>NC_137464.1:239922329-240522329 GCF_964235325.1 Thermobia domestica
ATCCGAACCAACACATATTTTTAATTTGTGTGCTTATATGTTGGGTGGTTGTGCTTGTGTGTGCGCTAATAGGTGGAAAGTAGTAGTGGGCCGGCGAGGGGCTATCCAAAATTATCTTTTATTACTATGATTTGGCATGAAATTATTACTTTTAAATATAATGTTTAGAAGATAATAATGTTTTAATACTTAAATAAGAAAACTATGCTTACAATATTACTATTCAAAATTATCTTAGTTTTAATGAAATAAATATAGTTTTCTACGTCTGCGTAAAAAACTGGTTTTCTACATGACGTATATTACTAGTAAATTACGCGTAATTTATGTAAAATACGTAACAAGTAAATTACCTTGCCAACCCTGCCCGCAGGTACTTCCCAATTTTCGACGTCGTGAGGCAAAACTGGGGAGTCATGTGAATAAAAGACGTAACGGCCACTAAATTTAGGAAGCTCCTGATAAGTCTGTTAGAGACAGAGACCGCATGCTCGTCGAGAGGCTGGATGTAGTTCAGTCGGTCACTAACAGATGGCGCTCGAGCGGCCCAGGCCCACAAGGGGCTGTTACGCCATGTGTCTTGATTTGTGGTTTGGTTTTAAGATTCCGTTTAGGCGCAAATATATCATCACACTATACCGTTCTACGTTTGATTACGTTTCTATGTACATTTCTGTTTAAAATTGTACCGTAGTCCATAAGTTAAATCACATTTAAGAATAACATTAGGTATATTCGCAAAAAAATTCATTTATCATATATGACGTAGAATAGGGGCGTTCAGAGCACAAGGAAATTAAGTCCAATCATCTAAGTTGTGAGGAAATGAGACAAAGTTTGTACGGTATACTTCAATACATGGAAAAGTTATACTTTTTTTTTAACATTATAATAATTATTTTCATTATCTGGACCAGTGGGGGATCTAGTCTGGGGCAGGGGGGGCTAGGGCCCCCAGCTCTTCAGTGGCAAAAATAATGGAAGCTATTATTTGTATATTTTTGAAAGTTTATAGTAAACTCATGATATACTTATCATAGTGTGAGTCTTGGCTGCCTCCTTCCAGTGTTTACTTTCTAGATCCACCACTGATCTGGACATGATTTTGTTAAGCTTTGAAAAAAGCTTCAGCTACAGATCTTAGAGATGAAGTTTGTCCAAAATGATTTTAAAAAGTAAACTTAATTATCTTGTGTACTGAACGTGCCAATTATGCTACTTCAAAGAAACAAGTTAAACAACATGGAAAATGCCTAACGGATACCAAAATTAGATATTAACACACAATAATTGTTGAAGGAAATATACGGTTTCTTAACTGTAAATTCATGCTTCCTACCAGCAAAAATTAAATCAATAAGTACAGAAATGAATTTGATGCTGAAACTTTTAATTTTATTCCGTAAAGAGTTGCTTGGACTTGATATCTAATGCACCATGTAAATACACTATATAGGGGAAACCGGGGTATTTCCGAACAGTGGGGTAATGCCGAACATCCAAGTTTACGCCTAAGGAAACTTATTAGAGAACAGACGATTTTGCTGTATGCTAGCGGAGGAACATGGATAATTGTAGCATAAATTTGGTGACAGTCAATTGAGTAGATTACCAGGAAGAAGATGTTTTGTTGTTTTTGTCAATTCATTTATAACGTTGATTCAACAATCTGGACAAGTTAACTTGGCTCTTATCTTATCTATATTGTTATAGATAAGACAATACATTCCCCTGTATTTGAGCATTAGTTCTTTGTAATCTTACTAGCCTGTATTGAGTCAATAATTAGTTTCAACTTTAACAATAAAATGGCGTCTCATTGGGAAATGCCAGACAGAATGTTTGCCATTACCCCGCGGTATTCGGGATTGATCCATGGTGTGAAATAAATTATCAGAATTTTTTTAAATAGTTCTTTTTTATTGAAAAGTAAGTAATAAGTTAATGAAATTGATTTGGGAAATAGATCATGCCTTGGTAATAAGCGTTATTAACTTTATTAATTAGAATAGTTTGTTATATTTAATATTTTAGGCCATTAGTAGCTTACTTCATTATTCTGCCTATTGCCAATATCCATATTTTAGATATCTGATGTTTTATCATATGCTGCAATTTTTTCTGTGTGTGATTCACAGAGTGTTTTACAAAGTTATTTAACCTAGTAACATCCATTAGCACTTAGTCAATTTTGTTCAGCCTCTTATTTAAAGTATTTTAATGTATTTCGATTCTTTCGTAAGGGAAAGTTTAAAGTAATTAGTACGTTCGGGATTACCCCGACCAATGGAACAATTCCGAAGATAGGTACATTTTTAAAACATTTCATTGATTTGTTGAAAAATGTTACTTTTGACTTCCTTCTGCACTTTAGTTAACAGGAAAAACTCCAAGCTTTCTATACACAAGAAATCTCAATTTTATCTATAAAAACAAAAGAGTTATTTATAATCAAAGCTTAAGTGTTCGTGAGTACCCCGGTCTCCCCTATATAGATATAGATGTAGATATAGACATAGATAACCTCTTCAGTGTCACTAGTAGAACAAAATAGTTTTCTCTTGTAAATTTTACATTTTCGTAATGCTTTCGCTCCATACATGCAAAGAGTAAGAAAATTTACTTTTTTTTTTTTTTTTTTTTTGCACAGAGTAGCGACAATCATATGTGGCATATAAGACACACATTGGAACTCCAACAATAAAAATGTGAGAAACGCTGTTCTCGTAGTGGTCTGTCTCCCTTGCCTCCCCACTACGTTCACCTGTGTGTATTACACACTTAATACATCTATGCAATTCAACAACAATATCCAAGACCTAAAACACGGTCATATGTTCATAGAATTCAAGTGAAGAGATTGAAAACATGAGCTATCTCTAGATTATGAATAATCATCTTTTGTAATGTTTAGTTTTATAGTGTCGCATACGACACATGAAACGAGAGGTCTCCATTTTCCTCCCACACAATAGAAGAGCAAAATAATCAATTGAGTATTTATTCTCAAAGCTTTAACAAAATAAATTAATATACATTTTTAAAAAATAACGTGTTAAAGAAAGAGAAGTACAATAGAATACTTATGTAATCGTGTCATTTTTCGGTTTCTGCGATATTTTCTTCCTTCCAAAAACACTACCTAGGGCCAACGGAAAGCGATCTT
Organism: Thermobia domestica; assembly: GCF_964235325.1. NCBI lineage: Eukaryota > Metazoa > Arthropoda > Insecta > Zygentoma > Lepismatidae > Thermobia > Thermobia domestica. Next base: position 239,925,496 of record NC_137464.1, read on the forward strand.
CAATTGTCAATCTTCTATCAAATACAGAGCCCGTGTCGTATGTGTCATGTTGTCGCTCTATTAGGACAAATAATACTAATTTTGTGTGTCGTATGCTAATTACTGTGGTTTGTTATTTCTTTTAAAGGAAAATCCATATATTTGGGATAAATAGATTACATACCAACTCGAAAAATCCAATAAATAGTATTCCAGTTCTAAGGCTGAACCCACAATACTGGCGACATATCTCTTTTACAGAATCATTGTATCTAGAAGATGAGCTTTTACCGGCCGTAGAAGCTGCAGCTGCGACACCTCCAATACCAGTCTGGAAAGAAATAATTCTATAGATTAATTTCTTAAATATTCAGTTAATATAGAAGCTTATTCCTGACATATATGAAAATCACTGAAATGCTTCACTGTAGTCTGCAGGCGTGAGCTGAAATATATGATTGCTTGTCTGTGACTGTCTCTACCAACACCTGGATTGAAGTACGTGCAGCAGTCTAACTGAAACGCTATTAAGAGGGCAGACTACTAAATATTTTTCAAAAGCTAACAATTTTTCTTTTGCCTGTTTTGCGTAAGTGAAAAGAGATAATGAAAGGTTTACCACAATAATAGATAATGTTATTCTACACCTGAAAATACGAATCGGAAGAATAATCAGTGTTGCCATCCATAGAAATGACAGTGTGGCCAAAATTTGAATTACCCAAAACTCTTGGTTAAGTCAGAGACTAGAGAAATAAACTCAACGGTAATTGATGACTTACAGATGGTGATCAGAAAAATGGAAACACCTGAACGATATTGCAACTTACCAGATTAATATGGTGTCGGGCCACCTTTTGCCTCCAGAACAGCCTTGATGCGACGTGGGATGGAGGCATAGAGGTCGTGAATGGTAGCAACTGGAATTTTACACCATTTCTCGTGCAGGACAGCGGCCAGTTCTGTGAGAGAGGATGGAGGTGGAAATCGTCGCCGGAGTCGTGTTTCCAAGACGGACCACAGATGTTCAATTATGTTGAGATCTGAAGATTGGGCGAGCCAGGGGAGGTGTTGAACTTCATCCCGATGTTCCTCAAACCACGCTGCAACAACGCCAGCTGTGTGAATGGGTGCATTATCATCCTGGAAAATGGCGTCATTGTCCGGGAACAATAATCCAGACCATAGGATGCAAGTGGTCTCCTAAAATTGCGACATAATCGTTGGCAGTGATTCGTCCGCTAAGTGTGACCACAGAACCCAATGAAAACCATGATATGGCGGCCCACAGCATCACCGAGCCGCCGCCATGTTTCACAGTTGGGCGAAGACACTGCAGATCATAAGCTTCTTTGGGCGTTCTCCACACATAAACACGGCTCGTGGTTGGGAATAGGGTGAAGGATGACTCATCCGACCATACCACACGTTTCCAGTCCTGAACGGTCCAAATTGCATGGTCGCGGCACCATTTGCGGCGTGCGAAAGCGTTATGGTCCCTGATAAGCGGTTTGGCCCGTGCAACACGACCCCGTAAGTTCATGTCATGTAATTCGCGGCGGATTGTGATTGTCGAAACAGGGTGGGGAAGGTGCTGATTGAGTTCCTCCGTCACTTGCTCCGCAGTGGCACGATGCGCTTTAATACCCGGCGTGACCTGTCACTCATGATTTTCTTCCGCCCACTGTTCCGCTTCCCCGATGTGGTTTTTCCGTGTGTTGTGTAGGCCGTCATCACCTTCGACATTGTCCCACGCGACACACCTAACACAGTAGTCACTGACGACACACTCACTGCACATAACCGCGCACCAACAATTTGCCCTCTTTGAAACTCTGAGAGGTCTCCCATTTTACACTACCTCCGTGTGCTGCAGCCACTGGACACTGCTGTTCCACTGCGCCTTACGTAGTATGGAGACCGACCTAACACACCACCACCAGTGGTCCAGCGCTGCGGGCGCCACGCCACCACTGCCAACCCATACATCTGATGTTAACTACTTTTTAAATAATAATTGTATTTATTTTATAATAACTTACATACATTTTTACAAAATAAATAAGCTATTACAAAATAAATACAAATAATATTTAAAAAGTAGTTAACAAGGAACACATATATCATGATAAGTCATCAATTACCGTTGAGTTTATTTTACTCTCTTTTTTTCTTATATCTGACTTAACCAAGATTTTTGGGTAATTCAAATTTTGGCCACACTGTCATTTCTATGGATGGCAACACTGATTCTTCCGATTCGCATTTTCAGGTGTAGAATAACATTATCTATTATTGTGATAAGTTATCTTTCATTATCTCTTTTCACTTACGCAAAACAGGCAAAAGAAAAATTGTTAGCTTTTGTCTTTTCGAGATAAAGTTCACCTATGACAAGCGTTTCGTGGACGTTTTGGGACAATGGTTTTACGGTCTGAAATATGTATTCATGACATAATCTGTTACACGCAACAAAGACGCGTGGAGAAACATTCATCCACAAAACACACCCTCAAGAAGAATGAATGATGCGCTGTGTTACATACGTATGTTGGATGGTTTGCCAAGATAGAAAACCCACTTGCACAAACGGAAATGGCCTTAAGGATAGATGCATCTGCAGCTAGTGTTTTTCCAAGGCTCCAATGCTACTGTAAATTCCCCCTCAACACATCACTGAAAGTAAAGACCAACTACTGCGTAAATGGCACTTATTAAGGGTGCTTCTGGGCTTAAGTCACAAGTCACAAGATAGCAGCACCTCTCGTTCTGGTGTTGCAGTTGCAGATCCAACAAAAAAATTATTTTAAACCTTTTTCATAATTCATGCACGAGAGGGTTAAGTTGGGATCAAGAGTACAGGAACAGCAGCAGAACCGGTATCGAAGGCCAGTGTAGGATAGGCAGAGGCAATGCATGAAGACAGTGCAGAGAACGAGTGCCCTATGAATACGTGATTCAGTGTTTGATGTGAGCACTGGCGGATCCACGGGGAGGGCGGAGGGAGCGACTGCCCCCTCCATTTTTTAATTTTTTTTTAATTCCAGCATTTATCATTGGGAAATATTAACATGATTTTTTCCCGACCGATCCAATCTGTGTAACCAGCATAGCAGATTCTAATCAAAATGTTGGTACTCAATAGTACTTAATACATACATATTTAAACAGTGAATATTTCTATTCCTAGTTTCTTGAGGCGGTCACCATAAGCCCCAAAGGAGCGAGAATATGATTCACTCCTTGGACGAACAGCTGTAGAAAGGAGGATAAGACAGCTCCCTCTTTAAATTAAAAATGTATATTTTAAAATTGTGTCCTAGAAAAAGGATATGGAAATGGAATTCGGGTCCCGAAACCTCAGTTATCTTTACCTCCAATAAAGATAAATATAGAATCTTCGGCGCTCCTTACCGAAAAGCTCTCTGAATCTCAGAAGGGACTTTTTGGTTGGTTGATTGACGTCTGTGAAGTTGTCCCGCCCACCTAATGAATTTTTCTTTTTCTTATATACATCGTTAGTTTATCGTTAGTTTACGTTAGTTTTGCTAAAACTATCGTTAGTTTTGCAAAAATAACGATTTTATTCGAGAAATAAATGGGCAGGCCAACTTCACGGTTCCCCGCCCACAAACGAATTTTAAAAGTTTTTCATATCACATCGTTAGTTTATCGTTAGTTTACGTTAGTTTTGCTAAAACTATCGTTAGTTTCGCAAAAATAACGATTTTATTTGAGAAATAAAGTTTCCCGCCAACTGTGAATTAGCCCGCCCATATTGAATTCTCATAAAATTCCAACTAATATCGTTAGTTTATCGTTAGTTTACGTTAGTTTAGCTAAAACTATCGTTAGTTTCGCAAAAATAACGATTTTATTCAAGAAATAAGGTTTCCCGCCAAATATGAATTAGCCCGCCCATATTGAATTCTCATAAAATTCCAACTCACATCGTTAGTTTATCGTTAGTTTACGTTAGTTTTGCTAAAACTATCGTTAGTTTTGCAAAATTAACGATTTTATTCGAGAAATAAATGGGCAGGCCAACTTCACGGTTCCCCGCCCACAAACGAATTTCAAAAGTTTTTCATATCACATCGTTAGTTTATCGTTAGTTTACGTTAGTTTTGCTAAAACTATCGTTAGTTTCGCAAAAATAACGATTTTATTTGAGAAATAAAGTTTCCCGCCAACCATGAATTAGCCCGCCCATATTGAATTCTCATAAAATTCCAACTAATATCGTTAGTTTATCGTTAGTTTACGTTAGTTTTGCTAAAACTATCGTTAGTTTCGCAAAAATAACGATTTTATTCAAGAAATAAAGTTTCCCGCCAAATGTGAATTAGCCCGCCCATATTGAATTCTCATAAAATTCCAACTCACATCGTCAGTTTATCGTTAGTTTACGTTAGTTTTACTAAAACTATTGTTAGTTTCGCAAAAATAACGATTTTATTCGAGAAATAAATGGGCAGGCCAACTTCACGGTTCCCCGCCCACAAACGAATTTCAAAAGTTTTTCATATCACATCGTTAGTTTATCGTTAGTTTACGTTAGTTTTGCTAAAACTATCGTTAGTTTCGCAAAAATAACGATTTTATTCGAGAAATAAAGTTTCCCGCCAACTGTGAATTAGCCCGCCCCCAACTCATATTGTTAGTTTATCGTTAGTTTACGTTAGTTTTGCTAAAACTATCGTTAGTTTCGCAAAAATAACGATTTTATTCAAGAAATAAAGTTTCCCGCCAAATGTGAATTAGCCCGCCCATATTGAATTCTCATAAAATTCCAACTCACATCGTTATTTTATCGTTAGTTTAAGTAAGTTTTACTAAAACTATCGTTACTTTTGCAAAAATAACGATTTTTTTTTCGAGAAATAAATGGGCAGGCCAACTTCACGGTTCCCCGCCCACAAACGAAATTCAAAAGTTTTTCAAATCACATCGTTAGTTTATCGTTAGTTTACGTTAGTTTTGCTAAAACTATCGTTAGTTTCGCAAAAATAACGATTTAATCGAGAAACAAAAGGTCCCGCCAAATGTAAACAATTACATAGCAGGCATACGCCTATCATGTTCCCTCAGGTACAGTACATGAGAATGTGTCCAGTATGTGAATTATATACTTCTTACGTATGCCTGTTATGCAAATGTGCTGTTAGGGTTTACATTTGGCGGGAACTTTTATTTGTCGAATAAAATCGTTATTTTTCGAAAACAAACGTTAATTTTAGCAAAACTAATGTAAACTAACGTTAAACTAACGATATGAGTAGGAAGTTTAAGGGAATTCAATATGGATTGGCTAATTCACAGTTGGAGGGAAAGTTTATTTCTCGAATAAAATCATTATTTTTGCGAAACTAACGATAGTTCTAGTAAAACTAACGTAAACTAACGATAAACTAACGATGTGATAGAAAAGAGTTTTGAAATTCATTTGCGGGTAGGGAACCGTGAAGTTGGCCTGCCCATTTATTTCTCAAATAAAATCGTTATTTTTGCAAAACTAACGATAGTTTTAGTAAAACTAACGTAAACTAACGATGTGATATGAAAAACTTTTGAAATTCGTTTGTGGACGGGAAACCGTGAAGTTGGCCTGCCCATTTATTTCTCGAATAAAATCGTTATTTTTGCGAAACTAACGATAGTTTTAGTAAAACTAACGTAAACTAACGATAAACTAACGATGTGACTTGGAATTTTATGGGAATTCAATATGGGCGGGCTAATTCACAGTTGGCGGGAAACTTTATTTCTCGAATAAAATCGTTATTTTTGCGAAACTAACGATAGTTTTAGCAAAACTAACGTAAACTAACGATAAGCTAACGATGTGATATGAAAAACTTTTGAAATTCGTTTGTGGGCGGGGAACCGTGAAGTTGGCCTGCCCATTTATTTCTCGAATAAAATCGTTAATTTTGCGAAACTAACGATAGTTTTAGTAAAACTAACGTAAACCAACGATGTGAGTTAGAATTTTATGAGAATTCAATATGGGCGGGCTAATTCACATTTGGCGGGAAACTTTATTTCTTGAATAAAATCGTTATTTTTGCGAAACTAACGATAGTTTTAGCAAAACTAACGTAAACTAACGATAAACTAACGATGTGACTTGGAATTTTATGAGAATTCAATATGGGCGGGCTAATTCACAGTTGGCGGGAAACTTTATTTCTTGAATAAAATCGTTATTTTTGCGAAACTAACGATAGTTTTAGCAAAACTAACGTAAACTAACGATAAACTAACGATGTGACTTGGAATTTTATGGGAATTCAATATGGGCGGGCTAATTCACAGTTGGCGGGAAACTTTATTTCTCGAATAAAATCGTTATTTTTGCGAAACTAACGATAGTTTTAGCAAAACTAACGTAAACTAACGATAAGCTAACGATGTGATATGAAAAACTTTTGAAATTCGTTTGTGGGCGGGGAACCGTGAAGTTGGCCTGCCCATTTATTTCTCGAATAAAATCGTTAATTTTGCGAAACTAACGATAGTTTTAGTAAAACTAACGTAAACCAACGATGTGAGTTAGAATTTTATGAGAATTCAATATGGGCGGGCTAATTCACATTTGGCGGGAAACTTTATTTCTTGAATAAAATCGTTATTTTTGCGAAACTAACGATAGTTTTAGCAAAACTAACGTAAACTAACGATAAACTAACGATGTGACTTGGAATTTTATGAGAATTCAATATGGGCGGGCTAATTCACAGTTGGCGGGAAACTTTATTTCTTGAATAAAATCGTTATTTTTGCGAAACTAACGATAGTTTTAGCAAAACTAACGTAAACTAACGATAAACTAACGATGTGACTTGGAATTTTATGAGAATTCAATATGGGCGGGCTAATTCACAGTTGGCGGGAAACTTTATTTCTCGAATAAAATCGTTATTTTTGCGAAACTAACGATAGTTTTAGCAAAACTAACGTAAACTAACGATAAACTAACGATGTGATATGAAAAACTTTTGAAATTCGTTTGTGGGCGGGGAACCGTGAAGTTGGCCTGCCCATTTATTTCTCGAATAAAATCGTTATTTTTGCGAAACTAACGATAGTTTTAGTAAAACTAACGTAAACTAACGATAAACTAACGATGTGACTTGGAATTTTATGAGAATTCAATATGGGCGGGCTAATTCACATTTGGCGGGAAACTTTATTTCTTGAATAAAATCGTTATTTTTGCGAAACTAACGATAGTTTTAGCAAAACTAACGTAAACTAACGATAAACTAACGATGTGACTTGGAATTTTATGAGAATTCAATATGGGCGGGCTAATTCATAGTTGGCGGGAAACTTTATTTCTCGAATAAAATCGTTATTTTTGCGAAACTAACGATAGTTTTAGCAAAACTAACGTAAACTAACGATAAACTAACGATGTGATATGAAAAACTTTTGAAATTCGTTTGTGGGCGGGGAACCGTGAAGTTGGCCTGCCCATTTATTTCTCGAATAAAATCGTTATTTTTGCGAAACTAACGATAGTTTTAGTAAAACTAACGTAAACTAACGATAAACTAACGATGTGACTTGGAATTTTATGAGAATTCAATATGGGCGGGCTAATTCACATTTGGCGGGAAACTTTTTTTCTTGAATAAAATCGTTATTTTTGCGAAACTAACGATAGTTTTAGCAAAACTAACGTAAACTAACGATAAACTAACGATGTGACTTGGAATTTTATGAGAATTCAATATGGGCGGGCTAATTCATAGTTGGCGGGAAACTTTATTTCTCGAATAAAATCGTTATTTTTGCGAAACTAACGATAGTTTTAGCAAAACTAACGTAAACTAACGATAAACTAACGATGTGACTTGGAATTTTATGAGAATTCAATATGGGCGGGCTAATTCATAGTTGGCGGGAAACTTTATTTCTCGAATAAAATCGTTATTTTTGCGAAACTAACGATAGTTTTAGCAAAACTAACGTAAACTAACGATAAACTAACGATGTGATATGAAAAACTTTTGAAATTCGTTTGTGGGCGGGGAACCGTGAAGTTGGCCTGCCCATTTATTTCTCGAATAAAATCGTTATTTTTGCGAAACTAACGATAGTTTTAGTAAAACTAACGTAAACTAACGATAAACTAACGATGTGACTTGGAATTTTATGAGAATTCAATATGGGCGGGCTAATTCACAGTTGGCGGGAAACTTTATTTCTTGAATAAAATCGTTATTTTTGCGAAACTAACGATAGTTTTAGCAAAACTAACGTAAACTAACGATAAACTAACGATGTGACTTGGAATTTTATGAGAATTCAATATGGGCGGGCTAATTCACAGTTGGCGGGAAACTTTATTTCTCGAATAAAATCGTTATTTTTGCGAAACTAACGATGGTTTTAGCAAAACTAACGTAAACTAACGATAAACTAACGATGTGATATGAAAAACTTTTGAAATTCGTTTGTGGGCGGGGAACCGTGAAGTTGGCCTGCCCATTTATTTCTTGAATAAAATCGTTATTTTTGCAAAACTAACGATAATTTTAGCAAAACTAACGTAAACTAACGATAAACTAACGATGTAGATAAAAAAATGAAAAATTCGTTAGGTGGGCGGGACAACTTCACAGACGTGGTTGATTGCAGTGGCGGCCGGTGGATTGTGGTTTCGGGTTCTGCAGTACGAACGATCGAAGACAGAAGATATAAAGTGGACTCATTGACTAATCAGCATAACTCTAGATGCAAATGCTATGTGACATGTTAAATTAAATAAAATTCTGTTTTTTAAAAATAAAAAAATGCAGAACATTTAATCCGATTAATCACCTTAATTAATTAGTAAGTTCATTCTTCTCTCTTTGATTGGAACAAATCTGCCTAATACATGCTGGTTGAACTCTAGTATTCTTATTGTCAGGTCTTTTTCGATGGAAAGCATAACCTATGGTGATAACCTTTCTTGGGACATTCAATTTCTTCAAATTGTCAATTCTTTTTGATGTGAAAAAAAACTTTTCTTCTTTTACTGACGCCATAGGTACAATTAATATTAATTTCAGAAGCTTTGTAGATTTACTAAATATTTTTTTCTAGATTATTGTGAACAATTCATTCTAGCAAACTCAGTCCCTGACAGTGATTCTCTTCAGTGTATACTGAAGAGAGTTCGTAGCAGAGATAAATGTTATAAAAAATGTATATTGAACACGCTTTATTCACAATTTATCTAGGAAAATTGAAAATAAATTGTGAAAATGTATCTAGTGTATACAACATTACTGCCATAAGGTGTCATGTAAATTTAAACCGTTTTTTTTTTTTTTTTTCGAACACTCTCCTAAATTGCACTTTGCTTGTTTTGTCTAAGCCATGTCTTTCTGTAAATTTTTCCTCGGTTGAAAGCTGGGCATTTTCTTTGTAAGTTATTTACAGAAGTCATGGTATACAATTCATTCAGAATTTGTAGGTTATGTACAGAATTAAAGCACACACAATAAAATTAAATCTAATAACTAATAACCAAAAGAGCTGATACAAAAGAGATACTGGTATATCAATTGCGAATGTAACATATTCATACATAAGGCTGTCAATTGGCCGGCTTTTCATTGGCCTGGCCCGGAAAAATTGCTGTTATTTTGATTAAAGCCGGTGACGGGTACAAACTTCTCACCAGCCCCTTTATAACTTTTTTTTTTTTTTTTAATTTGTATCTAGTTCGAAGTATAGATATTGAAAAGTAGCTGTCTTTCTGTAAACTCAAAACTGTTACCTTTCACCATCTATCAACGATTAATATATTTTGTTCACCTGTTTAGAAAATTTTAGAGAGATGACAGGGACTGTATCAGATAAAATTTGAAATTTACTTTCAAGGAATTTTATACATTTATTAACAGTGGAAAAGGACTTCTTAAAGCAATTTCCTATAGTTGAAGTAGAGACTATATGTTTAAAGAGTGAATTTCATTTTCCAAATCCAAAATTGTCACATAAAGATTATTATACCTTTGTTCATCTGTTTCGATAATTTTAAAGAAATGGTAGTTACTGGTAAATACAATAAATTGATCAATGCCAATTGATCAATTTCAGTTCCTCATTTATAGCACAATGTATCTATTAAGCTTATTAGTGAATGTTCTAAGGACATACAGAATATATGTGTTAATGCACTTTTGCTCACGATAGTACATTTCCTTTCCATGGATAGGTCCGAACAGAGATACTTCACGCTGAGACCTATATCATAGAGAAGTTTGAGGAAGTGCCTTTTTTTTTTTTTTTTTATTTTACAGAGTTGGCAACCCTATTCATATGTCAACACACACACACACACACACACACACACACACACATGTGTGTAAAAGAAAAAATACATTCCAAATCATCCGTCTTGGTTGTTACGCAATGCACGATGAACATAATATACTTCCACATGAGGCGAAACAATGTTTATCAACATTCTGGAAAGCAACCTTGAAACCCGCCAGATACAGGAACAACTGTTAGCTGGAAGGGGTCCAAAGTATTTGAGGAAGGTCCAATACGTCTACGTAATAACGAACCTGTCTTATACTGTACCCAAAAAGATAAGTAATTCTTAATTACCGTCACCTATATTTTTAGAAAAAAATGATAGAACGATTATTTCTATAAGAAAAGAAAGAGTACATGATGAGGCATAAAATAAAATATTTAGCCTACATCAATCATTTCTCTGTTAAACAAGTATAGTTTGTTAGGGAAGTCTACAAATGTTGCTCAAGTTTCGAAATTTTTGGGAGGTCCGGACCCAGTGGCCCCCCCTCGTGGCTACGCCTCTGAGCATTGCTAACTAGTCCCAAATTCAATGTGGCGTTCCCCACCATATAGTTCTGTCAAGAGTATAAAATATACTTATTTTATAAAAGAAATATGTATATACTAAAATACTATTCACAGAGGGGGGAGGGGATTCTGCATATTGACTTATTAATATTTGGTTCACAAATTACTGTAGAAGAAACCTTTATTATCTATATAAGCTAAGAATTAACTTGTAAATGCGGATCTACTTTCATTTGATTTTTCCTCTACTACATAGTTTCTATCTTATTTTGTAATTCTGCTATCATTTTTTTAAATTGTCATTATATTGATTTGCTTCAGTATAAGTACCATAATTTAAAAATATGAATGCATAAAAACAAATTCCATTTGTTAATTGCTAGTGAAATAAAATTCAGAAAGCTTATTTAGCGCGAAAAACCTTCTCATTCACTGGAAACCGTGCTGTGTTGCAGAAGCACTGCAACGACCAGACCCTTTAACTTCTGAGATAGGGGAAAGGAGACTTAACATTTGCTCCAATTCCCGCGCTGAAGGAATCTGGTCGTTGCATGCTCGCTGCAACACAATATAAATTAGAGACTCTGTGACTGATTATTTTTCGCTTTTTAAAACGGATTAATGAGACGGACAGTTACAGAAGTAAAAAAAATGTTATTTCAAGTATATATAGGAGTATTAGGAAGTATTTTTTCTGTTCTTTACTACTATTGCTAATAATATTTTTTTCTGGAAATACTTTACTGCAACACTAACATTAGCCGCCACTGGTTGATTGATTGATATGTATTTACGTCATTTGTCAAAAGCAATGTTTTACAGAATGAGTATTAGAGTTTAAGTTGGATCTGAACCACTGTAATGCATTTGATGCTCGCTCACCAGGAATCAAACCACAGAACCTCATGCATCAAAGATCAAAGGTACGTTCGCTAGCTACTAGATCAACAAAGAGAGCAATGACTTTTGGGGTTCAACACGGAAACATTAAAAAGGGACCAGAGATTCATTGTGACTTTTAATGACATTTCATCTTTTCTTGAGAAATAACACAAGCTCTTATTGCAATTCATATATAAAAGACGAAATCCTGAGTGAATAAGTTCGCACAGGCCAAACCGCTTAAGAGTCTTCATCCCGGCGAAACTAAAATACCGCTTATTTTACAGTAATTATGTGATATCTTCAAATAGATAAAAGATAATTGAAATATGGAACGAGAGCGCCCTAGACAATATTATTTTGCGTGAGGTACCGTTATCACAAGTCACCTAATGGCTTTCCCTTTTCAGCTGTTTAGAAACGCGAAAATAAATGCAGATTTTCAAAATGGCTGGAAATCGAAAGCAGATAAGTGAGTCGTGATAACAGTTTCTCATGTAAAATAATATTGTCTAGGGCGCTCTTGTTCCACATTTCGATTATCTTTTATCTATTTGAAGATATCACATAATTACTGTAAAATTAGTGGCATTTTAATTTCGCCGGGATGAAGACTATTAAGCTAGAAACTTGAAATCGAGGCAGTAGATAAGATTTGTGACGTAGGGTATCACTAAAGAAGGATTTTTTTTGGGGGGGAAGAAATTCGAAGAAAGGAAGGGAGAATAGGGTGGAAATTATTTTAATAAGATGACCATCTCTCCGAATCCGTTAAGGTTTAGAGACTTGAAATTTTGTATGTGGATTTCTCATTTAAAATAATTTGACATGCGTTCCAACGTTTTTTGATACCGGTACTTTAGTAAAACGGAGATAAGAGAATTGGAAAGAAAGAGGGGCGGGGATTGCAATTATTATAATAATATATCAATATCTAAGAAAGTTTGAAGGTTAGAAACATGGAATTTGGTGTATGGACTTCTCACTTAAAATAATTCAATACGTATTTCAGCGTTTGTGATATTGTACCTAGAAGGGAAGAAAAGGGGTGGGAATAATAATAATAAATATTATTATTATTATTATCATTATTATTATTTAAACGTTTTTTCCCACTTAAGGTAGAAGAGAAGGAAAAGAGGTGGGGGTTGTTCACTAAAATGTCTTACGAGATGTTTGAATTTCGTGACAGAGTTTTAGCTCAATCCAATTCTATATGAAAGACACAGAAGGAAGAACGCGAAATATTGTGCCATAGTAGCACGTAGAAACATTTGCTATATTGTGCAAGGCCGTATGCCGAGCAAAGTGGAGATCTGGACGCGAAGGCCCACCTAGACGAAGGCTAGTATAATATAATTTTATTGTTGTTGTAAGCATAGCTATGTTGTTGTAATAATACTATGTTTCGTGGACAACACAAATATATAAATTAATTTAGTATTATTCTTTATGCATGTACAGTATACTTTTGTTATGTATTTTTGAGTAGATCGAGCCTGTCTTTTTATCTAACTGTTGTCCCGCAATTGTTATTCACAATATAAATAATTAGAGAAAATTGAAGCGCTTGGAGGATAAAGGTGTTATGTAACAAATTGTACTTTTCGGGAAAATTGAATTTCACAACTATGTCTGTTAACGTACGTCCTTCATCGTCTCCAAATCCCTTCACTGGGACGAGGACTCACTAAATGATGTAATGTAGCATGACTAACATATAACGCATGCGTGAACCGCCAGAATTCAACGTTTCGAAAAATGTAACATAACACCTTTATCCTCCAAACGCTTCAATTGTACACTTTTTCGTTAAAATGAATGCCATCGTCAATATAATATTTTCCATTCGAAGACTTCCATTTAAAAGAGAGAGAAAAGAAAGAAAACAAACTGGAATCCGGGAATCAGGTTTACACCCCCCCCCTCCAGTCCTGGATTCAAATGCGTCCTATTCTTGCAAATTAAAATTCTGGTTACTTTGAGACTACGTTCATCTTCAAGAAAGCGAACCCCTCCCCCCAAACGATCCTTCTGGATCCGCTAATGAATGTGAGCCATATGTGTGAAAGTACCAACCACCCGAATTACGACCGGGCAGTCATAACCAAAGTTAGTCGCAAGTCGGCAACTAACTGAACAAGTACCTGTATAAATAAATCACAATTTATGAGCTATCTTAGTTGCGTTAAAGTAGGACTTACCATGTTGAACACATATATCTAAATAATCTTCAAACCAACATCATGTGACCAAGAAAAAAATAAAATTTAACTTCGATTGACATATTTCCGAATAAAATTATTTACATGTTAGCTGCCTAAACTGGAAAAGATTTACTTTAGCCCTATTAAATTTGCACATACATAATGTAAACAGGAATTTCTATGGTAACGTGTTACAGCAATAATATACGCTCTGGTGAATATAAGATATTTATCTTTAAAAACATTATTAGAACGCTATAATTTCTGCCATATAAAGCTGAATGTTTATTTTATGTTTGTCCGCTTTATAAATACACACGAACTGTTTGAAATAAAATTTACTACTACTTTGCTCGAACAGGATTTTAAAGTCATTAACCTTTCTACACCCGCCAAGGATTTGAACGATATCGTAGACTCTTATGTTGGGGGCCCTTGTGATCCCCCTAATCATCACAGAGTCATGATTGATACATCGTTGGAAAGAAAATGAAACACAGATTTAAACCAGGTAATATTTTTGTAATTCCCACCCTTTCGTACAAGAAGAAGAAGAAGAAATGTAATAAATGTTCTGAAAATAAATGTAATTTAAGTGAAAAAACGAGAGTTAAGAAATTTCTTCCTCTTTATAAGCAAGAAGCACACATACAGGGTATTACCATGTATTGAACTATTTCATTGCTTCACACACCAATTTTTATAAGTGCACTCCCAAGGGAGGGGCAATGATGGCCGCCCGAAACAACTGACGCAAACAAAAATCACGACCTTACCCCCCTCCGCCGAGATAGCTCCGTTATACATAAAATGAATATTGGCAGAAAGTTTTGTTCTTAAGGAACACATTGACACCAAAATTATCTTCCTAGCTTCATTAGGGGCTGAGTTATTAAGGTTTGAGGCCTTTACGCAACAGCTGCGTCAATGGGCGTTTAAAGGTTGCGTCTTCTAACTGTAAGTAGGTACGGGATACAAGATTTGTGTTAAAAGTAGAGTATATTAGGAACCCCTCAAATTTCGAAAGTGAAACTCAGTACATAAAATTCTCATTTAAAAAAATGGTCTCGTGTCCTAGCGTCTTCGAAATATTGGTTCTAAGGAAGATGACATCTATAATATTTTAATTTATATATTTTTTTTTAAAAAAAAAAAAGTCGTAAAATAGCAAAGTAGGGAAACTGATGAAACATTTTCAACATAATTACCATTTGAGTTGAACTGTGATTTTATCATTACACCTTGATAGAAATACGTTCCTAAGGGTGATAAATGTTTCGTAAACAATAGCGGTTGCAGTATTTCAAATAAATTTGTGAATATATTTAACTCTTGGATGAAGCTGGTCTCTTGTCATTGCATTTCAATTTTTACTTAAGAGTGACGAAAGAAGAGAAAAAAGTATGCTGATCGTAAAAACTATAGATAATAATCGAGGTTTCACGGTATTTACACGTATCATGGCCCATAGATACCGCAAAGGTGATTTTTCGATATATCTCCGTCTATTTGTCTGTTCGTTCTGATGTACGCGTATACTCGCATAGAGGCCATACGGTTCAACGTATCTCAACCAAATTTTCAGAAGTGTTCTTCCTACTCCCTGAAAATAAGGATAGTTTACTGAAAGTAGAAAATATAAGGAAGAATGTTAGTAATGATCCAAAAATATGGATCAAAAGATTGCGATCTTGGTCAATGATTAGTTTTTGGATCAGGGACCACAAAATTTTCTGAACGAACCCTAAATCGAGTTTTCGTATCTTTTACGGAATAAACACATCATACTGAGTTAATTGATAATTTTGGTTTGGTTATACTATAGGTAGTTCTCCAGATATAAAGCCTACAAAAAAATTGCTTAAAATATATTGGATATTTTGATTTAAAAAATGGCTATTTTCTCAAAAACGACTAGATAGATTTTCTTTATAAAGACTAACATATATTTCATTAACAACCCCATACTGTGGCGTAAGTCATTTGTCTGGAAAAAATAGAGATAGTTTATTATTGAGCTGAGTTATTTGCGGACGATTTTCTTAAAAATGACTCAGGCGATTTTGATCATGTTTCACAAATAAACATTCCATTAATAACTTGACAATGTGGCGTATCTCATTTGTCCTGAAAAATCTACGAGGAGTATTATTGTTCGGAATGTTTGTTTTTTTTTCTCTCTCTCTTCAGACGAATTTCTCAAAAACAAGTCTGTTGATTTTGTTCATAGCTCCTAATAAATATTTCATTAATTACCTGACAATATTGCGTAAGTAATTTGTCATTTAAAACTCTACGAGGGGTAGTCTATTCTTAAGGATGTTTTTTTTTTCGGACGATTTTCTTTCAAAAACTACGTGCCTAGCCGGCATAACTCATTTGACCTGTAAAAATCTGCGAAGCTCAGATAGCTTATTTTTGAGAGTGAGTTTTTTTTATTTTCTCAAAAATGACTCAAGTTGTTTTATTCATAAATGAATATTTAGTTAATAACTCTTAATGTTGCAATAGTTACCTCTTACGAAAGAAAATTACAAGTGGGTATTTTAGGTTTGGGACGAGCTTGTTTCTAGACTATTTTCCCAAAAAGTACTCAGGTAATTTTGTTCACATTTCATAAATAGATTTTTTTTTTTTTTTTTTTTTTTTTTTTTGTAAATCGCTTTCATGAGAATATCTACAAGAGATAGTCTACTCTTGGAGTGAGTTTCTTCTTCTGGTGAAGTACGACTCATGCGATTTTGTTGATATATTAGAAACAAATATTTCATTAATAATTCTTACAAATGACGTAAGTTATTTTTTAAAAAATGAGATTTTTCAGTTCAACGTTCGAAGATTATGCCCTTAAGGCTAAGGGAAAGGATAATTAAGGTAAGTGAATTATGGTGGAAGAATTGGTGGAATGATAAAGTGGGAGGAAGCCCGAGAAAATCCACGGACAACACGATGTTGTCCACCACAAGCTTAGTTGGCCGGGGATCGAACCAAGGACCTCATGCACCAGAGTTGAGCGCTCTACCACTGATCCACCGTGTCCTTCCATAAGTTATAGCTTATAGAAAAATCTACAAGAGTAGCTTTCTTTTGAGGAGTTTTTTTTTTTTTTTTTTTTTTTTTACGAAGTTTTCCTTATAATTTTGTTCGTATTTCACAAGAAAATGTTTCATTAATGACTGAAATACAACATAAATTAGTTTAATTAATTGGAGTGAGAAAGTTTAGTACGGTGGCCCGTACTTTTTTATTGTTTAAATACACATTATAAAGGAGGAAAGGGGTTCAAATGTACACTCATGTCCAAAATTATTGTCGCATGTCTATAAATATGTTGTACGAATATAATTTGATAACGAATTCGCCTTGTATTTCTTATAATGTTAGTATGTATATAATCGGCAAAGACATGTGTGTGGAAAATTTCATGTCAAAAGAGCAACAAATAAGAACAATAAAACGAAAATAAAACTTTCTTGTCCATTTAGCAACATTTTGTTTTACTCATTCTAATTTTCGTGTTTATAATTCTTTTTCTATGAAATTTACCACAAATATACATTTCCCGATTATACACATAGTATCAATATTAAAAGTACCCTGCAAAATCATTATCAAATTATATTCTTACAATAAGGCAGTTATAGATATGCGACAATTATTTTGGACATGAGTGTACATTTTAAATATTTTCCATAAACCTAGTGTTCCCGTGCGAAGAACAATCATTTAAGCTAGTTTTGGCTATGTTTAACATACTTCTAGGGGACTGTAGGGAAGAGATCGTAGGCTGTTAAGAATATTTAGTTAGAAATTTACTAATACATTTTTTTCCCTTTAACTTTTGGCGATTTTCTCAAAAAATGGTTCTAACAAATTAAACAAGGTATATGAATTACCATGTAAAAGAGCTACAACTTCTTATACAGCATTTTCACCCGAACAACATCGGATACTTCATCAACTAGTGAGTGGTTAATATTGAAGACCAAACTTTTGAGAATTAATAATGGGAGCACAATTTAAAAAAAAAAAAAAATAGTTAGAGCAAAACCCAGCGAAAAGGATATTTCGGATTTTACTACTTTCAACTGACAATCAGAGTAAATTATCTGGGTATCGTAGGAAAAAAATGTACTCAAAATTTCAAAAGTTTAAGACAAAAAAACTATTTTTTGGACGTCCATCAGTCTTTTCCTCCAAATGTTTTTATACACCCCTACAGGTCACATCAGTATCGTACGCAGAATTTCGTCAAGAGGTTCATGCATTCAATTTCATTTGAATCGCTGATTTGAGAAACGTCATAAGTCAGCCATGTGAGTTTAGATGCCGAAATTGAGTTTAGATGCAGCTTTGATTCTTGAAGGGTAGCTACAGCACCGTTGGATTTTGATATGTCAGAAGTCATGCTAATAATTCGTGCAGTATTGAGCTGCAATAAGTGTCCCTGAGTTGAGAAACGTCAGGCATCATTGATATTATTGACTTATGACGTTTCACAAATCAGTTATTTATTTTACTTTTAGGACAAATGTGATTTTTTTTGTATATACAGTAGGAAGTCGAAAATCCGTACTAATTGGGTCCACAGGTAGTTCGGATTTTCAAATTGTTCGGATTTTCGAAAATGAACAAGAAAATGCCATTTAAACTTAAATATAGCCTACTGTATGATATGCTCTTTTATCAAAACAGTGGTTATACAGTACCTACATACAGCAATTACAATACCGTATGTAAGGCTACTTACATTTAATTTTTCTGAAGAACCTGCTCGTACACTAAATTACACTGTTCTTGTAACTCACACTTAAAACTTAATTTGTATTGGCCTAAGGGAAAATAAAAATATATATGGTAAACAATGATATATGAATGAGCTTTTGTAAAAACACTGACTTCACACAACGCTGACGGACAACCCTATAGTTTGTTTACCCCTAGCGCTAAGACAAAATGTAAAAAGCTTCTAGGGACCGCGTTCGGATTTTTGACGTTCGGATTATCGACGTCCTACTGTATTTCAATATAGTAAATATTTATTTTTCATAATATCTTGCGCAAGAGGGGCTAAAGCCCGAAACCCCTTTTGGGTACATCACTAGGTCACACTGTTTAGTACATCTAGATAAAATGTTAAACTTAAGGGGCCTTATGCAGAGTCGTTCTGACGCGTAATTAGTACAATACTAAAGAGATCGACTAACATATGTTTCCTGCAGTAGTCAGGTGTGTAGTATGACGCTAATCATACGTCAAAACGACTCTGCATAAGGCGGAAGATTTTTATACAATATTACAGGAAAGTTTATAATTTTCCCCTGGATAAGGATAAGTTTACTAGAGGGTGAAAATCGAAAGTTGCAACCTTGTAAATATAGCTTCAACTACTTTTTAAATATGTTAATCAGTATTTCACTTAAAATCATACAAAACGGAGTAAGTCATTCTTGTGGGCAAAATCCAGAAGAAGAAATTTATTGGAAGGTGAGCTTTGTGACGTTTTTCTCAAACATGGCTAGCTGATTTTGTTCGGATTACATAAACACACATTTCGTTGAGTCCAGAAACGGTTGACGATTAGAATAACAACGTTCAACGTCAAGACCTTGATACGTAGGAGCTTTCGAGTTATCCGAAACGCTGGCAAGAAGAAAAGTATGCATAGCATGCATCTAGGAGACTAAATGGAAGGATTCAAGATCAAAAGAAATATGAAATGCAAACAAGATTGTATACCACTGTTGCCACACTTGGTACAATTGTACCAAATTCAGTCCTTTTTGTCATTCATCGGCCCGTTGGTACCACACTGGTACTTTCAGCCCCTTTTGTGAAAAAGTTGGTACAATTCTACCCAATTCAGCACCATTTAACAAATACTTGTCACATTTTCTAAAGAGTCGGTAAGATTTCAGTTGCATCTCACGTTACTTATACTGTGTGTTGGACCCTAAAAATGCTGTTGAACTTATATCCTGTGGCGTTGCACCGCTTAACTAGGAATTTTGTGTGGAAAATTCGTAATTCGAACTATACTGGGATACAAATGACGCTAGGTGGGCGCATGCCGCCACGCATGAAGGAGACGAGAAGGAAGCAGTGTGGTGGAAATATTATCTTCAAATCCTAAAAGAAAAAAATAGAACCACACAAACATGTTGAATCAAGTGTTGAATATTCTGAAGAAGACCAACGTGTGCTCAAGTAAGATTACAATTTATGTCATTGCAAATATTCTACACCAAAAGATAATAGCACGAAAAATACATTGACATAATTGCTGGCTTAGAGGGCTAAGTTGTGACGCCATGGTGACGCATATGAAAATATCCGAACATTTCTGCGTTTTATAGATCTATATCGACACGTTGATTTGTGTTCTTGGAAGACGGGGGTTGTTTTAGAACATTACCTCTTTCAGTTTCGTGTTATAGAGCCGTGTATTACACTGGTACAAAATTCAGCCCTTTTTGTTTCAATTTGGTACTATTTTTCACCCCACTTCAGAGCTAGGACTATGGCAACACTGTTGTATACACAGGGAACAACAATAAAAAGAATTACGTTTGGATTATCTTGGACAATAATATGACAGAAATTGGTGGACGACAAGAGAGCCAGCGACAGAATTATGGTACTTGAGCTCGTGCCACATGGTGGGTGTGATAAAGGGTCAAATTATAAATTTTGGATGAGCTAAATAGTAGTCTCCAGAATTTTTCGTTACATGGAAGAGCTTATCTTAGGAGGACATCTAAATGGGCATATAGAACAATCAAGATCAGGATACGAAGAATACATGAAGGATATAGATTGGAAGACAGCAATGAAGAAGACGAGAACATACTACTAGTGGCGGAAGCGTACAACCTTGCTATTATGAATATCTTCTATAAGAAGAAAGAAGAACCTATTACATATAAGAGTAGGAGATTGACTCAGATTGACTTCATCTTATGGACGAAAAAAAAACTTACGTTATTCAAAGGTCTACAAAGTAATACCAGGTGAGAGTCTAACGTACATAACAACAGTAATTAGTAGTAGCCGATATCTGCATCAAGGAAACAGTAGGAAAAACCGACAAAATGCTCCTGTTCGAATGAAATGGTGGAAACTAGACAGGACAAGTGGTGAGAAAGATTCGCAAGGAAATTACCACATTGCAAGTACTACAAATGACGGAAGAAGAGGTGCACGTGGAAGATGAGTTGTCCAGAGTATCAGCTCAGGTAGGGTTGCCATATTACCTGATTTTAGCGGGTACCACCCGATTTTCAGGTCCTATATTCGTCCTCTGCTTAATCATCTCTTAATAACGAAAAACCACCCTCTTTTTTGATTGGAGAAAAATCTAAGACGACTTTGTTGATAAAGTGTTGTTATATTCAACGTAAATCGCTACATCTCTGTGTCAATTTCAATCCGGATTGAGTTAAATTTGGAGTCGCGCTCAGACTCAGGCTGTGAGCTGTGTAGTCTTTATATATTCAGAAATGATTGCAAATTGAATTACGGTATCCTTAGCATATTGTTTAGATTACATTCATTATAAATATTTTTTCTTTTAAAATATTTATGCTGTATTTCATATATTGTGAAACTGTGATAATTTTGTATGTTAGTACGATTTCACGTAGCAATCTTTTAAAATAATTAGAAATTTTATAAGAGATGGACCAAGACTCCTAAATACATATGTGTTACCTTTCTTATGATAAAAATTTAGAAGTTATTATGTATTTCTTAGAGAGAAAACCTTATTAACAATATCTGCCATATATCGCTTCCATCTTTTTCGGAAAACTTGCCTTACAGATATCTTTACAATTACAGACATCTTACTGTAATACTTAATACTTACTTTACAATTGCAGACTCACATTTCTTGAACTTAATAAACCATTAAAGACAAAAACTAAATTTGCTTTACTTTAGTTTCGTTAGAAAAGTTCATTGGAAGTGTCACTTAACAAAGAAATCACTTTTAAAAATGGTCTAAAGGATCCAGGTTAGTATTTGTAATACACAAGTTCACATCAATACTTACCGTTTAGAATTCCCCGCTTTTCTATTTTCTTTTATTTTTATTTATTATTATTATTATTTTTTTTTAGAATATGGCAACCCTAAGCTCAGAGAAACATCAAGAAAAGTTGTGGGAGAAACAAACGGAAGAGGCCTCATTAATAAAGAAACATGGTAGTGGAATAAAGACGTTCATAAAACTCTGGTAATCAACAAGACATAAAGGATTACAACGAAACGAAGACAAACGCCAAGAAGACAGTTAGTGTAACAAAAGGCAAGCCTTAAGCGTGGTTTTCACGTTACATGAAACTTGTAGCTGTCATTTAAAAAAATCTTGAAACCCCCTAATACTTCTCCACGTAAACATAGTCTTGAAAGGGACATACAGCATTTATTCCCATCTTGCAAGGAGCTGAACCATGTGCAACTTTCTGGGACGTCTTGCTTGCTACCTGCTATCGCCCTCCCGCTGACATAAGGAAAAAACAGTTTTGCCGCTTCTGAAAAAACGGAATCTTTTGGACAGGGAGAAGAAGCGGGCCAAAAAAAAAAAAAAAAAAAAAAAACACACACACACACAATTTTAGTGAGGAGGTTTACTAGCTGTCCATTAGAATGCAGTGCTGCATGGATAGAAGTATCCTTCTTGCTTTCAGAAAGTTGTAATGTGCAAAGAGTGAATAGAAAGATCGGGTTGCAAGACTTTTTTATGACAGCTACAAGATTCATGTAACGTGACAACCACGGTTGATGATGCGTTGCATATAAGCAACCTGGAAACAACAGAGGAAGAAAAGAAGATTTACAAGCTTTCGAAGGTAAGTGAGGGGCAAAAGTTAAGATATTACGTATGTGCCTTGCATTGGAGTATGAAGATAATGAGGTTCTGACAAACGATGAAAAGGTAAAGAAGCGGTTCAACTCTGTGATGACAGTAATAAATGAAAACTTCGTTCTTAAGCAGGTAGTCGATGAGAGTTTTGTCGTCAGTCAGTAAAAAAACATGTGTGTATTCCGTGTGCGATTTTTAATGCAAATGGTACGACTAGAACGGGTATAAGTCTTGAGTTCCTTTAGAACTCCCTGCTCAGTGATCGCGGGATCAACATCACGGATCAGGACTGAAAGTAGTTGCGTGCGGTTGGGTAAAGGTAGTATTTTACTACTCTCAGATGTCAGTAGTTGGATCTTTGCATGGGAGACAAACATTGCTAGATCGACTTTATAAACGAGATGTTCGCAGAGATTTGGAATTGTTTTAAGAGTAATGTCATTGTAAGTTTTGATTAGTTTATGTAAATCCAGTATAGTGCAATATCGCACTAGCTTTCAAATAGTTTGTTTCTAGCCGAATGCATAGCACCACCGTCACCAATGTTACTATATGGGAAAATTTACATAAAATTAATCTTGAAAATCGCGAACAAATAAAAAAAAATCAGCCTAAACCAACTAATCAAAATGAACTCAATTCCTATTGAATAGTATTTGTCAATTTTCCATATTCTAGGTCCTGCCATTGTTGGAGGCCACAGTTGTTTATGAAACAATCAATTATAATTCGATTATTCTCAAATAAGTCAACTAAACTTTGTACTAGAACTCACTACAAATATATCTAGAGAAACGAATAAATTGAATGTCGATATCTTGTTTGTGGCCATTTTTAAAAGCAGGTCATTGTTGTGAAACGAAATCAAACTATCTCAAAATCAGACTTAGTTTACGATGAAAAAACAGGAATCCAATACTTTCAGAGCAACTAATTGAAGTTTCTAAAGCGTTTCTAATCATCAGACACTCTCCGTGGCTACCAATGTTGCAAAACAAAATCAGAGGACGGAAATACGTATAAAAGTTCTAGATGAGATGAGATTTTCTGCTAGAAATCGATGAGAGTTTTTAGTACTGTCACCTCTAATATATATATTGAACGGAATATCTGGAATCTCTATATTTAGCTTGTGACCTTTGTTGGAAGCTGCTCATTGTTTGCCGAAATGGTCGATCTGTCTCAAAGTCAGGCTTACATTATAATATGAAAAAGATTTCACTACTTACTATCAAAACGACAAATCGAATAGTTCCCACAGCCTTACTTGTCAATATACGCTGCACTCCTGAGCTCCTTCGTAGCTAAGCGTTAGTGTACGCGCCTGTGGCTTAGGAGATCCGGGTTTGATTTCCGATGGGAGTTCACGTGGTTCGGATTCCACGTTAATCAGTAGGTCGGTCCCGTCTCATATAGCCTCTCTGCTGAAAGGGACGTTAAACTCAAAATCAACTTAACGCTCCACTCCTGCAACGACGCCGTGCCTTGCGCCTTGCTTATTCACTATCACCACGAAGATTAACTCAAGAGGTTGCGTTTATAGTCGCCATCCATCCACCCGGCACGGCGCAAGGCTAAATAGTACTCTCGAACTGTGTTTCGGTTCACTTCCCGGCCCTGACCGAATTAAAACGTTTGGTTCCATCACCATTAACAACTCTACAATTTATTATCAGTTTTGTATTATTCAACAACATAGCAACATAGAACTTTGAGATTACCATTTGTTCATAACGCATGCACATAAAGGTTTAGTTTTCTGTCACATACATATATATTACATGCAAAAGTCCAGTAACGAAAATAGTTCCAACAGATTTTTACAAAAAAACACAAATAACGACAGAGCTTAGATCTTATACGAACAAACAAAATTTTAAATAACAGTTCCAAAGATAACCGATCAGTCATAGTCTTCCATTGCGTAGTCAATGCAGTCCCATATAAGATCCATAGGTTTGAATGTACGGATAGCTTGCGTTTCTAAAATTTCCATCATTTTGTCAACTATGGCAAGGACAATCAAGTAACATCCTGTAAAATAGGCAAGATATTAGTACATATGATCACATTTCTAATGTCTCTGAAAGGACATAAGTGAATTTCTGACGAAAAAAATGGGTTATTTCAGATTCATAATCAAATTAGCATAACCTACCACTACGTAATTAGTTCTAAGTATATTTAGTTATGCAGAGAAAATGATAATTGTTCACCTGATTATTTAAATCCGTTATACATCCACAATAAATAAATAAATAAATAAAGTTCTGTACAGTGGACCCCAGGGTATGGATTTGATGTACTTTGTTACACAGAATCCAAATTTCGAAACCCCAGGAAGATTGACTGCGTTAATTTTTTATGGGCGAAAAACTTGAGCGATTTTGGATAGGGAGGACACACGGTAACGTGACATAGTTACATGTATTTTCACTATCCAAAATCGCTCAAGTTTTTCGCCCATAAAAAATTAACGCAGTCAATCTTCCTGGGGTTTCGAAATTTGGATTCTGTGTAATAAAGTACATCAAATCCATGCCTTGGGGTCCGCTGAGCAGAATTTTCGTTTTCCTGTATAGCTGTGTTACATGTATCCTCCCTATCCAAAATCGCTCTCAAGTTTTTCGCCCATAAAAAAAAAATTAACACGGTCAATTCTGGGGTTTCGAAATTTGGATTCTGTGTAACAAAGTACAACAAATCCAATCCTGGGGTCCGCTGCACAGAACTTCTTTTGTGTATGTGTGGTTGTGTTATCAAAGAAACAGATTTCGAATCTGCTGTATAAACTTGTTTTCAGCTAGAATTAGCTTACCTCCAATTAGGCTTCACAGATTATACATTTTCTGGCATATTTTATATTATAGTTTATTTTCCCTCATTAAACAATTTCTTCCCTCTTTTTAATAAATAAAATAATTATATTGTTAGACATTTTTAAAGATGCTTTTATAAGTGAGAAATTTCTTTATTTCCTTTAATTAGTTAAACTGATTTTTCACACACTCTTAAGAACGCAACTATGTTTAAGAATAACTGGTTTAGCATCCTAGCCTTCGTTTGTCCACACAGTATCAATCATGATCATATCACAGTTTCAATTGATCGTGATATATTGATGTCAGGAACAGAAGCTACTGTGAACTAATAAAAGCATAATATACTAATGTCAGGAATAGAAGTTACTGGGAACTAATAAAAGCGGAATATATTGATAAGAATAGAAGCTACTATGAATTGATAAAAGCAGAATATACTGATGTCAGGAGGAGAAGCTACTGTGAACTAATAAAAGCGGAATATATTGATAAGAATAGAAGCTACTATGAACTAATAAAAGGAGAATATACTAATGTCAGGAACAGAAGCTACTGTGAACTAATAAAAGCGGGATATATATTGATAAGAATATAAGCTAGTATGAACTAATAAAAGCAGAATATACTAATGTCAGGAATAGAAGCTACTGAGAACTAATAAAAGCGGAATATATTGATAAGAATAGAAGCTTATGAATTAATAAAAGCAGAATATACTGATGTCAGGTGCAGAAGCTACTGTGAAGTAATAAAAGTAGAATATTGTTATATCAGGAATAAAAGCTACTGTGAACTAGTGAAAGTAGAATATTCTAATGTCATAATAGAAGCTACTGTAGACTAACAAAAGCAGAATATATTGATGTCAAGAACAGAAGCTACTGTGAACCAATAAAAGCAGAATATACTAATGTCAGGAATAGAAGCTACTGAGAACTAATAAAAGCGGAATATATTGATAAGAATAGAAGCTACTACTATGAATTGATAAGAGCAGAATATGCTGATGTCAGGAACAGAAGCTACTGTGAACTAATAAAGCGGAATATACTAATGTCAGGAACAGAAACTATACTCTGATCTAAGATAAAGAAGGGTTTAGGACTGTTAATAATAGATTCAAGGTCTTCATTAAAATACTATTAGAAGGCAACAAAGATTTGTGTAATATACTAGGTTAGTTGGATTTGAGCTTTGCATCTCTCCCAGCATCGAGGCTACATGGGGCGTTCAGAGTACAAGCTAATGAAGTTTATTTATCAAAGTTGAGAGAAAAGAAACAAAGTTTGTACGGTACACTTAGAGACATGGAAAAGTTAATACTGTTCATTACATTATAAGAGTTATTTTCAATATCTGGATATGAATCTCTTAAACTCTCAAAGACACTGTAGATAGAGATCTTAAGATCAAATGTCCAAAATGACCAAAAAGTGGAGTTGATTTCCTTTTGCACTGGACGTGCCATATGATACCAGGACCTACAGGTTAACGAGAGATCCTAACCACATGAGCTCACATCAGGAATTATAATATACTCCTTGTGTTTAATGTATTGCTATTATTTTTAATAAAACTATCACAATTTTCAATTAAAATTATTCTTCGTTTCTATGTGAAACCGCGTGATGTAAATTCTGAATATCATATTTCACTATAAAAACCGGAAGGAATAGAAATCTACTACAACTTCCGGTTTCAGTATTGATCTACATAAAAAAATGATAGGAGATAGCTAGAAGCTAGCAGTTTTTTTTCCTTAAACGACCTAGTTCTAAAAATAGAACTAACATCATCTCTCTTAACTGCCCATTCAAGCCTAAATCATACTTTTCCGGTCTTAACGTTGATCGCTGTAGAGTAAATAGGCCTACTGTAGAAGGTAAAGACAAGCGATTTTCAGCAATCAATTGAGGATAACAAGAATATATTTCATCTCCACTCTAACCTTTCTACTGAAGCCAGAAATAGTAGAAATTTACTACCACTTCCAATTTCAACAGTTAGGAAATATAACGTCATACAAAACCAAATTCCTTCACGTGGTGTACTCGTGGCGTTGCCACCTGTTATTTTAGTTTAACGTCCCACGTTTGTCCTACGTGACGTTAGGGAAACGATGATTATGATACTGAATGAAACAGTGGAATGAAGAAAGCACAACGAAACAGCAGAACCCTGAGAATACCTACATATGTGGCATAGGCTTATTTGTCCATCACAAAGCTCACTTATCGCGAGATGGGTTCGAATCTGGAACCCCAGTCACCGGAGGTGATGTGAGGTGCCAGGTAGCCAGAACCGAAACAACTGTTACCTACGAACACCAACACAAAATAATAATAAAAAAAATTGATGAAGGAGAGTGGCTGGGAATATTTAAATTAACTGTAATATTTGCATAGAATGCAAATTTACAAACTTGTAAAAATGATTTCTTCCCTCTTGGAGATAAGGTTCTCTCCTGTAAGGGCCGCCACTCCCTTATGAAGTCGGTAGAGCAATATTATTTATTTTTGTGGAACAGCAGATCTCAGGGCCATCTGCATAACAGCCATGCTCAAAGATGCTACAATAGTGAGTCAGTTTAATTTTCAATTAAGGTTAAAAAAAAACTTTTAAAAACTTTACAGGTAGCAGCCTGTATTTGAGCTCACTATCTCATGGCTGTTATTTGGTTCCTTGGGCAGAATATTCTCTCTGAGCCCCATACAGAGAGGTGGTCAAACATACACAATCAAGGGGAAAATGCCTCCTTGAATCACACTCCTGAAACAAACATATCATTAGCACAGGTACTCACCCTACAGCAAATTGAATAGACATTGGTTCTGGTAAGAGCTGGCAGTTTTATTTCCCACATAGTAATCAGGAACATAGATATGGTAGATGTGAAGAGATCCACACTTCAATACACTAAATACTTATCACCTTTTTGTAGTGCACTACCACACACACACACTTTAATATATATATTGATATGCTTGATATATTTAACACACTATTTCATCATTATAAAAATAAATAAAAGTAGAGGGAGGATAAAAACTTGAAGTTACAAAGGTCTGTCTGACCTTTAAATAGATAAAAAAAAATATGTAGATATATACAACTTTCTATTATCTCCTCATATTCATGAGTTTCTAGTCTCTAACAGTTTTTAGAGGAGAGATGTATTTCACTGAAAACATATTTCACTATTTGTGAATATAAACAACACAGATTGAAGAAACAATAAAACAAAATTAATATGCTGATTCACTGTTCAGATACTCACTCGACGTACACAAGTTCTAAGTGGAATGTCACAGTGTCCTTCTAGATCCTCATTCCACTGTGAAGTAAAATGTTCTGTATGAGATATGGTACACAGGAATATTGATGTTTTATGAAGGAACTTTTAGTAGCTCCTATAAGCAAGCAAAATAATTGCTTGAAGCCTTGTTCTAAATGTCCAAGGACAGGCGCGGCTTAAAGGCGTTACCGGCCTATGTTTAATATCTCAACTTGAGATATCTTAGGATATATATTTCTCCCATATTGGAAGAACTAGGTTTTTCCATATTAAAAATAGGATGTCGACGAGATTCAAACTACGTGTCTCTATTGAGTGTCCGTAGCACTCAGAGAATGAACGATTATTAACTGAAGATTAAAGTTATCTCTCCATGGTCACTATATGTAATATTCACCACTGACATATAAACTACAGATATGTGAATGTCTTACACATTCTGTAAAATGATTATAACTTCATATCGAAAACTGAGTTCTACACACTCGCGTATACAGTTGTTCACAGGACCATCCAGGGGAACCGGAAACACTTTGTTCTCACCTTGTCCCGGGTATCAAAACTCACTGTAAGAGAAGTCAGGTGACTTTCTTGTAACTGAAAAACTATATCTTGTCGCCTCTCGATTCTAGCTTGAACTACCACGTTTCTCTCATGAAAACGAGTATATGTCTTTACCTAAAACAAGGAAACGAAGAAACTCGCTTCTGCAAGAAACCTATGACAAAGGGTTCTCTGCCTTGCGGCGATATTGCGGGTGGTCCGTCCTCCCAATACACATTTTCAGCTACCATCCGTAGCCAAATTCACCCTTTCTTTGCTGACACGTGCTGCCCCTACTTCAAGGACGGCCAACACTGAAGCTTTTGCTCCCAGCAGAAACTATGAGAGTTTTAAACACAACTTTTGTTATTTTTCACTTGTTACACATGAATTAAATAGAAGAAACATATGTTATTATACATCAAAATAAAGGAAAATATACAAAGATTACATATTTATACAATTTATGAACTGTCATCTCTCTCAGAAGCAGCAGTACACCCAATTCCTGTGGCTGTCTTTCAAAACTGTCTGCTACTAATGCAGCCATGTTTGCTTGGAGAGAGATTGAGGAAACATCTTTGTTAATTATTTATTTTTCACAAATACAAGATCCAAGTGTCTTGTTCGATAAGGGAAACACGCTGATAAAATAAATCAGAATTTTGTGCGGTATTTCCAAGAACGTGTTTAGCTTAGTACGTAAATATTAATATTAAACACAGAAAATAAGTCAAATCAGAGTATACATTTTCAAGTTGGTGTTGCATTTCGGGAACTAACTAAAGGCTCGCTGGCCAGGTTTACTGGTCTCTGGTGAGCAGGGGGGAGGAAATGACACTTGAGCTCGCTGCATTGGAAATCACACCTATAGAAAACTAAAATTTCGCATGTAGAAGCGAAAAAGTTTATGGCATTTGAAACAATACAAACTCTGTGTTTCAACACACTGTATCAAACTCAGTGTAGTTTCACCAAGGAAGTCCATAGGCTACTTCCTGTGTATAAAGATTCTTATTTAGTTCCTATTCTGGTGATTTCTTTCCATGGTGAGTTGTGAGAGACCTCACATCGTGTAGTCTAGGCGACAGCAAGTCGGGAAAGAAAAAAAAAACTTCTCTCAGCGTTCGCTCTCTTCCAGCGTTCTGAAATCATGTCTGATTCCTATAGAATCTGCTCATTTCCTATTTAATTAATCCTTCATCTATGCTTTTTATATCATTTCTTCCATCATCCCCTGTAAGTTATACATTATGCAACGACGCAGTAATTTTATGCAACCCATTAATACACTATATAATGCCTATAAATGAAATACACACAATGAAATAAATACAATATAATACAATATTGTATTAATATTTACGTACTATGCTAGGTGTTTCACACTTCATTACTAATAATATTAAAATAATAGGCATAGAATATGCTAATGTTAAGCAATTAATTATACCACAAAATCCATTATATTTACATATCCATATGCAAATGTGCCCCTCATCTGCATTTCGATATGCAGATGATGGAGAAGGACATCGGCCTTCTACAGTAATTTCCCCCCTATGATTCTAGGTGCTGTACTTTCTAGTACAGGACGTAGATCATACGGAGGGAACATTTTCGTTCCTGAAATATTATAGGTACACAATACATCCAAGGTTAAAAAAAAATCAAAGTTAAACACACAGTAAACATAATAAATGAAAATCAATACACAAAAGCTAAATAACGAGAATTCAGTGTTCCCTAAGTTACATAAGTATAAATGACATAAGTCCCATACATACACTTATACACTAATACACTAGTTCACTGAAAAATACACTAACACTAACACTATATACACAGGTTGTCAAATCCGGTTACGTGATGCTTATATGTGTGATCTGTTTCCTCTCTATTGTCCAGTACCACTGTGATCCTTCTCTTCTCTAGAAACATATGGTTTCAATAGAAAAGCATTTCTTGTCATCTTGACTTCTTTAGTCGCTGGATCCCCTAGTGTGTACATGTTACGACCAGTGGCGGCGACAATCTGCCATGGTCCCGAGTACAAGAGTAAGAGCTTCTTCGACACACCTGCTAGAGCATCCGACTTGGGGAAAACTCTAGTTAGAACAAGGTCACCCACTTTGTACTCTACAGTACGGTGTGACTTGTCGAAGTTACGTTTTCGTGCAGCAGCATTCCTTTTGTGGTTCTTTCTTGCAATTTCTACATAGTACTGCACGTCATGGCGCTGATCCACTTCTGGGATTTCAAACAGCCTGGCTATGTCTCTAGACATAGACTGCCCAAAGTGACACTCAAAGGCTGACACGCCAGTGGTCAGGTGTTTGGCCGAATTTAAGCACTTCTCTATTTTTTCCAAGTATTTGGGCCACAATCTTTGGTTATCATGGCACAATTTACGTAGCAAACGTACTGTTGCCTTGACGGCTACCTCTGCCATTTCACCTTGCGGATAATATGGCGTCGACGTGATGTGCCTGATACCAAGATCTGCTAATTCCGTTTTCCAGCGGTTAGACTGCAAAGGTGACCCTCTGTCTGTTAAGACTAGTTCCACACTAGGGTTAACTTTCAGATACTCCTTCAGTTTCCTTATGGCAGTGGTAGTGTTTGCCTTTTTACATGCGTACAAGCCAATTAGCTTGGAAAATGCATCATAAAATACTAATATGTAATGGACTCCCCCAATTCCCTTGGTTAGAGGCCCTAACCAGTCAGCGCAGACCAAGTAGCCTGGCTTCTCCACTACGACGGGATTCAGTGGTCCCGGACGATAACATTGGGGGGTTGCTTTTCTGGCATAATTCGCAGGAAACACAAAAACGCCTCACACTTGCCCTCATCTTTGGCCATACGAAAAATTCTGATAGAAGCGGAAGTAGTTTGCTAGCCGACATGTGCCCTCGATCTGAATGGTAATAATCGAGCAGTGGAACTACTAACACTTCTGGGATGCAAATTCGGACTCCTTCCCGGTCACGCTTGCATAAGCGCCCGTTCAACACTTCAAAACGGTGACAAGCACCATTCACCTTTGGTGAGTCCGTCTTCTCTTCGACATCTTTCTTGATCTTGCCGTAGACAGGATCTGAAGACTGCATCTCCGGTAGTATGGCTATCATCTTCCTCAACTCACATGGGATTTCCGTCAGGATGGACATCAGCGACTCCTGGAGGATAGGCTTCCGTGCAACACTGAGGTCTTCTTCTGAGTGAGGAGGGTACCTAGAGTGATAATCACTCAGATTCTCATTGGACTTGACAAACTGAAATTCGAAATTGAAATTGGAGAGCAACATCGCCCACCGGGTGATGCGCTGGTTTGTAAGTCTACAATAGAGAATAAACTTAAGTGCAAGGTGGTCACTGCGTACTATGAATTTAGTACCAACTAAGTACTGTTTAAACTTCACAACCCCATCTATTAGTCCATAAAATTCCTTTTCCGTTATAGAATAATTTCGTTGCGCGGCATTGAACACACGTGATGTAAAAGCAATGACACGAATGTCATCATTGTCATCACGCTGGTACAATAGAGAACATGCAATATCACACGCATCACACTCAAGAATCAATTGCTTGTCAGGCAGGACGGTTTTCAGTACTACTTCCTCCTGGAAGATCTGCTTGATCCTGTCCATCGCTGCCTGATGTACTGGTTCCCATTTGAACCTAACATTCTTCTTTAGAAGTTGGAACAACGGATGGAGAACTTCTGAGTACTTCCTGCTAAAACAACGATAGTACTGGCAGTAGCCAATGAAGGAACGCAGTTCCTTTACGTTCCGTGGTGTCCTAAAATCTAACACCGCCTTCACTTTCGCCGGATCTTTGCCGATACCGGATTGCGAAAGATGGAAACCAAGTATGTTCAATGATTTTCTGGCAAAATTGCACTTTTTCAGCCTGAGAGTTAGGCCGCCCGCAGTGAGTAAACCCAACACTCTGTCGAGGTGTACTAAGTGATCTTCGAAGCTCCTGTCGGCTAAAATTAAATCATCAACATAAGCGCCGCAGTACTCTCTAGCTTCTGATCCAATCAGCATATCTAATGCTCTAACGCAAGAAGCAAGGCTCTGTTTTGTTCCAAACGGAAGTTTTTGAAAAACATACGAAATGCCTTCATGTAGGAACCCAAGATATTTCTGATCACTTTCTTTCACTTTAATCTGCAAAAACATCTCGGTTGCATCGACGCAGCTGAACCAAGAGTTGTCGCAGATGTCTTGGAGAACAGATAGGGGTGGCATAGGTCTGTCGGAGAGATCCCCTGAAATTTTGGCCAGAGCTCTTCCATCTATACAAACTCGAATGCGTCCGTCACTCTTCGGAGTCACTACCAGAGGGTTTATATATGCTGTAGGCATCTTCTTAATCACACCCCAGGCCTCCCAACGCGAAATTTCATTCGATACCAAATTCCTGAATTTCTTTGGGTAAGGATACAATTTAGTTTTTATGGGACGTTCGTCCGTTACTCCAACCTCATGCTCGTAGTTAGCTATGCAACCTGGCTTGATATCAAAAAGCGCCTGGTGCTTTAAAAGAACAGCTTTCAAACTATCTCTTTGGGAGGCTGAGAGATCTGAGTAGTTCGAGACAAACTCCTCTATCTCTGAATGGGAGGCACGTGTGTTCACTTTCAACCACTCTTCTGGTGGGAATACATGAACTGCCATTTCTTGGGCACTTGGGAATCTACCATCATCCAAGTTCGGGGCACGAGCAGCCTTTTCTCTGCAGGTCTTATGCTCATTCTGTGCGCTAACCCGTATGGCCTTCCGTCTTTCATCTGACGGGGAAAAATTACACTCAAAAGTATCTACTTCCTCTATGAAACTATATGGTTTCTCGCACTCACCATTCAATTCTAAACAACGAACTACTAGATCCTCAGTCTCGCAATCTACTGATCTAAATTTCACTTCTACATCATGAGGATGTTTGAGATGTAGAAGGCCGGTGTCATAGTCTAACACGGCACGAGATTCTGTAAAGAAGTTGGAACCTAAAATCAATGATCTGTTCAGACCTGATATAATGATGCCTAGTGTGTGAAATTCCTTCCCATGTATCTGAATGACTAACAGCGTCTGGCCTATGATCGTCGCTGATTTACTTCCGAAAGCAGACGTAACCCGTATATTCTTAGCACTCAAAAATGCGGGTGTGGGGTGGCTATTTGAGACGGAGTCCCAAATTTCTTTTGAAATGGCGGAGCAAGTAGCCCCTGTATCTAATAAAGAATTAACTTCCTTTCCAAACAAAAGTACATTAATCTCTGGCAGTGAGATGACGTTATTACTGGGTAGTTCTTCATTACTTGAATCAAATAAATTCTTAAAAATGCCATTGGCCTCTTCATATACAGCCCTATCTAAATCGATGTGTTCTCCAGTCCTACTTAACAAAGTTATCTTATTTTCTAACATGCCTTCTCTGAAATGCTTCTTTGCCTTAATTTCTAAACAAATTTTACAATTTTCTTCTTCTTTTTCTTCTACATTTTCAAAAATTTCTTTAACTGCGGTTTCACATGAATTTTCATATAAGTGTATATTTTCTACGTTCTCTTCTAAATGTCGCACATACTTGGAATTTACATTTGTCAACTCAGATGTACTCGTATTCTCCATACCCATCTTACCGTTGTTCCAAGCACATGCGGACAATCCTCATTCTCTGGGAGCAGAAGAAGAGGATTGGTTACTCCTGGTATTGTTTTGGTTTTGGCTGGTAGAAGGAGGCGCCCGGTCATAATGTTCCAACAGCTGAATTTCCTCGTCCTCGTGACGGAAGGAATTTCCTGGTGGTCTATCCGTGTTGCGCATTCCTCCCCTCCTACCGCGGGCTCCACGAACGTTGTTGTTGTGAGAGGAGTGGGAGTTCCCCCCACGTGACCAGCCAGACGACCCACTTCCGCTGCTCTGATGGCGAGGCGGGGATCGCTGGTGGTTGTTTTGATTCGTGTTTTGATATCTCTGTCTCTGGTAAGGACGCTGGTTTTCTCTCGTTCTATTCTTCTTACGAGCAGCGTGCTTACCACTGTGGCCAGAGGGGTTATTGTCTTCCTTTTCCACGCTCACTTGGAGCATGTTGACCCCTTTCCTCTGGTTTCTCTGATAAAACTGGTCGCGATTCGTCATCGACGACTGCAGTTCCTGTACTAGATTTAAAAGTTCTGCTATGGTCTTAGGGCGAGACGAGACTATCGCCCTAAATAGCCAGTTCGGGAAAAGCCGCGGAAGTACCTTTAGTAAGGTAGCATCAGACATTCTTGGCTCTAATATGCTATTCTTGTGTAACAAATCCAGCAGATACTCTGCGGGGGATTTGTGTACACGATTGTCGAAGTGGGAGGTGAGAATAGTTGCCCTTAGGTTTGCCAGCCGCTCTTCACTAAGGTAACACTGCTTGAAATTTTGCACAAAATCTTCATATGAGTGGATTTTGTTCCGGTTAACTTGAAACCACTGATAGCAAGTGTTTCTTATAGCTCGAGGTATGAAACTGAGTCTCATCTCGTCCGGTACTCCTGTGACCTCAAAGTACCGGTCGAGATCTTGTAGGAAGTTATAGGTTTCAGTCTCTGATTCGGTCCCCATGTACACAGGTAGAGTGACATCCCTGTGAATGAGACCTAATGCTGTAGCTAAGCTTTGTCTCGTCTCATGATTACATGAGCGAGACGTTGATGGCACAGGTTCTGTCTCGCGGGAAGTAGCGAGGTTCTCAGGTTGAGAACCGGGCAGATCGCGCCTCGAGGTGTCATTTGGTGATGTAGGACGTTCTTGTGCACTGGAGACCGAGATGTTTGCGAGTTTCCCCTCAATCACCTCGCTCGTCTCCTTTTGTATGGAGTTCCTCCACTCCTCCATCTTCTTTTCAAGTTGCGTGCACACCTCTTGCACGGTATCTTGCATCTGTTGGATGCTACCGTTACATTCGGATCTGATCTCTTCGAGTGGCGTGTCCTGCTCTAGTTCCCCCCTGATCCTTGCTAGTTGGGAAGCGAAACTCACTTCCACTCTCCTGACCTGGTTATTCAATGCTATCGTGGTCTGTTCGACGCGAGACGAGACCTGTTTTACACTTTCGGAAAGCTCGGAGTAATTCTCCTCTAATCTCCTGGTGGTTTCAGTGACGCGTGAATTGAGATCTTCCCGAGCGCCTTCAATCTCCCCCCTCAGCTCTACTGTAGTGATCTCAAGTCGCTCTGTCAATTCCCGCTCACTCTGCTCAAGCCTTGACGTCATCGAATCTAAACGAACTTCAAGACGAGCATTGACTGACTCTATGGCCTGTTCAAGTCGTTCACTATTATGCCTAGTTTCATTATGAACTTGTTCAAGTCTCTTATCTAATTTCTCTAGGCCCCTGGAGCTTTCTCCAAATTTCAAATTCAAATCTTCCTTTAAAATTCGATTACTTTCTTCTTGTCTTCTCGTACTTTCCTCTAATTTGGAGTTAAAATCTTCCCGTATACTTCTACTATTTTCTTCTTGTTTCCTCGTACTCTCGTCAAGTTTTTTAACAAGTTCACTTAAAATGGAAGCTAACTGTATGGCACTAATATTTTCAAAAGAGCTACCTACATTAACGGCTGGGCTAACTCTTTGTTCTGTAGTTTCTGTGGTTACCTCCCTTTCCTCCCGCAATGGTACTTCCGGCTCCCTACCAGGGACTGGCGGAACCGTATCCACCGCATCAGCGTCTCCCACAACGCTGACCGGACGTTCGCTAGTGCTCTGCGCGTCAACGACACTATTCTCCTCTGAGAGCTCCCCAGCTCTCTGAGCGAACTCTTCAAATACTAACTCTGTGTCCATATTTCCTACTCTTCGAGCCTGTGCTCGCGTTACAACCATTTACAAATACAAAACGGAATTACAAAGTTTCTTCCCCCCAAAGTTCTAAAAAAAACTGAATTCTCTAAGGCACAGTGATGGTAAAACAAATATATTCAAAACAAATAAATTTCAAAACACAAGACACCTACGTTCTTGGAAATTTTTCGGGAAGAGAAACAAACATCTACCGAAAATTTTAACACAAACTGTATGTTGACCATTTGAGTATCTAAAATATACTTCATGCCCTTTACGCTGATGGTGCCAAGTCTTTGGCGCAAAAGCGTGAAGTATCGTGCCCTGCAGCTGGGTAGCCACTTCTTTTGTGAGGTGCCAGGTAGCCAGAGCCGAAACAACTGTTACCTACGAACACCAACACAAAATAATAAAAAAAAAAATTGATGAAGGAGAGTGGCTGGGAATATTTAAATTAACTGTAATATTTGCATAGAATGCAAATTTACAAACTTGTAAAAATGATTTCTTCCCTCTTGGAGATAAGGTTCTCTCCTGTAAGGGCCGCCACTCCCTTATGAAGTCGGTAGAGCAATATTATTTATTTTTGTGGAACAGCAGATCTCAGGGCCATCTGCATAACAGCCATGCTCAAAGATGCTACAATAGTGAGTCAGTTTAATTTTCAATTAAGGTTAAAAAAAACTTTTAAAAACTTTACAGGTAGCAGCCTGTATTTGAGCTCACTATCTCATGGCTGTTATTTGGTTCCTTGGGCAGAATATTCTCTCTGAGCCCCATACAGAGAGGTGGTCAAACATACACAATCAAGGGGAAAATGCCTCCTTGAATCACACTCCTGAAACAAACATATCATTAGCACAGGTACTCACCCTACAGCAAATTGAATAGACATTGGTTCTGGTAAGAGCTGGCAGTTTTATTTCCCACATAGTAATCAGGAACATAGATATGGTAGATGTGAAGAGATCCACACTTCAATACACTAAATACTTATCACCTTTTTGTAGTGCACTACCACACACACACACTTTAATATATATATTGATATGCTTGATATATTTAACACACTATTTCATCATTATAAAAATAAATAAAAGTAGAGGGAGGATAAAAACTTGAAGTTACAAAGGTCTGTCTGACCTTTAAATAGATAAAAAAAAATATGTAGATATATACAACTTTCTATTATCTCCTCATATTCATGAGTTTCTAGTCTCTAACAGTTTTTAGAGGAGAGATGTATTTCACTGAAAACATATTTCACTATTTGTGAATATAAACAACACAGATTGAAGAAACAATAAAACAAAATTAATATGCTGATTCACTGTTCAGATATTCACTCGACGTACACAAGTTCTAAGTGGAATGTCACAGTGTCCTTCTAGATCCTCATTCCACTGTGAAGTAAAATGTTCTGTATGAGATATGGTACACAGGAATATTGATGTTTTATGAAGGAACTTTTAGTAGCTCCTATAAGCAAGCAAAATAATTGCTTGAAGCCTTGTTCTAAATGTCCAAGGACAGGCGCGGCTTAAAGGCGTTACCGGCCTATGTTTAATATCTCAACTTGAGATATCTTAGGATATATATTTCTCCCATATTGGAAGAACTAGGTTTTTCCATATTAAAAATAGGATGTCGACGAGATTCAAACTACGTGTCTCTATTGAGTGTCCGTAGCACTCAGAGAATGAACGATTATTAACTGAAGATTAAAGTTATCTCTCCATGGTCACTATATGTAATATTCACCACTGACATATAAACTACAGATATGTGAATGTCTTACACATTCTGTAAAATGATTATAACTTCATATCGAAAACTGAGTTCTACACACTCGCGTATACAGTTGTTCACAGGACCATCCAGGGGAACCGGAGACACTTTGTTCTCACCTTGTCCCGGGTATCAAAACTCACTGTAAGAGAAGTCAGGTGACTTTCTTGTAACTGAAAAACTATATCTTGTCGCCTCTCGATTCTAGCTTGAACTACCACGTTTCTCTCATGAAAACGAGTATATGTCTTTACCTAAAACAAGGAAACGAAGAAACTCGCTTCTGCAAGAAACCTATGACAAAGGGTTCTCTGCCTTGCGGCGATATTGCGGGTGGTCCGTCCTCCCAATACACATTTTCAGCTACCATCCGTAGCCAAATTCACCCTTTCTTTGCTGACACGTGCTGCCCCTACTTCAAGGACGGCCAACACTGAAGCTTTTGCTCCCAGCAGAAACTATGAGAGTTTTAAACACAACTTTTGTTATTTTTCACTTGTTACACATGAATTAAATAGAAGAAACATATGTTATTATACATCAAAATAAAGGAAAATATACAAAGATTACATATTTATACAATTTATGAACTGTCATCTCTCTCAGAAGCAGCAGTACACCCAATTCCTGTGGCTGTCTTTCAAAACTGTCTGCTACTAATGCAGCCATGTTTGCTTGGAGAGAGATTGAGGAAACATCTTTGTTAATTATTTATTTTTCACAAATACAAGATCCAAGTGTCTTGTTCGATAAGGGAAACACGCTGATAAAATAAATCAGAATTTTGTGCGGTATTTCCAAGAACGTGTTTAGCTTAGTACGTAAATATTAATATTAAACACAGAAAATAAGTCAAATCAGAGTATACATTTTCAAGTTGGTGTTGCATTTCGGGAACTAACTAAAGGCTCGCTGGCCAGGTTTACTGGTCTCTGGTAAGCAGGGGGGAGGAAATGACACTTGAGCTCGCTGCATTGGAAATCACACCTATAGAAAACTAAAATTTCGCATGTAGAAGCGAAAAAGTTTATGGCATTTGAAACAATACAAACTCTGTGTTTCAACACACTGTATCAAACTCAGTGTAGTTTCACCAAGGAAGTCCATAGGCTACTTCCTGTGTATAAAGATTCTTATTTAGTTCCTATTCTGGTGATTTCTTTCCATGGTGAGTTGTGAGAGACCTCACATCGTGTAGTCTAGGCGACAGCAAGTCGGGAAAGAAAAAAAAACTTCTCTCAGCGTTCGCTCTCTTCCAGCGTTCTGAAATCATGTCTGATTCCTATAGAATCTGCTCATTTCCTATTTAATTAATCCTTCATCTATGCTT
This sequence comes from Thermobia domestica, assembly GCF_964235325.1. Classification (NCBI taxonomy): domain Eukaryota; kingdom Metazoa; phylum Arthropoda; class Insecta; order Zygentoma; family Lepismatidae; genus Thermobia; species Thermobia domestica. The sequence goes on from NC_137464.1 coordinate 239,965,885, forward strand.
TTTATATCATTTCTTCCATCATCCCCTGTAAGTTATACATTATGCAACGACGCAGTAATTTTATGCAACCCATTAATACACTATATAATGCCTATAAATGAAATACACACAATGAAATAAATACAATATAATACAATATTGTATTAATATTTACGTACTATGCTAGGTGTTTCACACTTCATTACTAATAATATTAAAATAATAGGCATAGAATATGCTAATGTTAAGCAATTAATTATACCACAAAATCCATTATATTTACATATCCATATGCAAATGTGCCCCTCATCTGCATTTCGATATGCAGATGATGGAGAAGGACATCGGCCTTCTACAGTGAACGTTTGTTCATTAGTGTTCACATCTCATATAGTATTGATGCTGAAACGGCCGGTTAACTCAAAATCACATCAAATCAAAATCAAAAGATTATAGATACTGTTACCTACAACACTATTTACTTTATCTCCTTACATGACATTCATTTTAGTTCGGCTTCTTTAAAACTTTAACATCTTGACTGCCACGTTATCTGTTGAGCGTTATCACCTGTGCGCGACGGGCAACATTCCAATAATACCTTGCTTTCGCCTTTGTTTTAGACCTATAAAGGTATAATTTTGGGTCCAGTTGGGGGCTCAGTGGCTCAATGGTAGAGCGTTCACCTCCGGTGCTTGGGGTCCCTGGTTCGATCTCAGCTCGCGCCATGTGGATTTTGTGGTGGACAAACACCGTGCTCGTGGGTTTTCTCGGGGTTCTCCCGTTTCCTCCCATTTTCTTCATTTCATTCATTTCTCATCATCACCGTCTCCTTTAGCCTAACCGGCATAACTGTGGGACGTAAAACTTAAAGATTTCATTTTTTTTGGTGTCCAGTTTTTCATATATGTGGCGTGGACATTAAATTTTGACTTCTACACCATACGTATGTAATTGCATACACAGCTATAGAAGGAACGCGAAAAAAGTGCAATATATTGTTTGCATATGGAAAATGATACTCATGGTGTTGCACGGGAGAGTTTTGTGTATGGATTTCCATACACGTGGCAGTCAGAGTGTTAAAGTATTAAAATATTAAAATAAATATAGTTTGGAAGCATAATGTTCATTTTAAGTCTGCGTACTTACCAACAATGCATATGCCAGTGATGCCAAAGAAGATAACTTCTTGGCAGAAACCAAGATACATATGAAGGACCATTGTTGAAAAGAAAAGTGAGCCACACATAGCAACAATGTCCGCATATGCATGATAATACCAAGGAGCAATCATAAGTGGGCTATTCTGAAATGAAAGTGAAATGAAGTGTAATAATCTTTAAACATATGTAATTTGATTACAGTGTTCAAATTCTATATTTTTTTAAGATACAGTGGGACCATATTTTTAACCCTTAAACGGCGAAGAACGCAATTGCTGCGTCAAGACTTGATACCTTAATAGCTCAGCCACTAATTGAGTTAGGAAGATTTTTGGTATCAGTATGTTCCTGAAGGATGAAGCTTGCCGCCGATATGCATTTTATATATGTGGAGGATACCACTATGGAGAGAGGAAGAGAATTTTTTTTTATTTTTTATGCTTTTACATCAGGTTCTTGGGGGGCATTTTCCCCCTTGGGGGTACAGTCATAAAAATTGGTACGTGAAGCAATGAAGTAGTCCACTACACGCTAATACCCTGCAAAAATACCTGTTGCTTATATAAGGGAGTGGAGGAGGGGCAGTGTTGGCCAACTTTTTAAGTCTCAGTTCTTTGATGTAAATTACATTTATTTTCAGGGCGGTTCCATGTAAGACAAGATAATTTTCCACTGAATTGGTCTATACAAATGTTACCTCGTTGGAATCAGTGTTCCATAAGCTTTCCAACGAGGTATCAATCATTACCCTGTGATAATTATGGTGTCACCAGGGTCTAAATCGTGAAAATCTACGATTTCATTCAAATCCCTTGAATTCTGCGAACTACACGTTCGCAGGAAGCGCCAGGTAGAGGGCGCCAAACTGAAAAATGAATTTTGAGTTTGAAATGTTTATATTTATTAGAGAGAATTTATGATGAAATTTTTTTTTCAAATAAATAATGTACAGACTGATATAGATAAAACACATCAAAAGGACAATGAAGTCGAATCTTCGCATAGTTTGCTGTAAAATACCCCATTACAATTAAAATGGACTCGCACATCAATTACCGCCAATGCCACACTCACAAGTGATGCTAGTTTAAGGAAAATTTCCTGTGGTGCAGAGATTTAGGAAAGAGTTTTATGAGATAAAATGTAGGGAAATTTAGCTTTTCAGTAGATATTAAGATACGGCAGTATGACTAAGACAGCGGCCTTCTTTCCACAATTCCGCAATATGCACAAAATACAAATATAACATTCTTCATTCCTCTCCCAACAACCTTTCCACGACCTTGCTAGAGGGTATCATTGCCAAATGTCTTTGAAATGGAAATGGATCAACAAACAAAAGAAAGTCAACTGCACGTGTTGCTTATGGATTAAGTGACATTATCACAGTAGAAAGAAATGTCTTCAAAGGTGATGCACCTTGTCACAAACAGTGTCCTCGCATGGTGCTTCAATTCAATGACTACATTTAAGGGTTGAGAAAGATCACCGTAAATGAAATGCACATTATCGAAGCTCAAGCAACTAGGCTTTTGTTGTTCATTTGTCCAGGGAGGGGGCGAATACTAATAAAAGACGGGTGGTACAAATGGAATTTTTGATCATTTCTGAGGGAAATTTTAACTTAAGTTCCTAATATCAGTGACTCAGAAATCCCTGCCCACTGCTTAATGCTCATTTTGTTAATGTCTATTATTCAATTTGTCATTCGTCAACATTTTTGTTTTTATCCTGAGTCGTTCCGTTTTTTTTTTTTTTTTTTCTTCGTTTATAATGATGAGTTTTCACTTTTCAACAGTACTTTGTATTTCATGTAATAATTATGGCCAACGATAAAAAAAAAAACAAGTGAGTATTTTATTGGAAAAGAAAGCTACGAAACTACAAAGACGAGAAGTAAGCGAAAACTCTTCTCGACTTCTGGACAAAATTTCGAAAGTGATACAAATGTTGAGGTTTGGGAGTTGTCAACACCAGTTACTGTTAACAAACCATTTGCAAATCGACGAACTTTTGAAACTGTAAGATTATTTTACTTGATATCAGTATTTAATTGCTAATTTAAAATGTAATAGATATGGGCTTTTTGGTTATGGGTCTCAGTTGAATTATACAATTAATTTCCATGCAGTATATGCGTATATAACTCGAAAGAGTAACTGAAAGGTAAGGGAAAAAAAGAAGGAATGTCACAAAATTGCATTTTCGAGAAAACTGCGATTTAATATTGAAAATCGCGTAAGAAAAATAGGGTTAATTACATCTTTTGTCCCTTTTTACATGGACATTTTTACATCTACGTTTGCATGGCATATACAGTCACATAGTACCCACAGTCACCAACAGATAGGACAAAGCATCCGAAAAAGCACATACATGGACATTCCTTGTTTTTTTCCCCTTACCCTTCAACTGTAATCGAAACGCCATTAGGATTATAAGTAACACATTTTTCTCAGAACTCTCACTGTCAATCGCAGCAGAGTATACGAACATATGGTCGTTGTAGTATAAAGTGTAAGAATCATTTTATTCATTATCAGTATATATATTCTTTTGTATTTAGATCGAGCGATATTTTTAAACGTTTGGTAATAGTCCTAGTGTAAAGTAGAATTTTGATTACTGGCATCTTGTGTTCAGGCATGGACCGGCGGAGTGGGCTGAGAGTCTGGGCCCGTGCCGTATCCCGGGGGGTCTAGGGGGCCGGGCACCCCTAAATTTTTGCTGGCCCCCTCTAAAATTTTTACGATAGGCTTAGATATGAACTATAATATGGTGATGAACTATAATATGGTTGGATCGCCCTCCCCCCTAAATTTTTGGGCTGGCTACCGGATGATCCTCCAGAACTTTTAATCTTTAATACAATTAGCACAATTTCAGGAGCAAATACACAAAATTATTTGTATTTTTGTAAGCTACTATGAAAAATCTTCGAACCCAAAAGAGAAATCTTGTGTGCGCCACTGCTTATGTTTATATTGTGTTACTTAATGCCTGATTTCAAATGTTTGTGTTGGAAAGAGACATGAAAGGACTGAATTGTTTTATAGGCCTAAGGTACCCTGGAAAGAATTTTTGCGAGGGGAACCTGATTTTGGAATTCCGTCACTGGATCGAAGACAAGTATCGATTAAGACACACACTTTTTGTCATTTGTTGTGTATTAAACAAGTTAGCTAAAAATTAATAAAGAATTTATTGAGATCACTCATGTATCAACAACGATTAAATGGACTAGCTTTGATAGCCATTGAAATTCATATAGAAATACTCAATAAAATGGATACGGATGCAATAATAAGAGATTTTGCCAAATTGAAAGCTAGAAAAGTCTCTTTATAACAAGGATCTGCCCATATGTATCTTCATACTATTAAATGAATGAAGCCAAAAAAACAACCGAGCATCAGCACGTCTGATTGGCTACTCTCATTTTCGCCATCGTCTGATTGGCCACTTTCGTTTCCGCCATGATTGTTGGCTCAAAACATTGCGATCCTATTGGGTGGAGTGGGCAGAGTAGGGGTGGCAAAACTGTGACGTATGACTTCAAGATTTTGTTGTAAGGGCAGATCCTCTATTTTATAAGATCCTTGCTTTATAATGAATTTTTCAGTAACAAAGAAAACGGGAAATTAAGCTAATTTCCATAATTGTATCATTAGAAAATACTATGTAAATATGCTTTTAATGAAGCATAAAAGCATACCTTTTGACAAAATCAAACCTATGTTAATGTTACTTAAAGCTCGTGAGTTTTACTCTGTTTCGACTTTTATGTTTCAATTGTCCTTGTTAAAACACATCTTAGGTATATATCTTACGTTAGTTGTGTCTTGTGCTTATTTAATAAAAATGTTATTAATTATAAAAATTGGAACTTTGTTCAGTATTCATCTACAATCAATTAGTTATAATTTCGCTGTTTTTCGTTAATATTCACAGGGAAACTATTTTGAAGAAATTTGCAATTGTGACAATTATTTGAAGAATTTTTGTCCTTTACAACTTTCTACTTTTTTAATGTCATTTAGGTGGGGGCGCCTAAATTTTGTTTGCTTACAGTTAAGAAATATCTACAACCGGCCCTGCTGCCTGATAAAGTGAAGGCAATTGGGTCATTTAGGAAGCTGGGGGGCTAATTGTTGTCAGTAGCATCATTTCCGTTTATGCCAGAGGGTGTAATTGTCAATTAACGTAAAAGTTTCACTTTTTTGTTATTGTATTAGTATACAATTTATTAACAGAAACATGCCCATGTGTTTCTCAGACTCAGAAGTGGAGGTAATATCTCCCTGCTCTCCCCAAATGGCGCTCTTAACTGTCCCTCTTCCTTCGAGTTAAAGAAATGCATTTATTTTAATAATATGAACTAGCTGAACCTGCGCTCTCTACACCGCGCATCATTCACATATGAGCATGCATCTTCTTGTTATTCCTCACATCTTGACATTTCCTTTACAGACACAAGTGAAAGACGACTTGATAAAAATCGGCAAAGGATAAGGTAAAGGGGACATTTTTTTAAAATATTTTTTTCAATATCTCGCACCGTTTGCAAGATTGAGCTTACTTCCTGTTGGATTAAGGGGCCACGGTGGCTCAGTGGTACAGCGTTCACCTCGGGTGCTTGGGGTCCCGGATTCGATCCCAGCCCCCGCCAAGTGAACTTTTTTGTGGACAAACACCATGTGCGTCGGTTTCCTCGGGGTTCTCCCACTTTCTTCATTCCACCATTTCATTTATTACTCATCATCACCGTCTCCTTTAGCCTAACCGGCATAAGCATGGGACGTAAAACTCAAAAATTTCATTTCATTTTTTCCTGTTGGAGTTTCTAATTCATGTATGATCAGTGTTTTCTTTCTTCTTGCATGCAGTATGTACTAAGCAAATGCATTACATACACAGTTAATTATAATGTCAGTTTTATATATGGTGTTCATTGGGCAAAAACACTCCAAGCAATAAAGATTCATCTTAGCCTGGAAAAATGGTTATCATGGTTATCAGTTTTTCATTATCTTTTGGTAATGAAACAAACGCCTGAGAGATATACAACCACTGTATACAAAAATGTTGTGTTGAAATGTATAGCTCGCAGGATGTAATAATTTTTTTTTTTAAATTTCAAAACTTCCAGCGTACCCCTAAAAAATGTAATAAAAAATAACGGCCATATTTTTAAAATATTCTTTAGAACTGGACAATCTATACAAAATTTGGAATTGATCAGCAAAAAGGCACGTTTCTAGCAGTTGTGGTATTCGAGATCTCATTGTCGAAAGGATTGGAGACAAAAATATAAACTTTTTTTTTTTTTTGGAGACAAACATAAATCTAGCATTTTAATATATAGATAGTAATATATTATTGAAAAACGTAAAACTCTTATCTCAGTGGAGAACCTTGCTCCCCAAACAAAATCTGAAATAACGCTCTGTTTTAATATAGTTTCCCATGTTAATTATTATGATGACTAATAGCTGGTTAAGAAGGCTTTTACCACAAGGCTGGAGCCGCGGTGGCTCAGTGTTAGAGCGTTCACCTCTGGTGCTTGCGGTCCCGGGTTCGATCCCAGCCCCCGCCAAGTGAACTTTGTGGTGGACAAACACCGTGTGCGTGGGTTTTCTCGGGATTATCCCGTTTCCTCCCACTTTCTTCATTCCACCCTTTCATTCATTACTCATCATCATCATCTCCTTTAGCCTCACCGGCATAATCGTGGGACGTAAAACTCAAAGATTTCATTTAATTTTTTTACCACATGGCTGAAAGTAGTCGGAAGTAAGAAAATTTTGTGTGCTCTTCACGAATGTGAACATGAAAATATTCCATCTCTCTCCATTTTATAAACATTATTAAAATTAATTTCATCCTGGGATATTTTTTAAATGAAAAGCACATATTTTCACACAATTACCTGTCTCTGCTACAAAAATTTTCGTATTTTAGTTAATTTTGCCCTGTGTTATTCATTCCAGTTGACTCAAAAGTACTGTCAACGAACTTGTAAACATTCAGCTGAAATTTGGGAGGAGGTTATGAAATTTCGCAACAGAAATACCTCTTTTCATCATTTTCATCTCTTCAATACAAAAGAAAAGAACCCTGAATTTTGATTGCCTTCTAAAAATACTTTGTTCTGTCACTAAGAAGTCTAGAAAGTTTTGCAAACATCGAATGAATTGGTGAAAAGGAAATAGCGAATTCCAGGAAAACGGGAAAACCTTTTCGTTTTGAAATATTTTACCTCAGGAGTAAACGCTGCTCTCTGATTCATAAAAAAATATGGCAAAGCTAAAACTGTAAGTATTTCAACCTTTTATGAACAAATGTGACATATTTATAACGTTTTAACATGCACGAAGAATAGCATTTCCGCGTGACTTATGACTACTTTAGTATTTCATACTTGAACAAAAGAAGTTGAGTGTTACTAATGGGCAAGCCCGAAACCAGCCACAGAGGTTTTGGGGGGAGGGGCATGAATATGTAAGGGGGGCCAAGTCATTAAAAATTCTCTTACAAATATCTAAATTGTGTTTTTTTTAAAATTAATAATAGCATTTTGTGTTGATGTCTGGAGGGGCCACGAAAAGTTTAGGGGGTACCAGGCCTCCCCTAGCCCTGATTGCGGACCTGCTAATGCGAAACACGTTGCTTTTAACACATTTTAATATTTATACACGCATTTATATGTGAAATACAGTCAGAACTATCCGAATAATTTACTTATAGAATAGAATACTTGATGATCAGAAATTTTCGAGCTACATTTTCAGAAAAAGGTGCAAATTCAAAATATTCATTTAAGAAATGAAAATTAAAACAAACTTGTATTAAACCTTTAGAAATTATTGATAGTGAAAGTTGTATACTCACTCTTAGAACAGCTATAATTAAGAGCACATCTGAGGAACAGGCTAATACTGGATACCTAAGACCAACAATCCTACCTAAATGTGAAACTGAAAATATAAGAAAAAAAATACAAAATTATATTATAAACATCTTATTACTGTTAATTCTGTAGATTCTAGTTGTACTGAGAATAATCTATTTTACCGAGAGAGAGAGAGCATAATGAGTTTTCTTGGATTATCTCAAGGATTACCTCCAGAGCCGGATTAGGGGGGGGGGGGGTGCAAGGGTGCACGTGCACCCCCCTTCGTTGTAAATATACACTAGCTAAAGTGAGAACATAGCAGTGAGTTTTGCAAAATCAATAGTTTAAGTCAATTTTCTGAAGGTTGAAGGAAAAGAATTCATCGAGAGCAGACATTTAGCATTTCCAAAGGAATCACAAATGCCTAAAGGCTTTTTAAAAACTCAAATTTAATTCAAACATACTGGTAGTTATTGATGCATCCCCCCTCTCAGAGAATTCTGAATCCGGCCCTTATTACCTCGCTGCTGATTCTCCTTTTGATTTTTTTTAAAAATTCTGCCATTTAAGGAGAATTCCAGAATGACACATTTGAGACATTTTATTTACTCGTACGTGCAATTGGTCACGGAAGGTAAGGACGCAAGATGACTTAGTGGTAGAGTACTCATTTCTGGTGGTGGGCTGTTCCTTGTTCAATCCCTCACCATGTAACTGTACAACATATTGTCCTTGCATAGAAAGAAACAAAAAACGTATGTGGTGTATATATGTAAAAACGTAGGTTACATGCGTAAATCCTGCAGTTCTTGGACTTAACATACGATTATGTAATATCCTTCAGCAATTGTATAACTAAAAACATATGTTTTATAATACTTTCCGTATAAGTGTTCCATCTATACATACTTCCCCTATGAAAGAAAGTACTGTATATAGGCGGTCAGGATCTCACATACAGATGGTCGTTTATAATATATAGCTGACGTATGTAACAGACGTATACATAGAGGAAGTTCGGGTATTATGGAATAGTCGGATAATATGGAATACCTCATTATCTCGCCTGTGATGTGTTGCTTCCAAGCGGAGAGGAAAGCAACCTCACGTTCCCTTGATGCTCTACAGTCAGTCTCCTTGTGATTGTGGTAGACGTGAAAATCTGATTTCTTATTCGTGAAAACTTTTACAGGTAAGTGTTTTACAACCTGTATTTCCCTATTGAAATGTAATAGAACAACAATTCTTTGTTTACTATGACATTGGATATAGAGAGTGGTAGTTTGATAAGCGCCATTATCCTACATATATGCCTTCGAATGCGTTTAACATAGGGTGACCAACCGACCCGTAAAAACGGGATTGTCCCGTTTTTCACTACCATTCCCAGTGTCCCGAAAAAAATTCCCGAGACGCCAAAATGTCCCGTATTTACGTACATTGGGTACAAAAAATTTTTCAATCTAAAATTTCCTAATTTATATTATTATTTTCTAAGCTATGTGATTATATTTGAATATGACTAATTACTGAGCAACGTCATTACGACGTTTGCGATATTGGATGTGGTGACTGCGTTGTTTTCCCTCCTAGGACTCCCACTCCGCAGACGACAGTGCGAGAGGCTGAAAGTCTTATGAAAAACAAACTGTTTTTACTCTCTGTTTCGGGCGGTGGAAGACAGAGGCGCTGTCATCAGTTCAGTACAGTGTTTCCGTGATTTAACTAAGATGTAAAATACTGTCATTTACGAAAGGGAAACAAAGTACAGAACTATAAAATTGAAAGTAAAAAGAAAACTAGTTGTAAGTGAAATAATGTTTAAAAGTAAGAAAATGCAAATAAAAGGAGTTGGAATCCGATGCTGAGAGTAATTATAAATCCTGTCGGTGACAGATTTGAGCGCACATATACGAGCGCTTGTAATTTTAGTAATGTTTTCAAATATTTCATTTTTTGTTATCTGCTGAGAGTTACTTGTTATTTAATTAATTCCATGACCTTTTCAATAGATTTTAAAACGAAAAAGTGTAAATTTGCTCTTTTTTTTTTTTTTTTTGGTAAGATACAGAGAGAGAGAGAGAGAGAGAATGGAGAGGCAAAAATATATACTTAGGGGAGCAACCTATCCAAAAGTAAAAAGTTGTCCCGTTTTTTCTAGTTGATGATTTGGTCACCCTAGTTTAACAGCTTTCTCGTTTCCAAGGTGGCGTGGAGGGCAATATGGAATACCTGCAAGAAAAGCATGGTATTCCGTATGGTATTCCGATTACAAAAATGTATATCGGTATTGGGCAATTAAACATACAGTTATGAAGACAACAATGCTAAGTGTATTTTTTATTACAGCAAATTTTCTGATGATACAAGGGGTGAGCTTGGGTCCAGATTTCATCATGTTTAATGTGAGCACATATTAACTGAAGCAGAGTATTATGTTTACGACTTTTGCAAGTATGATAATCACATTCAGTTATGGCTTGGCATTCAGAATTTTCATATGTTGTCACTGTATTCATTGTTGTTTGAACAGAAAACTCATTTCTTTTCTATATAGCATTTGTATTCCATATTACCCGACTATTTCATATTACCCTCCAGAGTGGTTTCTTTACAAATTATAAATTTTTCCCACGCCTGTAATGAAATTTCTTTATCAAGTTACGCATAAATAAAGCCAAATATGTAAGGCGTATACTTGTTTTACTTTTTCTTTTAATGTGCAATTATTAACTGAGTTACAAGCGAAAAAAAAATGGTATTCCATAGTACCCGAACTTCCCTCTATGCATACACGGAAGACTGTTAGATGTAAGACATCCTTCAGTGGCATAATGTAACATCTAAGCGGGAAAGAGGGCAATACATAGTGTATATAGCATATGGATAACGTATGCTTCGTACAGATTTTTCTCAGTGTGTTTTTTCTCGAAACTTTCCGTTTCCTCCCGCATTATCATTCTACTCATTCTTTCATAATTATTGACTTTCATTAATTATCCATCTTCAGCTTACAGGGTATAAACGTGGAACATATAATTGAAATAATACAAGTATTTCGTTTTAAGCATTAGAGGTAAAATAGAAAACGCAGGTCATTATTAAAGCTAGCTACTATTAGAATGCAGAGAGAATTAGTTGTCTAATACAGCTATGGAAATAGACTAATGAAGCCTAATGTTTATGGAATTAAATTATATTTTATTCTGTTAGCATTAATATTTTACAAATGAATTGCTCGCACTGATCAGGTCAGAGTACAATAACATATACTGATCGATACAGCTTCCTATTTCTAGAACACCGTCTAGAACTTATTTGCAATTTTTTGCACAATAATTTCTATAAAATATTTAGCAAGTGTATTCTGAATTTCGTGCCTTTAGAGCACATGGTCCTGGGTTCGAATCCCGGTGGAAGAGAACATAAAATTGACTCTCATTGATCATTCGACGGATTTAGCCTAAAGGGCATAATCGTGGGACGTTAAACTAAAAATATTTAAATTTCTTTCATTTCTGAATTTCGTGAAAATAATGCAAGAGCGAGCATTTGAAGTAATCAAGGTTTAAATATTCGTGATACGTTATACAGTCCTTCTTTCAGAAAAAATGTTCCTGGGGTCACACTTAGTATTTCGGGGTGCACTGCTGGTCCTACTATTCTATTTACTATTATATTGTAGACGTATTATTTTGGTTTCATCCGGGGGTCACTCTCAGAGCTCCGGGGGAACAGTGCCTCCTCAAACATAACAGGTTTGGAAGAAACATTGTATATACAGTACATAAAGGCAATTGATTGAAAAATATATTGTTTTAAAAATTACTTACTTATCTGTAACATACGAATCCCCTTACGAGGAAGGTTACGTAGAATCATAAAATGTTCTTTTCCACTTGTTTCTAAAGATTCTCTAACTGAAAACCCTTTGTGCAAGTTGTACATGTGCAAGTTAAACGCCTGAAAGAGAGAGAAGCACACTATAACTAACATTAGTTAAGAATACAGTAGAATTGGTTATTCATTTTTAAAAGATTGTTTTTTTAAAACAATATATTGCTTTAAAAAAAAACTGGTAGGAAAATAATTTCAAGAAAAAAAATAAATTTTGATATCAAATAACATGTTTGCTTAGCATAACATAAGGACAAGAATCTATTAGGAAACACGTTTAGTCAAATGAGCTTGAGAAATATATTTTGTTAGTCGAAGAACATATTCTAAGTGGGGGGCCGCGGTGGCTCAGTGGTAGAGCGTTCACCTCTGGTGGCTGGGGTCCCGGGTTCGACTCCAGCCCCACCAAGTTAACTTTGTGGTGGACAAACACCGTGTGTGTGGGTTTCCTCGGTGTTCTCCCGTTTCCTCCCACTTTCTCCATTCCACCATTTCATTCATCACTCATCATCACCGTCTCCTTTAGCCTAACCGGCATAAGTGTGGGACGTAAAACTCATAGATTTCATTTCATTTCATATTCTAAGTGGTTAAGAAACACACTTTTGATCAGTTAAGAGAAACGCAGGTATTGCTTATTTTAACATCGTTTGAATCATAAAGAAATACTGTATGATTTTTCAGTACAGATTACAACGAATGCTAGTCAATTGTCTACGTGATATTATTATAGAACGTGAAGTCCGGGGGCGGATCCAGAGGGGGCGATCGGGGCGATCGCCCCCCCCCCCCCCAGAAGAGGAAACTTTCTTATTTTATATCGGGTGTTGCAAAATAAGTGTTACAACTCTTGAGAGGTGAATCCTGCCACTGAGACAAGAAAAAAAGTTATCTTGAACTTTCGGCTATCGGACATAGTTTCAGATCTACAAGGTGCCGAAAGCGTGGGAAAATGACTTTCGGACGGTAATAGTTCGGAAACTATCCAACGTAAAGAGAGCGGGTAAAAAATTCACTGAAGAAGTCATACCTGCTCTATTGAATTTTGCATGTTTCACAATCCTACCATGCACGCGCAAGGGATTCCCCAAAGCAACGTAGGGAGTCCCGAATAATCTGCTAAATGAAAGTTGGTCTAAATGGATATGAATTGATGGGGTTTCTACCAGGTAACAATAATTCGTTTGTATTAAGTCGATATCTGGAACAAATACAAAATGGTGGACACCTTCATGCTCGTTGTGTGTGGTTGCATAATCGCCAGGTACGGATGCTAGCCAACTGTGAAGTTCTGAGTATTAAGTGTAGCGTATTTGTACTCAGATGCTCTAGAAGGACATCTGGAGTGTCGGTAGAGCACAACAGATGGAACAGGGTGATTCACATGTGTGGAAACACTTAACGAAAAATGTCCAGAAATGCACTCATACTCAGTAAACGTGAGTTCAAAGCGTCGGAAATTTAAGGATTAGCGTCAAGAACATGAAAACCAATTCACCAATAATATTCCCTCGAACCGACGCAATATGATGTGCACGGTTGCATACCAATAAGGATGCAACAACTGAGGCCAAGTTGAAATTGTGCAAAGGGACTCACTAAGAAACTGGGTAAACTAAATGAATGTCTCTAGTGGGATCGCAAGATCGATATTAAAATGTGGCCAATGTGTGTGTTGATATCGACATATAGCTAATGGACAAATGTCAATATGTCCCACTACTGCTGGGACACCGTCTCACATGCGAAAACTAGGAAAATAACGTTGTACATTCTGCTATTACATCTGGTGCACTTTTTGGTAGAACGTAACTAGAACAAGATTGTATCAATGTCCCACTTTGTTTAGGACATTGTCCCACAGTCGACACATATGAAAACAAATCTCTTAATCCATAGTTCAAATTCTGATAGAGCGTGAAAATAACAAACTTGTATCATGTCTCACGTCTTCTGGGACATATGACGTACTCGATATCAAAATACCTCCAGAAATATGTATCTTACACACAGTACATATGCCAAGACAAAGACGAAAATGAACCAATTTGGCACATGTAACACTACAGCTGGAACACCATACATATGGAAAATAAAACGACATGAGAAATAGGAAGAAACGTCTTAAAGCTCTGATTGTTTACAACTTTGCAGCAGGAGTAACAAAATGTAACACACAAGCATGTCGGGAGGCTGTACAAGAGCTCTTGCCAAACAAAATGGGTACTCTTCAAAGAAATGTATACAGAGAAAGTCAGGCTCCCTCGAGCCTCAGGGCTAGAGCGCTCGCTTTCGCTCGCGTGGTCGCAGTTTCCAATCCTACTGGGAGCCCACGCCCTCAGATTCAGAAACCGAGTAGTTATTTTCCTATTTTTCCCACGTGGGATGGTGTCCCAGCAGTAGTGGCACCTGTTCACATTTGTCCATTAGCTACATGTCGATACCAACACACAAATTGTCTGCATTTCAATATCGATCATGTGATCCCACTAGAGACATTCATTTAGTTTACCCAGTTTCTTAGTGAGCCCCTTGCACAATTTCAAGTTGGCCTCAGTTGTTGCATCCTTATTGGTATGCAACCGTGCACATCATATTGCGTCGGTTCGAGGGAATATTATTGGTGAATTGACTTTCATGTTCTTGACGCTAATCCTTAAATTTCCGACGCTTTGAACTCACGTTTACTGAGTATGAGTGCATTTCTGGGCATTTTTCGTTACGTGTTCCACACACGTGAATCACCCTGTTCCATCTGTTGTGCTCTACCGACACTCCAGATGTCCTTCTAGAGCATCTGAGTACAAATACGCTACACTTAATACTCAGAACTTCACTGTTGGCTAGCATCCGTACCTGGCGATTATGCAACCACACACAACGAGCATGAAAGTGTCCGCCATTTTGTATTTGTTCTCGATATCGACTTAATACAAACGAATTATTGTTACCTGGTAGAAACCTCATCAATTCATATCCATTTAAACCAACTTTCATTTAGCAGATTATCAGGGACTCCCTACGTTCCTTTGGGGAATCCCTTGCGCGTGCATGGTAGGATTGTGAAACATGCAAAATTCAATAGAGCAGGTATGACTTCTTCAGTGAATTTTTTGCCCGCCCTCTTTACGTTGGATAGTTTTCGAACTATTGGCGTCCGAAAGTCACTTTCCCACGCTTTCGGCACCTTGCAGATCCGAAACTATGTCCGATAGCCGAAAGTTCAAGATAACTTTTTTTCTTGTCTCAGTGGCAGGATTCACCTCCCAATAGATGTAACACTTATTTTGCAACACCCGATATATATAAATAAAACCCATCCCAAAGTTTGGAGCCCTTAAAAGTAGCACTATGACAACCCACCGCCCCCCCCCGAAGTCGGTCCTGGATCCGCCCCTGCCCCTACAGTCAGCAACAAAAGTTCTTTCCATTTCTTAAAATTCATTTTAGGAATAACGGAGGTATTGGTAAGTAGGGGACATATGTATGTTTTGCACCACTTTCCCCCTCCACCCCCTAACTACCCAAAAAAATTATGAAGCCACCCCTGACTATTGTACTTTAACACAGAAGGATACCCCAAAGTGAGATTGAATATGCTTTTATGACATTTAAAATCATAAAAACTTACATCTAAAACTTATAACTAAAACTACACTACATATAATTACATCTACTCCTCTTCTATCTTATAATGTCCCCAAGCTAGCGTATTTACACCATCTCGTAGTATATATCTTTTATCGTCTGAGGAATCTAATGCTAGCTTATGAACGGTTATGCTATATATATCGTGCTTATAACTTCTAATGAGGTTTATGTCTTTATACGTTTTAACATTTTTAAATAAGCTTTCTTTATAATCATCAAACTGCAACTCCTTGGCAACTACGCATTTAGTTACTCCTTTAGCTTTTTTCTCTTCTTTATTTTCTACTCTATAAGCATACATCTTTGATCTCAATCCAATAAACTCTGTCATTATCTTACCTTTATTTTCATCTTTCATCTTACCTATTACTTTTTTGTTTATTAGTGGTAGTCCATATATGTTATTTTCCTTGTATTCACTCGTGTCAAACTGGTCAACTATTTCTGCTATATCTTTGTAAAAGTCTTCAGTCTCAATCTCATATATAAAGCTATCAGTATCCATATAACATAAATCTATATTGTTTCCATATTTCGGCTTCATCGTGTTATAGTGAAAATCATACATTAATAGCTTCGATAGTTCTAACACACTCATACCAACATATATTGGCTTATTAAATGTTAATCGCTCTTTTTTCATATGTATAGCACACAAGTTCTCACTAAATATTGTTCTGTAATCAAAGTTAGGTTTAGCAATTAATGCTTCTACCCTCTTAGGATCACATTCTAATTGTATGGGCTGTCTTTTTCGAATATTTTCCATAGTCTTTCCAAATACCGAGTTATTCATGAGCTTATAAAAATCTTCTTCAAATTTGTTTTTAGCTTGCGTCCTCATCTCTGTATTTAAATCAATGTATTTCTTTAGCCAGTTTGATTGTTTAAACTCTAATACCCTATGCACTTTCTTCAATCTCATTCCAAGTGACATATAAAGTTTTGAGTTTCTATAGTGAATTACATATCTTTCCTTATTGTAAAGCGTTGTTAATAATTTCGATTGTTTTGAGCCGGGTGGACACATGTTCTCTGGAGCTAATGGTAAATCAGAATGCTTGTTATGTAAATGCTTTGGATATTCTAAATCTACTTCTAATATGTAACCAGTTTCTGAGTCATCCGGAATGTTCATTATATCTATGTAAGGTTTAACCCACTTAAAATCTTTATAAGGCATGTATTGACTCATAGCCCATCCATATAAGTTGTTTGCGTCTAGATATGCTAGGTATGTTGAACACTCATCTTTATTATAATCTTGCATATATTTGTTGTTAGCTTTTACATATCTTTTACTGCATTGTGAGATTCCCCCTCGTATACCCTTTTCTAACATTAGTATTTTATCATAATCAGTCAACATTTCTAAGTTAATTTTAGTCATCTTTAACATTGCATCCCACGATAGACCTGGTGCTGTATAATACCAAGCAGGATCTAATCCATATGCCTTTAAACACACATCTCTAAAGTTTTCAAATATATCTGTTAATTGAAGGACATCTGTTTTGTTATAATGTTCAGTTAAGTCCTCCAATAACTCTAGATTGAATTCTTTACAAACTCGTACATGAAGCTTATGACGTTCAGGACTCATTTTTTCTCCTGTTAATCTGTTTGTAAATTTGTATGGAGATAATGGAACAGGTTCTTTCAATTTTTCAAATGAATCAACATAATCAAATGGATAATCACCTTTAGTATTAACTAGGTCAAGTTTATCAATCGGAAAAAACTTTAATGTTTCTCGAAATTGTTCTGGCTTTAGATTCTTTGTTAACTCTGCTAAACTCTTTGGCATAAATATAAATGAATCAACAAATCTTAAATTTATTCCATCTTTTTCTGATTCTGCTTTTACATATTTTTCATATGTTATGTACCTTTCTTCATTGTTTGCAATCAGTTTAATTTTCTGTGTATCATAAGCTAACTCCTTAATAAACAAATGCGTATCATAGCCAGTTAAGTTGTGAAGAAATACAGGAACAAAGTTAGGATTTTTATAGTTTAAATTGCAATAACTGTGAGCTGCACCTCTAAACTTTCCAGTTAAATGATCATGATCTCTTACTTTCGCTTTATTTTTATTTATCTTATACAAACACCTTTTTAAGTCATGCTTCCATTCTTCTATTTTTTCACTCATATCATCTTTATCCTTGTAGAACTGTATTTTCTTCTTCAGTATATTTATTTTTTTCTCAACAGCTGGTGGTAAGTCATTCAAGTTTTTCTCACATATATGACAAGTATCCGAACTGTTATAAGCTTCTATTTCCTCCTCGCTAAGCGGAATCATATTAACTACCCTGTTATATATTTTCATAATTTCTATTGCTTCTTTTTGTAACATTTCAATAAATACTTTCGCAGCATCTGGACCTATATAACTAACAGGGGCTTTGTAGTCTCCATTTGAATATTTGACATAGTAACAAAAACTCATTGGTTTATGCTTTTGATATTTTACTGTTTTACTACAATTATGCTCTATTTTTAACTTACATAAGATACATTCAAAGTCAGCAATTATCGTAAATGGAACTCTTAATGATCGATTATAGTTTTGAAACTTTATTTGATTGTCGTATGGTTTTGGAAGTTCTATTCTAACAGCCTCATGCTCTTTACAATCTAATTCATGGTTTTGCAACTGTTTCTCATTTCGAAAGTGTCTTGTTAAACATCTATCACAAAAGTATAACTTTTCAGTATGTTTTGTCACTTGACTTCTTATTAATCGTGATAAGTCTTTTATCCAACAAAAATGACTGTTTTTTTTCATCTTTTACATATAATAAATTGATATGAGTTTCCTGCTTATTTTTTGTGATTTGAAGTGAATAAACATTATAGTTCTTGTCATAGCCGTAAACATTGATGGAGATATTACTTCTTCTTTCAAATTTTGGAATATCTTTTAACTGTACAGGAAACTCAATACCATCACAATATTTATTTTGTAATTCATTAACAAGATGCTTATAATGAGAGGGTCTTTGAGGATTTTTTGAAACGGTTCTATCAATAGGTTTTAAATAACTTGCAATAGAATATAAGAAACATTTATTATCTTTATTTTGAATATTCATTACCGCTTTCTTATCTTTAATCTGCTTTGGAAGTTCAATATAGGAAGAAGCTCTTAATGGTACATACTTATTTAATCTGATTTCTAGGTGTTTAATTTGATGTAATGTCCATCCTGATCCTCGGCCTTGAAATTCTTCCATTTCTCTACGAAGTTTTTGTTTTGCATGATGTATATATTCACTTAAGTCAGTTGATTCTAATATTCTCTCGTTTGATGTTTTGAAATTGCACTCTTGTATTTCTTTATCTTTAATATAGTCACAAATGAAAACAAGATTAACTTTAACAGGGTGAAATTTTAATTCCTCTTTGATTTTGTTAATAGCAACTCTTCCACTTGTATCTAAAAATTTTATTGGGTCTTTATATCCTCCTGTGTTTTCGACTTTAATGGTTTGTAAACGCTTCTTGAGTGCAGTTTCTTCTAATTCTACTTTGATGGGTATACGTGCTGGCTTCGGTTCTTCAATTACTTCTTCTTTAAAGGGGAATATATCTCTAATCTGTTTTCTGCTTTGTTCATCGTCATATTGTTTAAGAAGGTCTATCAGTTCTGCTTTTCTTAATCGGGAATATTTTTTGATTCCCTTTTCTTTACATTGTCGTCTTAACTCTATTACAGTAAATTTACTATAATCACTCATCTTATTTATTATATAGAAAATTCTACTACTCAATTTTTATCTTCGCCGGATTATTCCTATTCATTTTTGTACTATTTTTAGTTCCATATATCCTAATACAACGCTTAACATTGTACACTCCTGTCATTGTCTACATATTACGCGTTGTATTAGAAAACGACTTTGATGAGAATACCCCATCAAAGTCACATATACACATATTAAAATTAAATCATTTTTGTAAACTTACTCATCATCATCATCATAATCATCACTACCATATTTATATTCATCATCACTACTCAAATCAGATGTTTTTTGTTGCATTATTAATAATTCTTTTTCCTTTAACAGTATTTGCTTCTCTAATAGTGCTGCTAAGAGTTTAAGATCATGATGAATTAGTTTAAGTCTATCATGTAATAAATCAAATTCTTTCTCCATATTTATTATATAGAAAACCAACAAAAAAATGAAATAAATTTAAAATCTAAGAATAAAAACAAACATGACTAGTGCTAAGGAAATATTATCTTACAAACCTATATTTGATTGTGTATGTAAATATTTAGATATTGGTGGTTATAATGATGAAGACAAAATAAATTTTAGCGTGTCCATAGGTATGTTAGATCATTTGTTCAAGAAAGCCACTAAAGAAAACAACTCATTTCTTTCACAAAACATTCTCTATGCAAATGTTATGAATTTGTCAGATGAGATATTAGATTCACTGACTGATGAACAATGGTTATCTATAGGTTATGATGATTATGAGGAGGAATATAACTATGATCACATTACAGAAGACTTCATACGCAAATATCTGCAGAAAGTTAATTTGATTGAAATATGTTTATGGAAAAAGTTATCGGAAGAGTTTATAAGAGAATTAGCTGATAAAGTTGATTGGGAGATTATTTCAGGAAGCCAAGACTTATCAGAAGACTTTATAAGAGAATTTGCAGATAGAGTTGATTGGAAAGAAGTATCGTATAATCAAAACCTATCTGAAGAATTTATTAATGAGTTTATAGACAAAGTTGATTTTGATGCTATATCTTATGGAAACAAACTCTCTGAAGCATTTATACGAGAACATGCAGATAAAGTTTCTTGGGGGCGCTTATCTGGAACTCAACAATTATCAGAAAACCTTATAAGAGATTACGCTGACAAAGTAGATTGGGAAATAATTTCAATATTTCAAAATTTAACAGAAGGATTTATTGCAGAGTTCAAAGACAAAGTTCATTGGCATAACATCTCAATTTATCAACACCTTTCTGTAGAGTTTATATATTTATTTAGACATTACGTAGATTGGAGAGTTATAATAAGAAAATACCGTAATAACCCTGATTTAGGTGGTATATTGAATTTAGCATTCGATGTTACAACAGATGGTTTGTTTAATGTTTAACTAATTACCTTTTATGACTATTATATCATAAAAGTCGTAACCTTAATTATTAGATATTAATTTTAATTATCTTTTATGATTATTATATCATAAAAGTTGTAACTTTAATTATTAGATATTAACCTTAATTATCAGATAATAACCGATCATATAAACAATCAATTTCTTTAATCAATTCTTCTTCTGATAAGGACGTCCAAAACTCATTACCCTTACCTTTACGAATATCTAGTTCTTGTTGCATTAGGTTGAATAGCTTAATACTGTTAGGATCTCTAAACTTTTCATATATTATTACATGATTCGGATATTTTTCTTCTGCTTCATTAAGAGGCTTATATAGACTTCTCTTCTGACAACGAATAGCATAATAAGGGAAAGGATCATTAGGTTTGTTCTTCTTGTATATGATTAGACAATTATCTTTTGAATTATCGTTTGTATTTGGTGCTGCGATTTCTTTTAAGCCCTTGTTTTGAATCTTTAATCTCTCCATTGTTTGTTCTATCTCTTCTACTCTTGATTGCAACTCTTCTTGGTTTTCCTGAATCTGCTTAAAATTAGAAACGAAATAGTCTTCGATAATATCATAGCATTTGTCATAGAAGTCTTGTGATACCCATAAAGCAATAGCGAGAAATATCTTTTTATACATATATGTTTCTGATATTAGATTGTTTATTTCGTTACCAGCTAGTTTTACTGTGTAAGATGAGTTTTCAAAGTGGCCCGAATTCGGTCCACTTAGTTTGTTATTGTAGTATTCTAATATTTCCTGTGATTCTTTATTTTCCAACCATTTTTTAAATCTTCTACCGCCCATAGCACACAACTTAGTAGCGTTGAAATATCCAGTGTTCTTATCTATAATTAGTTTAAAGTCGCCAAAAATCCCATACGAATAGTTGTCCTTGATCTGTTCATAGCAAATATCATTTAAACTAAGAGAACTATCCATAGTACCCATATTTATTATATGGAAAATCTTTATTTTTAACTTCATTTTCGAAATCGTTACACCCTTACATAACTATTCAACTTTTAACTCCAATCCTTTTAATTTTTCGATTACTTCATCATCTTGAATTTCTTCTATAACTTCTTTGATCGTGTTGAGTTCACACTTGAAAAATTCACCTTTATATTTAAATTCATCTAATTGTTTATGCACAAGTGACTCTAACTTTTTAGCATCATTTGTCTTATACGTTTCTTCATAATGAAATTGCTCGAAGTCAAGTCTAAACTCATTAAACTGACCTAGGCGTTGTTCAAGGTTTTTTGTATAACCCACTTTATATATACTCTTCTCTTGGTGCTGTTTGGTAGTTGCTATATAAATAAAACCTGACTTATCATTATCTTTTTTCAATTGAGACCATCTTTTTATTTCTTGGAACAAGTCTGGATGAACATATGTACCCCTGATTATTGTTATTCTTCCTCCAGTAACCACATAATACATTTTTGAGATTGATGCTCTACTTCTAATCTTTTTATTAGTGTTGTTGATTCTTTGTTCCTTAACCAATTATCAAATCTTTTCTCACCATCTTGACACAGTTTAGTAGCATTGAAGTAACCAGTCTTCTTATCAATAATTAGTTTAAAGTCGCCAAACAAACCATACCAGTAATCATCTTTAATCTGTTCATAACAAATATCGTTTAAACTAAGAGAACTATCCATAGTAGTCATATTTATTATATAAAAATGTTGATTTAATCATTTTCGGAGTTTTTACCCACACAAATAAATTTTCATTCACCATGTTGTCATGTCAAGTATTAACTCTTTCGAAATCGTTACACCCTTACATAATCATCTAACACAGAGAGTAACGGTTCGCTAGTCTTTTATGGAATAATAACCATAAAAGACAAACATTTATATTCACACTACAACATTACTCTTATCTATCCAGCTATTATGTGATTCATCAAAACCTAGCCATTTAACATATACTTTATCACCTTTCTTTCTTAACACCTTTTCCACCAAGTATTCATCTTTATGTTTCGTCTTTAATAGTTCTGGTTCGTAAAATCTACCTTGCACATCCTCTTCTTCTAAATCTTTAATTCTATATGTAGGCGGATTAGATGGAATAACTTCACTAATAACAAATACTTCTGTTGACCAATTAGGTGTATATCCTTTCTCAAATAACCCTTTCGATTTACTTATACGAACATGAGCACCTAATTTGTATTTGGGTTTAACACGCCTATATTCTTTTTTATACACTTTTTCCAATATTGTTCGCTCATTCTTCTTATTAACTTCTATAGGCTTTAAACCAATTGTTCTATGTACTCTATTATTATACTCACTAACCAATGTTGGTAATATCTCTATCCATTTATAATTCCCTTGTGTTGTGAACCTTTTCCGCATGTTTTGTTTAAGTGTTCGATTAAATCTTTCAACAACAGAAGCTTTCTTACCACTATAGGTTGAGTAATGATTAATCTTATTTACATCCATTAACTTCTTAAACTCTTTATTGTAAAACTCTTTACCTTGATCAGTTTGTAAGTTACTAGGTTTTCTCGTTCTTAATATGGATTCGAATGCTTCTGTAACATTCTTACCACTCTTATCTTTAACAGGAACAGCAAACGCATATTTCGAAAACACATCTATAATCGTTAGCAGATACTTATAACCTTTATTTAATTTGGAAACACGTTTTAATACTCCACTATCCATTTCAACAAGATCAGCCTGCCAAAAATCATCGATGCCTTTTATAACTACGCTTAATCTGTCAAAGTTTTTTCTAGATGGTTTGTGAATTTCTTCTATAATGTCTTCTCTAACACCTTTACCTTCTTCTAGTCAATCGGGCTTTTTAACGAATTGAGTTTTAGTAACACCACATACAGAACAAATACCTTTCTTTAGATATCTTCCATTCTTTGTTTGTTCTATTCTAATGGTATCTTTCTCCGTATCTGTCAATTTCTTACACTTAACACAATACATCATCATTATTTATTGTATAGAAAATCAACGAAAAAAAAATAAAATTTATCATTACCTAAAAATTATACGTCTTTAGGAAAGTTCTCTTTCTATGTACATTACAACAAACAATAATTGCCCTTCTTCCATAGCTGAATTTTTAACCGGCTTAATCGTAATTATATCATTCTTCTTAAAACCAAAAGGTATATTTTCAATCAAAGTATCGCCTAAATATATGTCTAAAAAGTATTTATCCAAACTTAAATCCATGTGCATTATTTTCCCATTATAGAGAAATGTGTAACCATTAGAAAGATTGAATATTTTAAAGATTGGCTCCTTAACATTCTTAGTTCTCAATCGACATAAAAAGGGTACAGTTTCTTTCTGCATAATCAATTTAGTAGTA
The DNA here is from genome assembly GCF_964235325.1 of Thermobia domestica. Classification (NCBI taxonomy): domain Eukaryota; kingdom Metazoa; phylum Arthropoda; class Insecta; order Zygentoma; family Lepismatidae; genus Thermobia; species Thermobia domestica. The sequence continues at coordinate 239,990,000 of NC_137464.1, forward strand.
TCCATCCTAACCTTTTGAAAATCTTCTTTCTTGACGTATGTGTCTTGTAACGTTTCTAATGTATCTTCAAATCGTTTTCTATCGTTCTCTAATTGGGTTTCTATTGACCTAAGTTGACTTACGCTAACAACATCATTTAAATTTTCCAACAATTTTAATTTTTCTTCACTAATATCAACATTATCTTTTCTATCTTTAACATTACCAAATATATCCATACTCATTTATTATACAGAAAATGTCCATCCTAATTTTTCAAAACATTTCTTTAACATCTCTATTTGTTTAGATGAGTGTTTAAAATCAATATCAACATGAACATCATGCTTTTTTAACAAATAGTATAAAACACATTTCAAGTTAATAAACAATACTCTTTTTGGATACAGTTCTTTAAAGGTTTTGTATAAGTTTTCGAAGTCGTCTATAAGTGTTCCTTCCATATGTCGTAAGTTTAATGGTTTTTGATCGGTAAGGTGATGGTGTATTAAATAGACATCATAATATTTTGTGTATTTGTTTTTCTTTAGTACTTCTAGAACATCTTTTGTTGATATTAAATGTTTTGGTATATCTCTAAATTCATCATTTAACACCTTGAACACATCTTCAGGAATAATTCTATCCTGTAAAGCTTGCAAACGAGATAACTGTAACTTAAATCTTTTTATAGTATCATACCATGGTTTTCTTACGCAAGCAGCTCTCATTCCTTCACAAGTACTGTAAACAAAACCATTCGCTACAGAACAATAATCACAAATGTATGTACTCCTACCTTTTGTTAATGACTCACTACCACAATTACTGCATTTTAATGGTCCGGTGTTATGATTTGATAACATATCCTTTAAGGTAATTATTGGATATAACTTTACCAACTCTTCTTCCGTGTACAAAAATTTAGGTATTGACATTTTCCATAACTGAACAACTGTATATGCGTTGTTTTTATCTTTTAAGTCTATCTTACTAACATCCTGAAAATACCAATTAAAATTAAATCTAACTAGTGCAATAGTTCATCCTCATGCTTCTCAAAATAATCTAAAAATCTATTGTGTATAGCTTCCATATTTATCTTAAAACAAAACTTTTATGGATATAAACCATAAAAGCACTTAAACTTAATAATATTTAATCATTTTTAATTATATACATAACATCACTAAAAATACCCTTGATTTAGAAGATTTAAAACCTTAACACAAAGATGACCACATATAACGGAATTAAAGTCTTGTATTCGTTCGTCATTGTAAAATAAGTTTTCAGTACCAAGATATTGTGCCAGTTGTTTAGGAGGAACACCACCATAAGAATCGAACACGTACTTTATGTTGTTATCTTTCCAATAGCATATCCAATGAGTACCAATGTTTTCTGATTTATCAAGGTTAACTATACCACACTCATGTACATAAGGTTTTTGTGGAAGTTCATCACTCATAAATACACCTCTAAATCGTTTTATCTTTAATTCTTTAGCCAACCTCTCTATATCGAAGTTGGTCAATGGTTTTAGTTTTTTGACTTCTTTGGTTTACCTGCTCCCTGCTTTTCTTCCATAGCCATATTGTGTCTCTTTTGTTCTTGAAGTTCTTGTTTATTCTTCTTAGCATCCAGTACAGTTTTAGTAATCGCTGCTGCACCACCTGCTAATGAGCCAACTGCTCCTAAAGCTGCTAAAATGGCTGGAATTGTAAAGATAAAACCACCCATATGCTCTTTCTTAATCTTTTTCATTTGTGCAGTAGTTAAAGTTAAATCCATTCCTCTACCTTCTTTAATTTTCTTGGCTTTATCGTTAAGTTGTTTCTTTGTTAATACATGATCAATATTTAAATCCTTTAGTTCGTTATAAGGAACACTAAACATACAACCTTTAATAGAACACATCTTCCTATTTATTTAAGAGAAAATCTTAGTTTGTAAAAATACAGTTGTTGTTGCTCCACCAAAATCAATTAAGGAATCATTCTCATCTGTTATCCTTATCTCAAAATTGTCAACCTTGTCTCTGGATATAGGGAAAAATAATGGATAAGTAGGCTCGTAAATGATGCTATGTTTAAACTCGGCATCTGTTTTAAATGATGCTATGATCCCTGTTTCTCTATGTGTGTATTCTGTATCTTTAACAAACATGCCATCTGCTATACTACAGTGAACATTTATAGTATCAAACGGATGAAACTTTGGCAACTTACTTCCAATATGTGTTTTATTCTTTTCTAAAACTTCAAAAACATTAAACCCGAGGACAGTACCTATACCCCCAATTGTAACATCATTACTATCAGTTTCTATTTTAACTCTATTTCTTAAATGATCTTCTGATAATGTTATGTTGATAGATTGAGATTTTAAATATTCATTAAGACTGTTTAAGCTGTATTGCCCTTCTGGTATAAAAACTTGTCTATCACCATATGAGAAACTGTTTTTTTCTGTTGTTATGTTTGGAGTTAGATATGTACTGTAAAACCCAACTAGTCCTATACTTAAATAGTTGCTACTGTTGTCTAATTCGTAATAGAGTTTCTTCTTTAAAACAGAAGTATCACTCGTTAGCTTAAATACCTTAGCCATTTATTATATAATAAATGAATGAGTTTGATTTACCTAGAGATATTCCAAGAGAGAAAGTAATCAAGTTAATAGAAGATGTCATTCAAAAGTTAGAATACAGTTTAAAGAAGAAAAAGAGAAAACTACGAATTGTTAAATATGCATACTACACTTTGATCACGTTATCAGTTATACTTTCTGCAACAACTGGGTTTATTAATATTTTTATACCTGTAACAATTTACTCGATATTAACAACGTCTCTTGCAACTGGAAGTGCTATAATAACAGGTTTGTCTTCTAAGTTAAACATAAGCAAAAGAAAAGATGAATATAAAACCATTGTCACTTGTATTAACTCATTTAAAGAACAGTTAGAGATGATAATAACACTAAATGGTGAAATGGATAGCGAATATATAAAAGATACGTTGCTTAAGATCAGAGAACAACTTAAAAATATAAGATCATAAAAGAGACGATTTTCTCTATAATAAATGAGTAAGAAAACTATTAATTGGGATGTACAATAGATGATAAAAGAAACAACAGTTAAGAAAAGAAATGGAAAGCTTATACCTGATGATGTTCGATGCCTTATAGTGGGTCCGTCTGGGTCTGGTAAGACGTTTCTGTTATTTAACTTCTTATTACAGCCAGGTTGGTTAAACAATAATTACTTCTACATATATTCTAAAAGCATGAATCAGCCAAAGTATGAGCAGTTAAAAGATCGATTTGAAAAAGCAGAACTAAAGTTTAAGAAGCAAATAGCAACGTTCTTAAGCGGTAATGATTCTATTGTACCTATTGATGAATGTGAAAAATACTCTGTTGTTGTGTTTGACGATTACATTTTGGAGAATCAAGATACTGTTAGAAATTACTTTACAAGAGGTAGGCATAGACATTTAGACTGTTTCTATCTTGCACAAACATATTCAAAAGTACCTAAACAGCTTATAAGAGATAACGTTAACTTCCTATGCATATTCAGACAAGATGATACTAATCTTAAACATGTGTATAATGAGTTTGTTGGAGGAGATATGTCTTATGATAAATTTAGATATGTTCAAAATGTTGGCAAGAAGATTATGGTTTTATAGTAATTGATATGACAAGGAAGGTAAACAATGGTAAGTATAGGAACAAGATAAAACACTTCTTAAACGTTTGACTTTTCACGTTTATTTATGTTCTTTGACGTTTATTGACGTTTGTTCGTTTTCTATATAATAAATGGATGAGAAAGATATTAATAAGAATATCAAGTTAAAGGAGTTCTTGATAAAGGGCTTCAAATCTTGGAAGAAAGAAAGAGCAGGTATATATGATAAATTTAAGACGCAAGAACAACCTGTAATTGATGCTATTCAAAACTTGGGAAGTGAGATCAAAGAAGTAGCAGAACAAAATAAAAATCTAATAGCTGAAATTGTTCCAGTTGTACATAAGACGGCTTCAATAGATCCTAGTCTACTAGAAACACCTAAAAAGATAACTTATGATAGTTCCCCAAGTAGTAGTGATACGCCTATAACGGGAGAAATAAAACAAATGAGAAAACAAATTAAAGACAAAATTGACGGAGTAGAGCCTTTAACAACAGCACAATCATTTGGTAAGATTGCAAAGAAATATTATAGTAAAAGAAATGATAGTGTGTTTGGAATAAGAACTGTAGAAGAAGATGGAAAAATAATAAATAAAATAGGAAATTCTGAAGTTAAAGTGAATGGTGATGATTTGATAATTAATGGTAAAACCAGTGGCGGCCGGTGGATGGTGGTTTCGGGTGTTGCATTACGAACGATCGGAGACAGAAGATATAAAGTGGACTCATTGACTAATCAACATAACTTTAGATGCAAATGCTATGTGACATGTTAAATTAAATAAAATTCTGTTTTAAAAAAATAAAAAATGCAGAACATTTAATCCGATTAATCACCTTATTTAATTTGTAAGTTCATTCTTCTCTCTTTGATTGGAACAAATCTGCCTAATACATGCTGGTTGAACTCTAGTAATCTTATTGTCAGGTCTTTTTCGATGGAAAACATAACCAATGGTGATAACCTTTCTTGGGACATTCAATTTCTTGAAAGTGTCAATTCTTTTTGATGTGAAAAAGAACTTTGTTTCTTTTGCTGACGCCATAGGTACAGTTAATATTAATTGCAGAAGCTTTGTAGATACACTAAATATTTTTTTCTAGATTTTTGTGAACAATTCATTCTAGCAAACTCAATCCTTGACAGTAATCCGAATTCCTCTTCAGTGTGGACTGAAGAGAGTTCGTAGCAGAGATTAATGTTATAAAAAAATGTACATTGAACACGCTTTATTCACAATTTATCTAGGAAAATTTCAAATAAATTGTGGAAATGTACCTAGTGCATACAACATTACTGCCATAAGGTGTCCTGTAAACTCAAACCGTTTTTTTTTCGAACACCCTCCTGAATTGCACTTTGCTTGTTTTGTCTAAGCCTTAATAGTAAGTTTTTCCTCAGTTGAAAGCTGGGCAATTTTTTTGGTAAGTTATTTACAGAAGTCATGATATGCAATTCATTCAGAATTTCTAGGTTATGTACAGAATTAAAGCACACACAATCAAATTAAATCTAATAACTAATAACCAAAACAGCTGATACAAAAGAGATACTAGTATATGAATTGCGAATGTCACATATTCATACATAGGGCTGTAAACTGGCCAGCTTTTCATTGGCCTGGCCGGAAAAATTTATGTTATTTTGATTAAAGCCCGTGACGGGTGCAAACTTCTCACCAGCCCCTTTATAACCGTTTTTTTTTCAAATTTGTATCTAGTTCGAAGTATAGATATTGAAAAGCTGCCATTCTGTAAACTCAAAACTGTTACCTTTCACCATGTATCAACGATTAATATATTTTGTTCACCTGTTTAGAAAATTTTAGAGAGATGACAGGGACTGCATCAGGGAAAATTTGAAATTTACTTTCAAGGAATTTTATACATTTATTAAGAGTGGAAAAAGACTTCTTAAAGCAATTTCCTATAGTTGAAGTAGAGACTATATGCTTAAACAGTGAATTTCATTTTCCAAATCCAAAATTGTCACGTAAAGATTATTATACTTTTGTTTATCTGTTTCGATAATTTTAAAGTAATGGTAGTTACTGGTAAATACAATAAATTGATCAATGCCGATTGATCAATTTCAGTTTCTCATTTATAGCACAATGTATCTATTAAAGTTACTAGTGAATGTTCTAAGGACATACAGAATATATGTGTTAATGCACTTTCGGTCACGATAGTACATTTCCTTTCCATGAATAGGTCCGAACAGAGATACTTCACGCTGAGACCTATATCACAGAGAATTTTGAGGAAGTGTCGGTTGTTTTTATTTTACAGAGTTGGCAACCCTATTCATATATCAACACATACACACACACACACACACTTGTGTGTAAAAGAAAAGAGAACCAAATTCCAAATCATCCGCCTTGGTTGTTACGCAATGCACGATGAACACAATATACTTCCACATAAGGCGAAACAATGCTTATCAACGTTCTGGAAAGCAACCTTGAAACCCGCCAGATATAGGAACAATATGTTAGCTGGGAGGGGTCCAAAGTATTTGAGGAAGGTCCAATACGTCTACGTAATAACGAACCTGTCTTTTACTGTACACGAAAAGATAAGTAATTCTTATTGCTGTCACCTATATTTTTAGAAAAAATGATAGAACGATTATTTCTATAAGAAAAGAAAGAGTACATGATGAGGCGTAAGATAAAATATTTAGCTTACATCAATCATTTCTCTGTTAAACAAGCATAGTTCGTTAAGAAAGTCTACAAATGCTAGTCGAGTTTCGAAATTTTGGGGAGGTCCGGACAAGGTGCCCCCCCTCGTGGCTACACCTCTGAGCATTGCTAACTAGTTCCAAATTCAATGTGGCGTTCCCCACCATACAGTTCTATCAAGAGTATAAAATATACTTATTTTATAAAAGAAATATGTATATACTAAAATACTAGGTTATCCACAGAGGGGGGGGATTCTGCATATTGACTTATTAATATTTGGTTCACAAATTACTGTAGAAGAAGTTTTCATTATCTATATAAGCTAAGAATTAACTTGTAAATGCTGATCTACTTTCATTTGATTTCTGCTTCTACTATATATTTTCTTTTTTATTTTTCTGCTATCACCTTTTTTAATTGTCATTATATTGATTTGCTTCAGTATTAGTACCGTAATATAAAAATATGAATGCATAAAAACAAATTCCATTTGTTAACTGCTAGTGAAATAAAATTTAGAAATCTTATTTAGCGCGAAAAACCTTCTCGTTCACTGGAAACCGTGCTGTGTTGCAGAAGCACTGCAACGACCAAACTCTTTAACTTCTGAGATAGGGGAAAGGAGACTTAACATTTGCTCCAATTCCCGCGCTGAAGGAATCTGGTCGTTGCATGCTCGCTGCAACACAATATAAATTAGAGACTATGTGACGGATTATTTTTCGCTTTTTAAAATAGATTTACGAAACGGACAGTTAGAGAAGTAAAAAAATATGTTATTTAAAGTATATATGGAAGTATTAGAAAGTATTTTTTCTGTTCTTTTCTACTATTGCTAATAATATTTTTTTCTTGAAATACTATGGTCGTTGCGCAACGCTGCAACACTAACATTAGCCGCCACTGGGTAAAACTTATAAGGGAACAGAAGGTCTATGGGAATTATTAACGATGAATACTAATAAAAACATTGAAGATTATGATGATGATGATTTTGAACAGTACAAGGAAATAATAATAGAATCAGATGCTGCCTTCCAAAAATATAGTCGAGATAAAAAATTAGCATCTAGTAGAGGTTCTAAGTACATTATTATTATCAAGCCTATTTGGGATAATTATATTAAACCATCTTTACCTCCAACTCCTAAAAGGACTGGTGAAGGAATTAAACAATATACAGAGATACCTAAAGAATATATATGGATGGATGGTGTGAGAAAGTTAATTGATCGGCTAATAGTTATAGATGAAGAAGAAAAGGCTGGTAATAATAACTTTTATAATGAGAAAGTAGGTATAGTGAGTATGATTAATAATAAGCTTTCACAATTTATTCCTAATGATCCAAAAGGTATAGGTTATTTGATTAAGATATTAAATACATTACCACCACGATTCTGGAATGATGAGAAGCTTGGAAAAAGATTAGTAAATGATTTGATTAATAAACTCCCATTTGAATTACATATTCCAGGTTTCAGATTTTGCGGGCCTAGGACTAAGCTACAAGAAAGATTAGAAAGAGGTGATAAAGGTATTAACCCATTAGATGAGGCTTGTAAAGAACATGATATATATACTACAGAGATAATAAAGATACAGAGTCAAGACATATTGCAGATAAGGAACTAGAAACTAAAGCGTGGAAAAGAGCATTTAGTAGTGATGCGTCAATTGGTGAACGATTAGCTGCTTTTGGAGTTGGTACTGCTATGAATGCTAAGGTTAAGTTAGGATGGGGATTATAAGTTTTTAATTGTTATTATGTATGATTCTTTTATGGGTATATCCCATCAAAGCGTTGTTTCAAGATTTTCTTTATAATAAATGGATAGTGTTGAGTGTTACGAGTTACAGAGTTTTAAAGCTAACACAAGAACATTTAATAATTTGAATGAAGCTAACAAAGATATTGAGTTTGATTTCGATGTGGGGGATGGGTTCGTAGATCCACACAAAGCAGATTGTCATATGACTTTTGAAGTTGTTGGTGCATCAGTTGGAGGAACATTTGGCGCAAATGATACTATAAAACTTGTAGATAACTTCTTACCATTCTTCTTTTCTCAAATTGAGGTTAGAAAGCATGGAGTTGTTATAGATAAGATTGAACTACCAGGAATAACATCTACAGCTATTGGAACATTAAAGATTTCCAAACCAGAAGTTGAATATTTAAAACAAGCAGGATTTGAAACGGATGATAAACTTGTTCTAAGAAAGGACTTTAGCGTTTTGTACCCATTAAGATTAATTCCAGGCTTCTTAAGTGATTATAAAGAGGTTATGTGGAAAGGTGGATTGAGAATAACATTTACAAAAGCTAACAACAATAACGATGTCTTGTACAAATGGGTTGGAACAGGAGCAGGTGCAGCAGCTCCTCATGATGGAAAAATAACAATAAAAAGTATGGAGATAAGAATGCCTATTGTTGAATACGAATCTAATTATGAAAACAAGTTAAAGTTGAATATTCTTAAAGAACCTAAAATCATGTTTTCATTCCATACTTATCAATGTGTTCAAAAGACTGTTGTAGGTTCTTTCTTGGAGTTTGATGTTACTACTCAATTTAATTCTAGACAATTTGATATGCCTGATTTTGTAGTTGTAATGTTTCAAACTGATAGAAGTGGCAAACAAACTTCAGATGCAAGTAAGTTTGATCATTGTAAGGTAAAGAATATCTATCTTAAGAATGGGAGGAATGAGGTATTTCCAAAAGAATCAAGAAACTTAGATATCGCTAACAAGGATTATTTTAAGATGTATGAAGACTATACTGCATTTAAGAGAATAACATGTGGCAATACCGAAATGTACTATGACCCTAAAGAGTTTATAGATAATAGACCAATGTATGTGATTAATTGTAGTAAGAGGAAGAATGTATCGGTAAATGAGAGAACAAACATAAAGATTGTAGTAGACTTTGCAGAAGCTGTGGCTGCTAATACTATATGTTATGCGATTTTAATTGGACAAAAGAACTTCACATATGATCCTAAGAATGAGAAAGTAGTAGAAGAGTTTTAGATAGTTAAATGTATTTTTGTATTGTTTTATTAAAGTTTTTCCATAAACGAAATTGATAAAAAATGATTAAATATTTTTTGGTGAAGATAAAAATTGAAGAGTGTTCATTGATTTTCTATATAATAAATACGATGTCGAGTCATATTGAGCTTTTAAATAAACTTGGAAGTCTTGAACAAAAACAAGTTATTGGATTAAGAGAATTAGAATTAAATACAGAATATAAGATTGTGAAAATGGAAAAGATTAAAACTAAGTTTGGGAAGAGCATTTTAGCTGAGTGTGAGGAGTTTAAGGTATTTCTTCCACCTAGATTTACAAAACACTTAACAGATAAAATGATTGATGAGATCGTTAAAGATGGAATAAAAATCAAATACACTGGTTTAAAAGATTATTATCCAACTGTTGAGTTCTGTATGTAAATTTTATGTAAATTTTCTGTATGTAAATGAGGATTGGTTTTATGAATTTCTCATAAAACGAACATTTTTCTTATAATAAATAAACTATGGCTAATTATTTGAATAAAAAAATGATGTTAAAGCATTGAGATTCCTTCGCATAGATGAGTTAGAAAAAGGTAAAGCGTACGAGATAACATTATGGAAATTGATTCAAACACAGCGTTATGGTCAAAGAGTTTTAGTACATTTAGATGAGAAATATAAGACGTTATTACCACAAAGATATAATGATGAAACTGAGCAAGTATTGAAAGATTTGAAAAAGAGTAAGCTGTTTGTTAAGTATGAGGGTTTGAAAGATTTAGATAATGGTTATAAAATACATCAGTTTTACTTTAGAAATGAATCCAAAAAATAACAAAAATAAAACTTGTAATTTTAAGTATGTTTTAAGTGTATAAGTGGTTTTATGATTTCATTATCAATATCTGAACTTGTAATTTTAAGTGTATAAGTGTTTTTATAGTATCAAGACTATAAAAAACTAAGACCTTTGGATATACAGAACATAATGTCATTTAAATTTTAAAGATACATATATAAATAAGGGATTTATTTGAGTTTTTTGTAATTATATTCTTAGAGTTATGCAATTTATAAGACATTCAGTAGATAGGAAATTTATTTGTCTATTGATTGCCGTTTGAATTTTGAAAATCGGTTAATATTTGACGAAGTTATAGCAAATTCAAAATAGTATCCTTAGAGTTATGCAACCCGCAATACAATAGACAAATAGCCATTTTTTTTCTTTATCGATTGTCGTTTGAATTTTGAAAATCGGTTAATAAACAACGAAGGTATAACGATTTGATGATATTTTCCCTCATGAGCCGCCATTGATGTTAGGGTTGATTATCGCTTCAAAAAATTATCATATTTACCTTATTTAGTACTAGTTCATTTGTAATAGTTTCAGAGCTTAATTCATAATTTTAACAATTCTGGAAAAACATGTTAAAAAGAATTAGTTTCCAACCCTGTTTGTCACGTGAAGGTAAAAATCATCACGTTACATTGTCACGTTATCTAGCTACAATTTTCTCTTTCTTCACAATCGAAAAAGTTTTAAACTTCTTAGTTTAGTTATAACGTGACAGTTTTGGTATTGTTATTACTACACTTCCATATACTGCTTGATTACTAAAAAGAAAGAAAAGAAAAACACGTATGCCTGAGGGAATGCAACTTGTGACTTAAAAAGAAACAAGTTCTCCTTTACATTGTTACTACAATTATGTTCATATGGAAGTCACGTAAGCAGCTTGCATGCGGAATCATCCTCATATACAATGGAAGTAGATACCCTTGGCTTTAGTTCAACTTATTTTTTTATTCTCACCAAGCAAACTGGATTGTGTGTGTGTCTGTGTGCATGTATCAGTGAGTTAGATGAATGAAAATATATATATATACTGTTTGGCTGTGCGCTTATTCAATACTCATATACAGTTTAAGTTCATCTTCTTATTAGTCGAGCATTTGTGAATCGATTTTAATCAAACAAAAAGTATCTGTTAAATTAAAGACAGCACTATAAGTTATAAGTTTTAGATGTAAGTTTTTTATGATTTTAAATGTCATAAAAGCATATTCAATCTCACTTTGGGATATCCTTCTGTGTTAAAGTACAATAGTCAGGGGTGGCTTCATATTTTTTTTGGGTAGTTAGGGGGTGGAGGGGGAAAGTGGGTCAAAACATACATATGTCCCCTACTTTGGTAGAACGTACAACGGTGATATAGCTGGAACGTACAGGAAATTACATTCCTTTTAATTTACTGTAAATTGTTCTTAAATTGTTCTTCCATTCTGAAGTTATTTACGAATTCATGGAAACATAGTAACATGATAAGAGTGTTTACGCCGGTGATTCAATATAGTTTACTTAATAATTAGTTAGGTAGTACTATACCTACTGTTATCTTTTCCCGCCGTTAAAAATTAGAACACCACCCGTTGTTTTAGCTGCGATCAAAACAATAATGGGCTCATTGGACCTTGTTTCACATGGGTATTCAAACAAAACGTGTCAGTTAATCCCCATAAGTTTTCTTGTAAATAGGTAACTATAGAAAAGTTTCAATGTATTATAAAAGGCTTTTCTACAACGAAAGGTTCAATTTTTTGTTGTAAAAAATTCAGTTGCTGCGCGTTGTTTTAGCAGTTTCGATTCAACTTACCAAACCAAATTTGACTTCATTTTACAGGTTACTCATGCGGTGGCTCAGTGGTAGAGCGCTCACCTCCGGTGCTTGAGATTCCTGTTTCGATCCCAGCTCGCGCCATGCGGACTTTGTGGTGGACAAACACCGTGCTCGGGGATTTTCTCGGATTCTCCTTTTTCCTAAAACTTTTTCATTCCACCATTTCATTCATTTCTCATCTTCACCGTCTCCTTTAGCCTAACCGGGATAATCGTGGGACGTAAAACTTAAAGATTTCATTTAATTTTCAATTAATTCAGTAACTACTACCAAAAATAAATGTGATAACTTCATTGAACATTATTTCAGGGTTACCTACTCTGTGAAGTATTTAATTAGTGTTGTAAAGTTTAGTAGTAGTCAGTTTAATTATACAGGGTGCGGCACGTAAAACCGGCCCGTCGTAATATTCTCGTATATTGTGTTTTTGGCAACACTTAAATAATCTACCTTCCTACCAAGAGATGGCGTGTCGAGGTCGGGTCGACTTACGTGACCTGCAGCAGTCACGTGCAGCCGCAGCCAGTGAAACTTGTCGAAACCAGTTGAGAAAAAGGCCTCGTTGTGTTAAGCCGGGTGAGTGTCAATGTGTGATAATGCCGTATTCGATACCCGAGCGTGTTGCCATTGTTGAAGGGTTCATTCTCACTGGATCTTTTGTGAAAACAAAGAATTTGTTTCGAGAGAAATTTCCAGGACGTTCTGTGCCACACACAATTGAAGAACTCAAGACCAGGATCCAGGATGTCACCAATAGCATTACAACACAAGAACTGACAAGGGTATATATGAATCTCCTCAATCGTGCTCACATGTGTGTTGAAGTGGGCGGAGGACACTTTCAGCAGCTGCTGTGAAGGTGAGTAGTCATATTCAATACATTACATTTCATTTTATGTGTTCATTTTACGGGCCGGTTTTACGTGCCGCACCCTGTATTTCCTTGCGTTGTACAGCCTGTCCGACAATTAAGTAACGAGACATTGTATTGTGACTAAACAAAGATAATATAATAGATAGTACCTGTTTATTGTTTAAACTACATCCCACCTGCGTCAATATAGTGAATGGCGCGAGCACGCAAGAAGTAGAACGACCTCTGTAGCTCAGTTTCTGGTATGTTCCGTAATACCGTTGTCACAGCTGCTTGGATGTCTTCAACACTGTCAAAAAGTTATCCTTTTAATGGTAACTTGTTTAGGAAACAGAAAATAGTCACAAGCGCACATATCTAGCGAATAAGAGGTTGCTGCAGCACACATACACTTGTTTTTTGGCCAAATATTCCTGAACAAGTACTGCCTAGTGAGCGGGTGCATTGTCATGGATAAGGAAGCAGCTCCCTGGGGCTAAATATTCAGGCCGAACATGACGAATTCTACTAATTAAACGCTCCAAAATACTTAAATAAACCTTTGCATTCACTGTGTGACCTTCTGTACAATGATAAAAGATACCCTTATTGTCGTAGAAACACAGGAGGAGCACTTTTGACTTATTCTGGACACATCCAATCGACATTCTGATGTTTAGTATCTAGATTTTAACGATAACACCAATATTCGTCCTCCGCAACAATGAAAAGTAGATAGTTTTCTTTCTACGGGCCGTTGCCAGGATGTCACTGGCGTATCAACACGCTCTTGTTTTTGTTCTTTAGGCAATGAGTGTGGCATAAACCGCGATGTGTACTTCTCCTTGTCCAAATCTTCCACTAAGATGTTACGAATTGTCTCCCTGTTAATACCAAACTCCTCTGCCATCATTCTTACAGTCACGCAACGATCTTCTTGCACACGTTCACGGACCTTTGCAATGAGCTATTCGTTAAGAACAGACATGGGGCCCGGCCCATCTTGAATCAATTCCACACCACGTTTAAAACGTTAACACCATCTAAAGCTCTATGCACGAGACATACACGTATCCCCATACATCCCCCACATCAAATGAACAGTTTCTGTGGCACTTTTTACCCAGTTTAACACAGAATTTGATATTCCTCACTCTAGTAGCATGAAGCAGAGAGCGAAGTATGACGTGATGTATTTCTCGTCATGCTTAGCGTGCGACAATCGGGTGTTGCCAGATCGCAGACGAGGGATTATTTTTTGAACGCACATATTGATTTACGGATTGCATTCACTGTTTCGTCACGATAAAATTAGTCATATTACTTAATTATAGGAGGTATACATTTAGATACACTCAGGGCCGGTTCTAGGTATTTTAACATCTAGGCGAGATTTATTTCAGTACCCCCTGATCTAGTGATGTTACCCTTTTTGTTGTTGCTTACGTAAAGAACCTTTACCTAAACAAAAATACCCTTCGTTACCTCCTAACCTAAACATAAGTTAATGTCATTTCAATCTCGATCAAATACACAGTGAATCTTAATATCATATGTTGTAGCTTCCTTTAATGCTTTTACATAGCTTGTAATTGTTCGCGCTATTAATGTTACAAACTCCACGAATAATAATAATAATAATAATAATGATAAATCGTTCGCTGCTCTACTCCTTAACTTTACTGCCCTACGATGCTGCTTAGTTCATCTATATAAACGAGCCGGCCCTGATTACACTTAGCTATACAGTATAATTTATGTTTAGTTATTATATAGATACTTACAATTCCAGCCAATCCAATTACAATGGTCAGCAGCCGTACCCAAGTATCTATCTCCCTAAACTTGGCAGTACTTCCCCTCGGCGGTACATGAATGTATGGTATCTGATATTTGAGAAACAATGTCCAATAAGAAACATGAGGAAATGAAACATTTTTCATCTTATTATTTATGCATTTTTAGGCTTCTAAATTGTAGTATGGGCAGTGATGTACTCATGAATTTGTCAACGAAAGGGGGAAGCTCAAGCTTATACGTTTCTGTCGTTTTTAGTATTTGCATATATACGAAGTGTGTTCAAAAAGTATCGAACCTTTTTTTCTTTTCCCGCGTAAACCAATGAAGCGCGGGAGACTTTCTTCCGTGTAGAAGTAGAAGGGACACTCATGCGCAGTCGCTCATTTCCCCTCCACCTGCAGAAATCGTTAGGCGCTGGCACTCGGCCAACGAGTGAAGACGTGTAGTGAGTGGTTGTCGGATTTCAGTTTTTTGTAAAATGACAGAAAAACTTGAGCAGCGATATGGGGTCAAATTTTGCCAAAAGCTTGGCGATACCCCAGTGGAAGCCATTCAATCTGATCATACATTCAACTTTGAACCTGAATTTGGGTATGAGGAGATTGTCCGCCAAATTTGATTCAGGCTTTCATTGCCAAACAACATTCCTGTGTATCGTCAAGCTCCCTACTAACCTGACATGGCTCCGTGTGACTTTTGGTTATTTCCCAAGCTGAAAATGTCACTAAAAGGGACCCGATTTGAGTCAAAAGAAAATATCATGCGGAATGCCACGGTACGTTTGCTCACTATTCCAAAAACTGCTTTCCAGAAGTGTTTCAAACAATGTAGGGAGCACTGGAAGAAATTTGTGCATGACCAAGGCGACTACTTTGAAGGGGATTCGTGTTTCGAATTTCCAAATCAATAAATCTATTTTTGCCAACGAAAGGTTCAGTACTTTTTAAACACACCTCGTATCTTAATAATGATAAAGGGTTGCTCAAGGCAGATTGAGTATGGGAAATCATATGGAACAAGCTCTCCCACGTCTCTATATACATAACGAAACAAGAAGATATAACAAGACATGGTTTATGAAATGAATTCAGGATTCGAAGAATAGGTTCCATCTATGTCTTTGACTTTCTATTTAAACCGGAAGTAGAATTTGAAGAACTTCCTGTTTTAATTTTTGGACCCTAGAAGTCTATCTTATTTTGACAGTGTAAAACGAAACTGACTTTTAGTCCAAAACAATAAAAATAATTGTAAGTTTTGTGCAGTGTCCCGAGCGGAGATGGAGTGGATCAGTGGTTTGTGGGTCAAGATTTGTCACACTGGGTAGTGGGTCAACAGGACGTAACCCACCGACCCACTCTGCTCAGTGCATTGTAGACAACATCTTCTGAACAGCTGGTGAATTTGTCTACGATTTACTTTCAAGGCCTCCATTTTTTTTTTCATTTTTCATTTGTTTCTATTTATTTACCTGGGAAGAGTATATCTAAGTGAAAGAAAAAACTTCAAGCACTTCTGAATATGAATTTTAATAGTAGCAATAGGACTTACTACTTGGCTTTCGAGAGACAGTCGACTTTTACACTTTTTTCCTTTACTCGTACGTTGGCCCATTTACCTTGATTTGAGGCTGAAATTTCATCCTATTTTCCACTAAAAATATCTGTAATTTAACAAGGAAATAATTGTATATGTTAAATAAATTGAAATCCATCGTAGTATGGTCCATGACAAACACTTTACCATTTTATATCGTAAAGGTCAGATCCACCGATATTGTAACAGGGCGATGCTTGAGCGATTGACTGTAGAAATTGAAACTCCGAATAGTGATAATTTCACAGCCTTGTTTTATTACAAGTGAAGAGGAGGATGTGGATCATGGGTCAGAGTTAATGACGATGGTTTGTAGTGGGTAGTGGGTTGTGATGGGTGGTGGATCAGAGTGGGTCATGGTGGGTGACAGGTCAGAGTTTGTCACTGTGTGTGGTGGGTCATGGGTCAAGTTTTCATTGACCCACGGCATCTTTGGCCCGGGATGAAATTGCAGTATAGGTGATTCTAAGCTTTAAAAAAGTTCATATGAAAATTGTCCTATTCTCAACGATTTGTGAGCTACAGGAATTATTTTTGACTTTCTGTTGCTTGTTGCTCATCCTAAAGTTATTCTGCAGGAGTGAGGCATAACGCATTTGAAAAATGATGGATTGGCGTTTCCAACGTAGTATAACATCTAACAGTGTTGTCTTTGCAAAGGAAGTTATTGAGTGAAATTTCGGAATCAATTTTTGTATCCAATGTTGAAATCCCTCCAATAATCTTAACTTTGTCAAATTTCCCTCAATAACTCTCCTTCCGAAGATCAAACTACTGTCATATGTTGCATACTGTTAGAAATGTTTTTAAATAATGGCGAACAGTTGTAGCACTCAAACCGTTAGGACTAGGACTGTTCATATAATTTTTTTTGCTTAGAAGCATCCACATAGAGTTTTCCAAAGTTTTGCCACTTCTTGCCAGGATACCTTGTATTTTCAAGTTCGAAAGTTCGAGTATAGCATGTATAAAGATGTTACATACTACAACAGTCAGAGTTGTGACTTACGACGCTCTGGAGTGCGTCAATAATGTATTTTATTTTAACTTAGTGAAACTGATCATGTATATTTCCAACGTTCACATACTATAAAGTATGCATGTGCAACAGCCGGGCCTTGGGCTGGTTCCGGCCCACTGAACTCTTTCATCCGGCTCGCCTCACCCATTATTGAAAATGCAATCTTTTAAACTGAATTGATTTTTTTCTGGATATCTGATGTCTATCTTAAAAATATCCTCAGCGTTTAAGCAACTAGTGTACCACCGAAGATTCAGGGACTAGTTCAAAATATGAAGGGTCAGGTTTCCCATTAAAATTATAAGTAAATAGATTTTTTTCTGCTTTTCTTTAGTAAGTAAATATCTTTTGGTCATCGTTATAGCAGCTTTTCTATTCCTCTGGTGTTATTGTACATGAACACGTTTCTGTATTCAATATGGCTATTCAATTCTCGTGAAAATGTGGTACATTGTCTTTCACGGTTCTCGACACTAGTAAGTCCTGATTGGCTTATCCGCTGTTCCAATTTGTACATGCATACTTTAAAGCATGGTATAAAATGGAAACCTATTATGGAATTTTAACATTTTTACATATACAATCAGTGATGATTTCAGGGGAAAAATTCCCCAGAACTATGAAATTCCCTCCGAGGGAAATCTCTGATCGTTCTTAACTAAGAAAATGAAATGAAACCTTTAGTTTTACGTCCCACGCTTATGCCGGTTAGGCTAAAGGAAACGGTGATGATGAGTAATGAATGAAATGGTGGAATTAAG
This sequence comes from Thermobia domestica, assembly GCF_964235325.1. NCBI lineage: Eukaryota > Metazoa > Arthropoda > Insecta > Zygentoma > Lepismatidae > Thermobia > Thermobia domestica. The sequence goes on from NC_137464.1 coordinate 240,008,128, forward strand.
AAAGTGGGAGAAAACGGGAGAACCCCGAGAAAACCCACGAGCACGGTGTTTGTCCACCACAAAGTCCACACGGCGCGAGCTGGGATCGAACCAGGGATCCCAAGCACCGGCGGTGAACGCTCTACCACTTAGCCACCGCGCCCCCTCGTTCTTAACTAAGGTTAGAAGTATTTTCGTAGAATTGTTTTAACCCCCTGCGCAGGAACGTACGCAGCGTGTGGGTTCTGGAAGTCCAGATTTCTCCGAAATCCCATTTTTTTTTCTGAAAATTAGTCTAATTTTAGAAATGATTTTACAAATTTTAATATAATTTTAAAATAAATTGAATTTGGACCTAACAAAAGCTTTTGATTCCTCGCGAAACAAATTCCTACGTACGTTCCTGTGTATTGAAATTCTCCCCGGGAGAAATCGTCTCTAGAACCATCACTGCTTACACAATAAAACACAAAATACTGATGTAAATAGCAGCTTTTAGACTTCCAAACTACGCTACGCATAAGTGTCGGAAGTTTTATAGAACGGCTTTGTGCATCCGTCCATCTGTTGACAGGTATCAGCCCAAACACGGTAAGAGACATCGAGATGTGGTTTTATGTAATTAAGTGTCCCAAGAATAAGTTCCATATTCTCCGTTAGCTCTCTATTTAAACCGAAAATGGTTCAAAGTAAATGTGAGAAACTTCCGATTTCAACGTTTATCTACATAGAACGAAATCAATAACAAATAGCTAAAAGCAGTTTCTTGCAAACGAATCAGTGTCTCAAGACAATGTACCATGACAATCCTGAACACTCTAGCCAAAGCATATCTTAAAGAGTCAAAATTTAATACAATTTCCAGTTTCAATATTGATTTTCGTACAGCAAAAACGGTCAGAAATATCGAGATGCAATTTTCTGTAGTCGATTCATTGTTCCAAGAAAAGCTTCCATCTTCTTCGTGACACCTCTATTCAAACAGTAAGTGGTTCAAATTATTAATTACCAGTTTCAACACTTATCATCATAGATCAAAAATGGTTATAGATAGCCGCAAGAGATTTTCTACAATCGATTTAGTGTCTCAAGACACAAGCATATCGTCACAACACGCAACATCCTGAAAACCCCTGAAATTTACTACTATTTCCGGTTTCGATACCGTAGAAGGGGTACTTTGACAATTTGAATCGTTCATTAAACACGACTTTCGTATATTTTCGATGGAATCTCATATCTGTGCAGTTACACCAAATGGTCCTTTAGCTACAAACCTAATATAAGGACCTATCCGGTTGCAATCATGTGAACAGACTTTGGGGGGAAATGGTTGAAATTCAGCTCATGTTTAGAAGGGACTATGTAGATTCTATATTAGAAAACCAAATTGTCCTAAAATGGATGAAACATAGTCAATAAAACTCACGAAACATTAACATTAATGTCAATGGAAAATCAATGAAAAATAATTCATCCACTTATCTCAAAAACCAAAAGAAGGAGATTGCTGAAATTCACCTCAAATGTATAAAATACTATGTACACTCATGTCCAAAATGATTGTCGCATATCTATAACTCTCTTCTTGTAAGAATAATGATTTGATAATGATTTTGCAGGGTACTTTTAATACTGATATTATGTGTATAATCGGGAAATGTAAATTTGTTGTAAATTTCATAGGAAAAGAATTATAAATACGAAAATTAGAATGAGTAAAACAAAATGTTGCTAAATGAACAAGAAAGTTTTATTTTCGTTTTATTGTTCTTATTTACTGTTCTTTTGACATGAAATTTGCAACATAGATGTCTTTGCCGATGATACACATAGGCCTAATAACATTATAAGAAATACCGGGCGAATTCGTTATCAAATTATATTCCTACAACAACATATGTATAAACATGCGACAATAATTTTGGACATGAGTGTAGATTCTATATTTCCAAAGCAAACTGTTCTAAAATGAATGGAACATCGACAAAAAATGTACAAAACATTAATGTCAATGGAAAATCAATGAAAAATAATTCCTCCACTTACCTCAAAAACCAAAAGAAGGAGATTGCTGAAATTCACCTCAAATGTATAAAAGACTATGTAGATTCTATATTTCAAAAGAAAATTTTCCTAAAATGGATGGAACATAGTCAAAAAAAACGTACAAAACATTAGCATTAATGCCAATGGAAAATCAATGAACAAAAATGAATTCGTCCACATATCTCAAAAACTATATTAAAGAGATGGCTAATTGAAAGCTTATTCCAAAGACATAATGAAGAGCTTAAAACCAATGTGTAGCACGTGAGGTAAATAAGGATGAAACATTGTTAAAAAGCAAGTTGTTTGAGTAAAATAAATAATAATGATAAAGTATATGCACCTTCTTAGAATTACCCAAGGCGCCCTACGCGGAGGTTACATGCTTGATACTATATCTCACATCGGATTTGGATACCCAGACTCGATTTAGGAAGCAACTTGACTTTTGACCTGATCACGTGACACAGTCTGGTACTTATGGCAAACCAGATCGACCATTTCTTTACAATAATACCCACACTCAAAAATTACCCCTTAAATTGTTGTCCATATAGCCCCATCATTTGGAGTTAATTTGAACATTATTTCTTTTTCATTTTGGGTCAAATTTGGGATTCTTTTAGGGGTAATTGAACACTTGATTTTCTGCTTTTTTTAAAAAAGAAAAGAAAGAAAAAAACATTTTCAGAATACATGCGAAAAGCAAGCTTTAGGGGACTATTTTTGCTTTATTTACTCGTTTTTATCTAAAAAAAACTTTTAACAAATTATCGAATAAAAAATGAAACATTAAAATACATTATACACAAGTTATACACTTTCAGAAACAAAGTACCTTTCCTAGTAAGAGAGTGAAATCTGCTCGTGATCCAAATTGGGTTGTTATTGACCCAAAAAGTTACCCTTGACACAAAACCATTGATGCGCTTTTTTTTTTTTTTTTTTTTTTTGCGTGTTGAAAGTTTCAAAAAATTGTAGAAAAAACTTGGGTGGGGACACGTCGCTGATTTTTTTGGTTAAAAATTTGTTATACCCTTAGGTACAATATATATTTTTTCGGGGCCTGAAAGTGATGGCAACATTGTTATTCCTCTACAAAAACAACGTACGTGGAGTTACGTCGATTTCAAATAAAACATAGAAATAGAAGACGTATTTGTTTTCCCGCTACCTCTAGTGCGTATTCGAAACATCAGTTGTGGGAAAACATTATTATCAGTAGCGAGTTGCCGTTTCTCGATGCAGGTAACAGAGAGGGCTACTGTGTGCGACCAGAGAAGCAAGCACTGGTAGATACGAGGAGGCGACGCGAGGTGCGTATAACTTTGTTGTGCAAGAGTCGGTTGAAGTGGAAGCACTGTTACGGAGATATATTTGGTGTTTCTGTTCCGAAATGGACAAAATCGAAGCAGCCGAAGAACGACAGAAGGGGAAGGGACACAAGAGAAAGGGAAATTGTGAACTCTGTGGCAAAAGATTGTTTAAAGGAGTCATCACCTTGAGGGCTCTAAAATGGTGGAAAAATTGTGCGAAAAACACGTTTGTTTTCAGTTTTATTTATTTCCTACAATGTTGCCATCACTTTCAGGCCCCGGAAAAAAATATGTGTTCTAACTAAGGGTATAACAATTTTTTTCAACCAAAAAATCAGCGACGTGTCTCCCCCCAAAAAAATTCTATAATTTTTTGAAATTTTCAGCGCGCGAAAAAAACAAAGAAAATTCTTTTTAAAAAATAGCACATTTACAACTAGGTAGTATCTACAATCTGCAAACATTTGAAAATAGTTCGACCACCTCCACCAAACTTTAAAAATATTCAATTTTAAACATGTATGATACGATAATTCGATAAGGGGAGGGGTAAGGGGGTCAAAAATTATTTTGAGGTAGTTTTAGGTCAAGGTTAACCTTTTGGGTCAATAACAGCCCAATTTGGATCAAGGCCGATTTAACTATTTTACTAGAAAAGATCCTTTATGCAGCAGCCATTTGGCCGCCATCTTGGTTTTCAGCCATTTGGAAATATTCAGATTTATACTCAGCAGGGTATTATTATCTTTGAAAATACCAGGTACATATTGAATTGAATTGAAAATGCCTTTATTCATGAGGCGAGGTTCAGCCGTAGGCTGCTCTACTACCTAACCTAAGAAAAGTACAGTTAGAAATGTCACATGGGAATGGGAATATATATAAAGATATTATACACGTACATACTGTATATAACGACAATAAACATATAGCATTTAGTTAACTACAAACTAATATTTTATTCATATATATATATATATATATATATATATATATATATATATATATATATATATTAGGCCTACTGTATCTGAACAACTATTATATTCTTACTTCATATTGGTTTTCTTCATATATATACCAATATAATAGTTGTTCAGATACAGTAGGCCTAATACTTGTCCCCTATACTACAATATGCATACAAAATTGGTTTACTTGCTGCAGTCTAAGGCGTAGGTACTCAAGCTAAGTTTCTGTTGATATAAAAGATGGTCCTTTACCCTACGTTTGAAGGTTAAGAATCCTTTGCACTCGATTATATCGGAAGGTAATGAATTCCAGGCTCTCACAGCTGAAATAGAGGATGATTTCGCTGCTTTTGTTAATGTATGCCGCGGGATGTCAAGTGTACGGGAACGTTTTGTTTCGTATGGATGGATTTCATTTCGGAACATCAGCTTACTTTTAAGATAAAGGGGGCCATTATTGTGTATGGCCTTATGTATCTGGCAGTACAGATGCAACAAACGCATCCTTGACATTGTTAGAATGTTGTTTTTTTGATTTAGTAAGGGCAGTATATGTTCATATTTTCGCGTGTTATAGATAAATCTCATGCAGGCATTTTGAACTTTTTGAATTGATATTGCTAAGGATTTAGTAATGGCTGGTCCATATACAGAATCACAATAGTCGAACAGTGGAAAAATAAGCGTGTTCACTAAATACAGTTTTGTGTTCTGATTTAGAAAATCATTATTTTTACATAATAATCGCAGAATTGATATTGAGTTATTAAATACAGTACATATATGTCGCTTCCAGTTTAACTCACCACCTAGTATTAATCCGAGATTGTTTACTGAAGGTGAGTAATCTAACGGCGTGTCTCGAATGGAAATACTAATTTGTCCAGTTTCCAATTTCCTAAGATTTACTCTTGTTCCCATGACTGTAAATATGCATTTACTTGCGTTTATTTTCAAGGAATTGGACAAGCACCAATCACTAAATATTTCTAAGTCCTCATTGATGAGGGCTGCACTTTGTAAGGCGTGCTCTAGAGACGTGACTAAGCAGAGTTGTGTATCATCCGCGTACAGATGTATTTAGAGTGTAGCTTTGGTACATCTGCTGTATATAGACAAAATAGCAGAGGTCCTAGTTTGATCCATGTGGCACTCCTCTTTGAAGACTGATTTGGTTTGACACTGCAAGTTTAGGATTTTTTAGTACTACTCTTTGTTGCCTATCTGAAAGATATGATCTGAACCACTGGATCGTGTTGGTGGAAAAGTTATAGTATTTCATTTTAGCTAGGAGTAAGTCGTGATGATCTGAATCAAATGCTTTAGTAAGATCTAATAATACCAGGAATGATATCTGTTTGTTATCTAATGCTCGAAAAATGTCGTCAGTGATATGAAGTAGGGCTGTGGCAGTGCTATGTGAATTGCGAAAGCCTGATTGGTGTAGGGGTAAGATATTATTATATTTATTAATCACGTAATCATTGAGCTGGTTATGCACAAGTTTCCCCATAACTTTGGACAATATTGGTAATAGACTAATAGGCCTAAGGTCGTTTAGAGATGATACATTTTGCTTTTTTGCTATAGGCATTGCAAATGTTTCTTTCCAGGATGATGGAATGGATCATGTGATTATGGAATAATTTATTATCTGTGTTAATGGTGATATAATGTATGGAAAAACAAGTCTAAGCATCTTTCCTGTAATGCCTTCGTGCCCAGCTGCATTCGAATTTTAATTTTTAATAGCATTCTGAACATCAAAATTGCTTATATTACGGAGTTCGAATGAAGTCATACTTGAACAGAATTTAGTATTATTATATACAGTTATGCGGTTTTGAACTGCATTCTCGTCGATATTTCTATCATTACAAATTTCACCAAAGTGCGCGTTAATCTCATTGCAATTTGCAAGATCATCTGGTGATGCTTGAGAATTTTTTCGACTACTAATACCGAGGGTTCTTAATTTATTCCATACATCCTTGAGCTCAGATTATTACTATTGAAAAACTGTGTGAAATATATTCTTTTCTCTTGTCGTATCACAGCTGTAGTAAAGTTCCGTAGTTGTTTGTATTCATTCCAAAGAACATCAGTTCTTGTCCTTTTGAATTTGAGATATGCACGGTTTTTTTAATTTTATTAGTAGCTGGACGTTGTCAGTTAACCATGGACTGTTGTTTCTTGTAATACTCGAAGAACATAGAGGGACATGTTTATCAAAAATGCTAAGTATGGTGTTTTCTAAGAATTCGACTTTCTTATCTACGTCAGGTAGGTTTTCAATTAGTTTCCAATCAATGCGTTGTATATCACTAGTGAATTTGGACTGATCAAAATACTTAAAATTGCGATATGTCTTTATTTTGCCGTTGTCTTTTGTTGGTTCTTCTAATTGCAAACATATATATGCTAAAGAGTGATCTGAAGTACCGATTGGTAGTTTTACTCTTCTGAAGTGAATTATATTGATATTACTAGTAATAAATACATCAAGAAGGTTTCAGCGGTTTTAGTGATGCATGTTGGTTCGTTTAAGATATAGCTCAAATGTCACACAAAATGTTAAAATTGTTTCAGAGCACAGATTATCCTGATGAACCACTCCTTATATTCCTAATGGAAATTCAAATCGTTCCCACAATGCAACAAAAGTGACTCTGTGACACTACCGACTAGAGTTGTAACTAACTGAATCGTCTGCTACTAACAGTAGCTAAGTGTATCATTGGACGACCCGCTCGGGAGAGTAATACTCCCTTAAGTACGTTTTTCCGCGCGCTACTCTAGCCAGCTGTTTTACGCGCTATCCTAGCCAGTTGTTCTAAGTTGGTCACAAAATTTATATCATGAAGTACAAGAGGAACAAAACGAGCCCTATATCATGGAGTACAAGGGCATAAGTACTATAACTACTTATTTGCAAAAAAGTAAATAAATCACTTTTTTAAGTATTATTTTCATATTATTTTAATTAATAAGTGTTATAAAAATGTAAAAAAAAAAAACTTTTCTCGGGCCGGGTTTGAACTCGCGCCAAAATAGACTTTTCTTACTAGCATATAGCGCTAGCCCACTCGGCCACGAAGACCGACAGCAGCAAGCGTTTGATTTTTGTTATTTTAATGCAACGTGGCAAGAAGTGGATAACGCCAACCAATCAGAACTGTGTTTCTCGTTTCTACTTCCGTGAGCATTACTCTCCCGAGCTAGTCCTATCATAGGCTAATTCTATCAGACGCACGCGCTCTGAATGATCAGATTCGTTCTTGCTTTAATAGTTCGTAATATCCAACTTCCTTGAGTGGCGGCGCCAGTCTCCACAGTTTCAACTGGAAGAGCAGCTGAAACCTCTAGTCTATATTATTACTTTTTGTTTTAAAGTGTGATTTCATGAAATGTTTATTAGTACATCACACTCACTTTCAAATCTTCGTCGCTATAACTTCTTAACCATTCATGTTATTTTTAAAAAATACTGAAATGGTCTTATTTAAATCAAATCTTTTAAAGAATATATTGAATCATTACAATAACATGATTGATAATGAAGATATGATCATTTAAACGGCACTATGTCTGTCTGCACGGCGACCATTTTGAAAACATCACCACAGATTTCATGACTTTTGATCAAATGTCTTCGGGCGATTTTTATTCCTTCAGATATACATAACTACTGCGCAAAATGGCACATTGACGTCCAGAAGGGGACTGTTGTCGTAACATTTACATTAACTCCATCAACTAATGAGATATGGAAGAAAGAGAACTTTTCAAAGCAGTTGTGCTCCTTGAGGCATAAATTTGGAGGATAAAAAATGTACAGATACGGAATATAAAAATTTGATATTCCAAGTGTATTCAAAATAATTGTTGAAAAGTTATAATTCTTTTACTAAATTTCTTCTTATTGTCATGATTTAATTTGTATTATAGTGAGCTCGTAAAGAGCAGGGACATTAGGGACGGTGGGTTATGCGTGTAAACCAGGTAGTGAAAACACGTTTTTTTCAGTATTACGAGTTCCTATAGCGTTTGTAATGGTTTTACACTTGTAAAGCTACACTTGTAAAATAAAAATACTACCTTTGTATACTATGTAGAAATAGTACGCCAGTAGAAACTAATATCTGATAGTCATTTTTCATATGTGCTTACTTATCTTAACCGTTGTATAGCACTTGTAATAATTTTATACTGGTAACACTGCACTTGTAAACATAAAGTAAAGCTACACTATATATATACGTATATTTAATTGTGCCACTTGCAATAATTTGTTTATTATAAAATGTCTTTCAATTCAGAGCATTGAATTGTACCTGAAACTTTGCAAAATATGGTGTGCATAAACATTGCCTGCACCAAATTAATAAGTTTCTAACACATATAAAACTTAGGAGTTGTTATTAATTCTAGGAAACTTACTTTAGATAATAGAGTATCCATGTTCAGAATAAGATACTTGGCTAAAATAACCAGTTATATGGTAATTTTGTTTTGTTTCTCCGACAATGTTTATAAATTTCATTTTATTAACAATGCTTTGTATTTATTTTTGAAATTAGTATATTGGGATTATGTTGTCCACATTGGCTAAGCATATGTTCTTTGACACTACAAGAAGTCAGAATGTCTTATACAGTGAAACATTCCTTAACGGATACCTCAATAATATGGACAAACTATTTTGTTCTCGCAAATATATATATAATATAATATAATATAATATAATATAATATACAATATACAGGGTGTTTCAGATAAAACGTTCAGTGCTTATAAATCCGAAACGGCTGATAATAAAAAGATGAAACAAAAACTGAGATAGGAAAATGTCATAGGGCGCATCACATGGTGTTGTTGTGGTCACTCCCAGGGCCCTCCTTCAAGGGAGCCCAGGGGCCAACTTCTAATTTTCAAACACTGCACACCACAACACTGCAACTCTGATTTAAAAACGGTGGCCCAAATCGAAAATTGTTTCCTACAAAAGTTCTTTCGTTTTTCAAGTACTATTGAATGAGGTATGATCAATACGTGTTCCTATTTGAAAATTAGAAGTTGGCCCCTGGACCCCCTTGAAGGAGGGCCCTGGGAGTGACCACAACAACACCATGTGATGTGCCCTATGACATTTTCCTATCTCACAAGTAAACCTTACGTTTGGGTGAATCGAGTTGCTGACTGAGACACATATGAGAAAGTAGTACTAAATGTGGTCAGTATTTCAGTGAAGTTGTAGGTGCGAAGCTCCAGGGGTTTAGAAGATACAGCTACCAGAACATCACATGGAAGTACAGAATAGTCTTCATACAGTTGGAGGTAAAAGCCTTGTAAGACCTCTTGTAACGAAAAAAGGTGAATAACAAATATATGGGTACATATTAGGACTAGTAGGAAGTCATATAGTAAGGGTATACCTGACGGCGGCCATCTTGAAATCCGCCATTTTGAATTAAGGTTAAGTTTTTAAAATAGGAATAGGGTCATGTGATACACGATTTAAGGCGCAAATTTAATCAGAAGAACAATGATGACGTTAGTTTTGATTTACGCGCAATTGGTAAAAAGTTACAGGGAAATTAAATATTGTTGCAGCATATGTATTATTCCTTTACCCCACCTTGTAAATTTTGTGTTAATGATAATAATTAAATAAAAAGCAGGTGGATAAATGTTAGGTCTATGATAAGAGTTGTCTTGATGGTGGCCATGTTCAAATCCGCCATTTTGAGTCAGACAAAAATTTTAAACAAAACGCATAACAGTGACACCTTATTAATAGCAAATTTTACCATAATTCCAACGATATAACCATTTTTGCTTTATCATTAACCAGCATTTGTTATCGCATAAACAAGTTTGGTAGTTTAAGGAAAAATGACCAAAGTGGAATTGAGTCATAATTGAACTTGGGTTTTTCTTCCAGAAAAGTCCTCAATTAGTACAATCAATATGTAGTTCAGAAAAGAGTGCATGACTTGCATAAATGCTCTGCTCACAGTGAGCACACCTGACAAAGGCAATCGAGTTACACTTGACACATTTGTCGTTAACAATTCCGTCAAAGCAGTAGTCGTAAGGAGCGATCCATTTAATTTTGTGTTGGTTAATGATAAAGCAAAATGGTTATACCCTTGGAGTTATGGTAAAATTTGCTATTAATAAGGTGTCACTGTTATGCGTTTTGTTTAAAACTTTGTCTGATTCAAAATGGCGGATTTGAACATGGCCGCCATCAAGGCAACTCTTACCATAGACCTTATATTTATCCATTTGCTTTTTATTTAATTATTATCATTAACACAAAATTTACAAGGTGGGGTAAAGGACTAATACATATGCTGCAACAATATTTAATTTCCCTGTAACTTTTTACCAATTGCGCGTAAATCAAAATTATCGTCACCATTGTTCTTCTGATTAAATTTGCGCCTTAAATCATGTATCACATGACCCTATTCCTATTTTAAAAACTTAACCTTAATTCAAAATGGCGGATTTCAAGATGGCCGCCGTCAGGTATACCCTTACTATATGACTTCCCTCTAGTCCTAATATGTACCCAAATATTTGTTATTTATCTTTTGTCGTTACAAGAGGTCTTACAGGGCTTTTACCTCCAACTGTATGAAGACTATTCTGTACTTCCATGTGATGTTCTGGTAGCTGTATCTCCTAAACCCCTGGAGCTTCGCACCTACAACTTCACTGAAATACTGACCACATTTAGTACTACTTTCTCATATGTGTCTCAGTCAGCAACTCGATTCACCCAAACGTAAGGTTTACTTGTCAGTTTTTGTTTCATCTTTTTATTCTCAGCCGTTTCGGATTTATAAGCACTGAACGTTTTATCTGAAACACAAACTATTTTGTTCTGGCAAATATAATATACAATATATATATATATATATATATATATATTATGAGAGAGCGTGCAACCACAGTTTAGATAAACATACTTGCATTCATAACATATTCACTTCTTTCAATAGGAGCTTATCTCTTACTACTGGTATCTTAGAAAGTGTTCATTAAGGGAGAAATTGTATTAATACAGGTTGCAAATCACTTTAGAAGGACTTATCTGTTATTTTTATAAATACAGTCTGTGGACATACCTATAAAAACAATTGCGAGAAACGTGAACCAATATGCGTTAGGTAGCCACTGAAAAGCACGAATGCTATATAACCGAGCCAGAGAAGGAGCACAGTAGGGGAAGATCTGACAAGGTGCGTTCGTAGGGAATGGTGTATTAATGGCGTTGGGAATACCCATAAAAGAAGATAGTGGGAAAATACTTCATATGCCATAGAAACAGTCACTTTACTTGTGGCACAGCTTTGCGACACTTCTATGTTTACGTATAATCACCTTGTACACTGCTTCCTCATAGCACTTTACTTTATCATGGCTTGGTTATGGCGTATCATGTGTTATTATACATGCGAGAGGAAGACACCAACATATTTTAAGTACTTTTACATTGATCTAATGAAATAAAATAACACATTTCCTCCTTCAATTTTACAACTCAATGTTTACTCACACTGGGACAGCAGCACAAGAGAACCTTCCTTTTATATAGACCACAGATATAGACACAGACAGTCCTCTTCTTTTACCCCCAACGGTTTAGTAACGTATTCATAACCGAAAGGAATTATTCTGAGTTCATATCTATTTTACGGTTGTGTGGTTTATTACAGAGCTCTATTCTCATTCTTAGGACATACCTTACATTGGTGCATTTCTCTTAACTTTGGGAGAGTACATTGACAAACATTTAAATTTTGGAATTATGGAAAAACAAAATTTGGTAAACATTCTCTAGGATTCGAATATATATAACCTTGTAAATTATTGCGAGGTATTGTTTATCCCTTGCTATGAGTAAAAAAATTGCCAAAGTATTCATATTGCCATGTGGCAGGTTATTAACCTAATTTATCTTCTTAAATAAGGCTTTATTACAAACTTGTTTCTTATAAATATGTCTTCTAATTCAGAGTATTGAATTGTACCTGTCAATTTTGCAAAATATAGTGTGCCTAAACTTTACCTGCACCAAATAAAACTTATGAGTTGTTGATAATTCTAGGAAACTTACTTTAGATAATAGAGTATTCATATTCAGAATAAGCTTCTTGGATAAAACAACCACTTATATGGTAATTTTGTCCTTTTACTCCGACAATATTTATACATTTCATTTTATCAACAATGTTTTCTATTTATTTTGTTTCACAGGCTTGAGTACAGGGTTAATTCTCTTTTTATAGGACATAGGTACGCTGATACAATTTTTTTAAATTTTAGGAGGGGTACCTTGGCCCATTACTTAAATTTGGGAATTGGAAAAAAGAATATATATATATATATATATATATATATATATATATATATATATATATATATATATATATATTTGTAAATTGGAATGCTTCATGTTGATCCCTTACATGGGTAAAACATTAGTAAAACTCAAATCTAGGGATTTTGACCTCATCTAACATAAGATAAGATACTTTATTACTTCATATGATTGTGGATGAACACAGGACATGGTGTAAATTCGTTGCTGGAAAATTATAATTTGTTTTGGTTGATTCCTATCTTTAACTTCAAATTTTTCGGTTTGAAACTTGATATGTAATTATTGTAACCTATTGATTACAATGATATGTATACATTAATAATTTCACACTTTGAATCTTAGGATTATATATAAAGAATCATAGTCTAAAGTCATTGGTGGAAATGTTTTTCTTGATGCAATCTGATTGATTGATCACTTTCAAATATTTATTTAAAATTTTAATTTTTTTTTTAAAGTTTTGCTTATTTTTTCGATCATTGTTTCAAAATTTCTTTTTTAGTTTGAAAATTTTTGAAACTTTTTATTGTAGTTACGGCTCAAAATCTTTAATGGAAAAGTTTAGATAATTATTAAAGTTTATTTATATATAACAACAATTTTACATTTTCAATTTAGGATTTGTAGTCATGACACACAGTCTAAAATCATATATGTACTTGAATAATTAAAAACTGTGTTAATCGATTAGCTGAAAACCGAATAAAGTTCGATGGTTAACGTTTTCCTTATTATAATATTTTTGCTTGTTAATATTTGTTTGCCAAATAATGTAGTTATGTTTTTTAAAGTGAAAGTTTTGTACTACCTGATAGGAAATTATTAAGCCGATTGATATACAATTTCATACTTTGAACTTTACTTACAACTCATAATCTAATATCATTGATGGAATACTATTTTGATGTGATCTGAGTAGCTATCACTTTCACATCGTTTTTTTTAAGTTTTTGTTTAAAATTTTAGTTTGAAAGTATTTGAAACCTAATATTGTAATTACGACTCAGCCTAAGGATATGGTGTAAAGTTGTTCTTGGTGCAATAGCTTATCACTTCCATATCTTTATTTAAATTTTGAAAAGATTTCAAATGTTTGCTCAAAATTTTCCGATCACTGTTTGAAGTTGAAATGTTTAGTTTGAAAATTTTGATTTGAGAATTTGTAGTTTTGAAAATTATAGTTTGAAGGTTTCTAGATTCTAAATTTTAATTTGATAATTTTGTTTTAAAATTTTAGTTTGAAATTTTTTGATTTTTTTAATTTGAAAACTTTGGTTTAAAACTTTTAAGTTTGAAATTTTGGTTTAATTTTTTTATCACTAGCTTTATTTTTTTGTTTGAACATAATCGTTTAAGTTTTTGAGGTTTGAAAATTTTTGTACTCATTGAAATTTTTTATTAAATGTTTTAATTTGAAAACTGTTTGGACCTGTTGAAAAGTTTTGTTTTAATTTAGTTCGAAAAAAATTTTAAATTTCAATGCCTAAAAATTTGTAGATCACTGAAAAAATTATTGCAAGTATAACGAAAGAATGAACTGTTTACAACATAACGTTACAAAACCTTATCATAAAAGATATATTAGGTCTATGACCTACCAGGCGGTAGTATATATTAATTATGTTTATTTTTTTTTTGGCATTTTCCGCATAGGAGGGGATAAACAAGACCAATTAAATTTACAGAAACGTCTATTTTGGTCCTAAAGAACATTTATCATTTTTGGTAATTCTTAAATTTATAGGGTAGATTAACGCAATCTCACTAATTTTGAGAAGAAAACATTGATGTACAAATATCTGATGAAAGAAAATGGATCCATGTACTCAACCATGTAACTACATACCGTGTTAAAACTATCAAAGAAGATAAATTACATCAATAACCGAACAATACTAATATTTGACAATTTTTTACCCCAAGGAAAGGACAAGGAGGACCACCTTAATTTAAAGAGTTGTATATTCGATTCGTTGTATATTCGAATATTTACCAAATTTTATTTTTTGACAATTCTCAAATTTAAGGGATTAGACAATATATCCCATCCGAAATTTGAAAGCAGTGCATCAATGTACCCATGTCCTATAAAAGAAAATGAACCCCTCCACTACATAACCGTATAACGTGATCTCCCACATGAAAAGGGATAAATTAGTCAAAAACCCTACAAATTTCGAATTATGTGCAATTTTGTGCCCATAAAAGGGACTGGACGACACAAATCTTATTTTTAAGTTGGAAGTATCACGGTTATGCCAGCTAGACTAAAGGAGACGGTGATAATGAGAAATGAGTTAAATGGTGGAATGAAGAAAGTGGCAGGAAACGAGAGAACTCCGGGAAAACCACGTGTTTGTCCACCAGAAAGTTTACTTGGCGCGAGCTGGGATCAAACCGAGGACCCCATGCACCAGAGGTGAACGTTCTACCACTGAGTCAGCGCGGCCTCTGGACCACCCCAATTTACAGTAATGTGTATATATTAGGGTCCTAGAGAAGAATTACAATTATTATTTGTTGGCAATTCCTAATTTTCAGGGGTGGTTCTATGTACCCTTCCCAAAATTTAAGAGGGTGTCTCAATATGGCATTTCTTATGAAAAGGAATAGATCCCTATATTCACTCATAGAACCACATAAGGTATTAAGCCTCATCAAAGAGGATAAAATACGTGAAAAACTTCCGAAATTTACATTTTTTGCAATTTCTTACCCATAAAAGGGAAACCCAAACTTATAGATTATTGTAGCAAAATTATTGTAGCATGACTATAAATATATTGTTCTAGCAATACAATTTGATAACGAATTCGCCCGGTATTATTTATAATGTTAGTATGTGTATAATCGTCAAAGTCATGTATGTGATAAATTTCATGTCAAAAGAGCAGTAAATAAGAACAATAAAACGAAAATAAAACTTTCTTGTCCATTTAACATTTTGTTTTACTTGTTGTAATTTTCGTATTTATAATTCTTTTCGTATTAAATTTACCACAAATATACATTTCCCGATTATACAAATAGTATCAGTATTAAAAGTACCTGCAAAATCATTATCAAATTATAGTCTTACACGAAGACTGTTATAGATATGCGACAATCATTTTGGACATGAGTGTACATTGTGCGGTCGTATGATACCATAGTATTTTTTTTAAATTACACAATTTCCAAATGTATTTTTTTTAAAATAGAGTGGTTCTATGTTCTCTTTCAAAATTTAGGAGTGGGCCAAGTACCCCTGCGAAAATCAAGTGACAATTGACTTCTAAGAAATCATATCAAGTGATTAGATCGCATGACGTCCCTCAGCCAATCAGATATAAGTGTCTTCAAGTCACACCGCTACTACTCATGAGCTCCGACAAAGAATTCTAGCATGATAGGATCATTCGCATTCCCAACTTTACATCAGTTTTCACAATTCAGTTCGGATATACTGAAGGCGCTCCTCCAATTCATTTACACGTATTGGAAATTCGCAATTGCATTCGGATGCAATAGAGACGTCATCATATCTAAAAATAAACTTTGTGTCACACTTAAAGGAATCCATCATTTCAACCCTGACACACAATAAACATACAGCAGTGCGTCGAGGAACAGTTACATATTAGTTGTGGTGGACAACATCGCATCTCGGGATTCTCCCAGTTTCCTCCTGTATTATCATTTCACCAATTATTTTGTAATTATTCATTTTTACTAATTATCTGTTTTCTTTAGCCTAAGAGGTATTATACAACCGTGCGATGTAAATTTGAAATTTTATATCATTGATTTTTTTAGATTATTTTAGCTAATATAAAACGTTCAAGAAGTATAATCAAAATTAAGTTGCATTTAAATTTGATAAGTTTATATTAATGCTACAATGTAATATGGAGTTAATTTGTTCTTAATGGAGTTAATTTGTACTTAAAAACCAAAAGTAATTGTGATGCTAGCCGTGAGCTGACCACATAACATCCAAATAATGATGCTATTTGGGCACCCATCATTAGATCTTTAAAGACTTTTAAACAAAAGAGAGTTTTAATGTTTCAATACAATTACAAAAAATCTTGAACATCTCACAATTATTCGTTCGAGGCTAAATGAAAATGAAAATTAAATGAAATCTTTGTTTTACGTCCCACGATTGGTCTAAAGAGGACGGTGATGAAAATGAATGAAATGGTGGAATGAAGAAAGTGGGAGGAAACGGGAGAACCCGACAAAACCCACGCAACTTGAGGATAAATGAGATAGATGATTCGTGAGTATGAAAAACGAATGTGAGAGGAAACGGAAGAATCGCGAGAAAACCTTGGGAGCAATGTTGCTTACCACAAAAACACATTACCTGAGATCGAACTAGCAACCTCTCCCACCAGAGGAAGGCGCTGTATCATTGAGCCACCATGGGCCAATTAATACAATGGTATTCGGGCCTGGGATGGTTTTAATCGTTTCACTTTGACGGTACAACTTAGGGGAGGAGAGATATTTTAAAATGATTGAAAATGACCAATATTAGTCTCGAATCCATAGTTTTCGAGGTTACTGAGATGAATAGTGACATCCTCGATGCAGTTTAAATTCAAAATTTAGCCCTTTATGTCCAAAATGAAATGTATTCTCCCCGTCCAGAGAAAGGGCGTTCTGCTAATGCAATTATAAAATAAAAGAAGGTGAATAGGTAATATTGTACTATTGCTTATAACCAGATATTTACATACTTCGTTGGTAAAGAAAACTGGAACAATTTTGATTCAAATGTTAATATGTTGTGTTTATAAGAATGTAAGAAAAGAAGTTTTGTTCTGAAAACTTGCGAAATGTATAGTCACTTGGCCGTCTAACACTTTACTTCAAAGATGAAGTCTTTCTCCTTGTTTTGTTGAGCAGACGCAGACCGATCCTCTTGACCACTGTCTGATCCTTCATCGCCAATAATGCTGATAACGTCCTGCTGTTGGTTCCTTTTCTGAGGATAACTATCTCCAGAATCAAGAACATCGCGTGCATTGGTCTCACTACTTGTTAAAGACTTTGAAAAAGCTGTTTGTAGTAGCTGTTCTGCATGATTATCATTAGGTTCTGCCTTCCCGTGAGCCTCCATTAAATACTGCTCCACACTTTCAGTGGTTTCTGTTACTTTACTCCATGACAGCTCTTCAAGTTTAGATGGTAAATTGTTCACCAAATTATCATACTTCACACTCAAGTTGTCAACGCTTTCTTTTGCTGAAGATTTCTTTTCCTTTACATAAATTATCTCTTCAGAAAGATATTCTTCTGAGTACACGTAATTGTGCATGATTGTCCATATGATAATACCAGGGCCTGTGAAAGATAACAAATGTCCGTAATTATTCAAGCCATTCGGATATAACGAAATCAAAATATAAGACAGGTAAGTACAAAAACTCATTATTAATTTACGAGGTGGAGTGCGAAAATAAGTTTTCCCTCTTGTTTTCCCCAGGAAAGAAAACAGCAATGGGGGGAAACAAGGCAATAGGGACCCATACACGCAAACACATGCATGAAGAAGCCTTCCAACATGCATGAAAAATGATAAAACCACAGGGTAATTGATCGTGTATTTCCTCGTTCATGCATGTTGAAAGTTTTCAAAATCTTCTATAAACATGTATGATGGTTTTGCCGTTCTTCATGCATGTTTATCGTATATGTGCTCATTCATGCAAGTTGGTTCTTTTATAGTTAGGTCCGCCAATCACGACAGCGAAAGAAATCAAATGACTCTTTCCTTCGATTCATTTTTCTAGTTAGTTGGACAGCAAGTTGGTACATGTGTTGGAAAAAAATTCTTCGAATATGCATGATGAAACAAATCTTTTATGCATGTTGGTCATGTAAGTGTGTGCGTCTATGGCCCCCTAATGGTTGCACTCGCAACACACCCAGACAATAGAGAAAGAATCTTTCACCCGCGATCCTGCAGATGGCGCCGTCCTGGCGCCTGCGCAAAGCCTCTCAGTCTGGTAGTTAAGACGCGTTTTGACGTCTCACCCACTCCTCTCAGTCTGGTAGTTAAGACGCGTTTCGATGTCCCACCCAGTCCTCTTAGTCTGGTAGTTAAGACGCGTTTTGACGTCTCCCCCACTCCTCTGTCTGGTAGTTAAGACGCGTTTCGACGTCCCACCCAGTCCTCTCAGTCTGGTGGTTAAGACGCGTTTTGACGTCCCACCCAGTGACTTCCATCTGTTTCCGGCTTTGAAGAAGACTCTCGGCGGCAGGGGCTTTGGAACCAATTGCGAAGTCACGGAAGCTGTTCAACGTTTTTTCCGTATGCAGAGTTCCGAATTTTTGCTGGAAGGGTTTTTGAAGCTCTCGCACACGTCCCCGGAATTGCCGGCGCCGGAACCGACAATGCCGGGACCGGAACCGGGGCTGTTTCGCACACACATTCCGGTAATGCCGGTGCTGAGAAGTAGTTTGAGTTTGAACGTGAAGGAGAAAACATGAGTCTAGCAATAAACAAATGATATCTCCTGGCCTTGCTGTACTAACGGCGAAGAAAGAGGAAACAAAGCAGCACTAGAAAGATTTGGATTCACCATTGTTGACAGTGCATGTGGAAGGTTCGTTTTATACTCGTACATGGAAAGTTGCGGAAATATGATTCGATTTTTTTTTTCAAATTACGTACTATGATCTTGCAGGAGCCAATAAAAAAAATCCACACAAAAGGAAAATGCTTAGGAGAAACCTGATCGCTATCGATGATTGATAGAAGCAAACTATTATTTTTCTATATTTTCCCCTCAAGGGAGGCTAAACAGAAGAGCGAAGAAACAAGGTTATTTGTTCTTTGTGTGTGGTTGTGTGCACACGAGGTAGATGGCCTTCTTTTGGTTTCTTTCTCTTTTTTTTTTTCACTTTTGTTGCCATAATTTCTCACAATTGAAACAGGCTGAGATCACGGTATTATAATAATAATAATAATAATAATAATAATAATAATAATAATAATAATAATAATAATAATAATAATAATAATAATAATAATAATAATAATAATAATAATAACTAGGAATGCAATGGATATACTCGATTGCAATGAAATGAGCTGAGCGAGCTTAAGCAACGTAATCAGTTTATTGTGACTTTTTAAAACAATCAGTATTTTTCATAACAATCGCACAATTCTTCGTCTTGACCTTTTCTTCCGGCTAAAAAAAGTTTAAAAAATCGTTAATTTGTTTTTAAATTGTGATTAAAATTGTAAATTTTTACGCTAAAAAAATAAAAGGGCTTCGCCGGAATTTTTGAAAATCACGCGCAGATTTTAATTGTTCACGAAAAAATCACGTGAAAACTTTTTCCCCATGTTAAGTCTATGGAAGCGTTTTTCGGTGATTATTCCTCGATGGTACATTAGATTTTTGATTTCGACCTATGTTCTCACTCAGCACGACATACTCTATCAGCGTGCTAAGTTTGGTTGAGATCGGCCAAACGGTCTAGGAGGAGTTCGCGGACAACCAAACGGCTAACCCGAGTATTAGAGCTTCGCTCGCTTCGCTCGCTCAGCTCAATGATAATAATAATAATAATGATAATAATAATAATAATGATAATAATAATAATAGGTTCTGACAAGGCAGCATTGCGATTGCCTATTCACTCAGTCCACAGTCGTTCTATGGAACAAATGCCAGACTAGACACAGAGTAAATGAATAGTTTTATTATGATCTATAGGGTAAAGCAACATGCAACCACAAGACTGGAAATTTTCTTGTTCTGTTTGTGCTTTTTCAGTTCTTTCTGTAGTTGTATTTTAGTTTTTATTTAATTTTATTTACAACCTTTCTTATGTTTGGGAATGCCTACTTCTTCGATTATGATGGAGATTTAAAACCCTTGTTTTCTTATTATGAAGGTTATTCATACCCTACATACTGGGTTGCATAATTAACAGGATAAACACTGGGCAACTATCCTAGATTCAAAATTTCTTCATCTCTCCATTTTGCTCATTTCCGCCATGTTGATTTTTTTTATTATGACTTCACATATGTTAAGACATATTCTCTATCAAAACGAATCCAACCACCTCTTTGTTTAATTCGTTTAAGTAAGTTTCGGCTGTAGAAGATAACAAATTAATATACATACATACATCTGTGAAACTCACTTTCCACGTTGCTGTAGTTAGGTAATTCAAACAAGATCCGAATTTCCCTTGCTGAGAATTTATGTAAATAGCAAGCCGCTATATTTGTGGTACCTCACAGCCATTTTGATTATTTCATTCTTCATTATATATTGAAGTGATGTGAAAAAAAGAAAATAACAGAAAAAACTGAAGCAAACAAAAAAATCCAAATACAGGGGGAAAAAAACAAGAATACACAACGCCTTGCCACTCATTCACTGTACCTATCAGCCTGATCCGGATCCGGTATTACCGGCTGCGTGTGCATCCATGCATAAGAAAGCATTGCCGCCGACAAAACCGGAGCCGGAGCCGACACCGACATTGTCGGCGGCTAGGCCGACTGCATTTGCCGGTCCCGGGAGTTCCACCGGCTATTTTGCCGGGTCGGAAAGCGTGTGCAAGATACCATTTGATTACATTGCCGCCGATTCCATCGCCGGCTTTGTCGAAACCGGAACTGGCATTGCCGGGGACGTGTGCAAACGCTCTTATAGACCGGTATGACAAATATTTAATGTACAGTCATGTTCAAAATTATTGTTGCGTATCTATAACTGTCTTCTTGTAAGAATATAATTTGATAATGATTTTGCAGGGTACTTTTGATACTAATGCTATGTGTATAATCGGGAAATGTATATTTTTGGTAAATCTCATAGGAAAAGAATTATAAATACGAAAATCAGAGTAAAACAAAATGTTGCTAAATTTACAAGAAAGTTTTGTTTTCGTTTTATTGTTCTTGTTCACTGCTCTTTTGACATGAAATTTGCCACATACATGTCTTTGAAGATTATACACATACTATCATTGTAAGAAATACCGAGGGAATCCGTTATCAAATTATATTCCTACAACAACATATTTATAGACATGCGACAACAATTTTGCACATGAGTGTACGTGGTTCTTATCTGGAAAAACAATGCTACGTCTGATCTTTAAATCACATGCTATTCCCTGTTCAGCGTAAGCTCTAAACTCCGATAAACAAAATATTTGTATCCTTCCGCTCGTCACAAATACGATTGGCTAGTGATGCATCACTCCCACTCCCCACGGGGAGAAGCAAATTATACACGTTCGTTTTGACAGTACTGTCTCGTGTTGTCCAGATACTTACAGCAGCAGCAGAAAAGAAAGAAAAACTCGAACGATTAATATATATATATATATATTTGAATTTCGCTGGTAAGCGATTGTTGCTTAGTGAGAAAAGGTTTACCTTGTTGATGTTTCACTACAACACTCGATGAACTGGGATTCATGCCAGCCATCTTTCAGACTTAAAAGAAAAACACGGCTCCACAGTTGAATTGGCACCACAATTATTGCGCAATGTGCGCATGCTTAGTATTTGTTTCCATTATTTCATTAACCACACTCAATTGCAATATTATTAGATAATCCATAACATATTCATGTCATTTATAATAATGTAGCAGTTTTATAATTTAATCATATGAACTATATTGCGGAGTAGTACAAGGGTCAGTAAGCCAACAGCGAATCAGCGAGATTTATGTTCAAGTGGCTTTGTTTATCACAGCTTAGAGCTTAGGCCGAAAAGGGTTTAGTTTTGGTCTTGCATCCCCTACCCCTGTCCACAGTCGCCTGGGATAACGTATTTTCAAACTCCCCATCCTATTACTATGTACTACTAACAAGTATTAGGTGGGTCACCATTAAGAGAACACTGCTATTTAATAGTATTAAAGTAAATAGTTAAATAGCTAATTTATACAGAATGAAGCTATCAAGTGCATCAGATTAGAAACGAAAGACGTACTTTTTAATGTCACAAAAATTCAGTTTTCTAAATTTCCTTGGAAACTGCGCATCAAAATTTAACCTAAAACACTTACGAGGGAGGATCAGAAACTAAAGGTTATAAAGACCGATATTTCTGGAGTTTTGTTTGTTACAGGGAAATGAGGAGTGTGCGTTAATTTTACATATAGTTACATATTTTACATAGAGTTAGCAACTGAACAGAGTTTCAGCCACCCGACACCTATGTCGCTAGTTGCTGATATACACAAATTGCGATTCGTTTGGAAAGCTGGTTTCGCGAAGCGGTCCGCTCAGTTATTCGATTTCTATGGGTGAAACACGTAACCTTAACTAAAATTTAGCGGCAGCTTGTAGAGGTTTACAGCCAGGACTTCTCGCCGAGGGTGTCATCTTCCTTCAAGACAAAGCCCATCCGCATACAACCCAGAAGGCCATCACGCTGTTGAAACAGTTCCGCTGGGACATTATCGACCAACCTTCCTACTCCCTCCGCCCGGACCTCGCTTCAACCGACTTTCACTTATTCCCGCACTTCTTGAAGGAGCACCTAGGAGGCCGTCACTTTGCTTCAGTCGAGGAAGTGAAAAGCGGCCCATACACGTAAACACATGCCTGAAGAAACAGCCCGACTTGTATGAAAAATGATAAAACCACAGGCAAGTTGATCGTGTATGGCCTCGTTCATTCATGTTGAAAGTTTTCAAAATCTTCTGAAAACATGTTTGATGTTTTTGCCGTTATGCATGCATGTTTACCGTGTATGGGCTCGTTCATGCAAGGTGGCTGTTTTATATTTAGGTCCGCCAATCACGACAGCGGAAGAAATCACGTGAGTCTCTCCTCCGTCGCATGCCAAGGTCGTGCTGTTGCAGAAAGAAAAAGCACGCGTTTCCTCGTCCCCCACATTTCTCAAACTACTTTCAGTATGTTGGACAGCACGTTGGTACGTGTGTGGGTAAAAAATTCTTTCAAGATGCATGATGAAAGAAACCTTTCATACATGTTGGTAATGCAAGTGCGTGCGTCTATGGCGCGCTAAACACTTCGTGACAACGTGACTGAACACGCAACGACAGGATTTTTACCAGGAAGGAATCTTTGAACTCATCCTACGATGCGACAAGTGCCTCAACCGATAATGTATGTGCTATCTGTTGGCTGTATTGATTGTATTAAATAATATAAGAATCCGCCAGAAAATGTATACAGTCTTTGTCATCCTGTATCAGAATACTGGCATTGACAATTGTTCTGAAACTTAAGTATGTTGTAGTATAGCTTTTCGCCCAACAGATGTCAGCATTGTTTTTAATTAAAATTAGTCCGGTTTTTCGCTCAACAGAGGTCGGTACTGTCAGCACTGTTAGTGAGATAAGAAAATGGCAAGAGCACGCTTGACGTTCAAGCAGCTTAAGTAAGTTTTGAAGTGTTTTATCAGGTTTGGGAATGCCATCGAAGTGCAGCGTCAGTGAGGAGGGAGAGTTTGGTACTGAACCACCAACCCCGCCTAACCATCAAACGCATTGCTGACAAGTTTGAGGCTCATGGAACGACGAGCAGTCGCTGCAGCTACAGCGGTCAATGTATCAATAGAGACCGATGCACATGCTTCTGTATTCTTCTGGCGAAGGTTCTCGAGCGTCCCAAGCAACGGGCAATATTTTGAACATCTAATGTAAACATATGCTTACTTGAAGGTTTGTAACACATGTTTGAATAATTAAATGAATTTAAGAAATATAATATATTGTGTTTTTCTTAAACAGTGTACACATTTTTCTGGCGGCCTCCTATAATTACACGTTTCACTGCATGCTTTGTAACCTTACTTTCTGATTACCCCTCGTATTTTATTTATTTCGATGTAACCTATCAATTGAGAAATGACTCGTCATTGGACTATGTTAAATCTCACCAAATATTAAATTATAAGAATTAATGTTAATTTTCATCTATATCTCATTAAACATCCTATGTAATTCCGTCTTCGTAGTGTTAGTGATTTGATTTCATTTTTAATTTAGCGTCCCTTTAAACAACAAGGTTTATGAGATCACATAGGCCCCTGCTGAGTATCGAAGCCGGGTCTCCCACGTCAAAGACGAGTACGCTAACCGCTTAGCCACGACGAAGCTAATCATTTTGTTATAATGTGCTCTTTATTTCTTATACGATGGGCCTCTTGCCCAACAAATTTCTATCAAATCCAGCCAGTAGTTACCGGAAAATAAAGTATCACATACCTTCATGCACTCTCAGTGAAATTATAAGCTCTCATATGCTTACGGCGGGAGCTAAGAACTTGCTTTTCGCTATATACAGGGTGTTTCAAAAAACACCGACAACGTTTGGGAGGTAATTCCTGACACCAAGATAAGAGGAAAAATATAGACCAACCTCGGTGTGCATATGCTTCGTTTTGGAGTTATGGGCTGCTGAAAACATGTAAAAAAAATGAACTTTAAAGGTCCATAGCTCTGAAACTATGGGACCTACCGTAGTCGGGTCAAGACTTCACTTTGGAACTAATATCTGCCCTATCCAAAAATGCACGTTTCAGAATCCTAAGGTACTCACGCAACATTTTTTATAGAGGAAGTTTGGCTCGGGCATATGATATGAAGTGCTCATCAACTACCTCCATAAAAATTGTTACAGACGTACCGTAAGATTCTGATACATGGATATGTGGATAGGGCACATATTAGTCCCTAAGTGAAGTCTTGACCCGACTACGGTAGGTCCCATAGTTTCAGAGCTATGAACCTTTATGGTTAATTTTTTCATGTTTTCGGCAATCTGTAACTCCGAAAGGAAGCATTTGTGCACCCAGGTTGGTCTATACTTTTTGTCTTATCTTGGCGTCAGGAATCACCTCCCAAACGTTGTCGGTGTTATTTTTAAACACCCTATATATATATATATATATATATATATATATATATATATATATATATATATATATAGAGAGAGAGAGAGAGAGAGAGAGAGAGAGAGAGAGAGAGAGAGAGAGAGAGAGAGAAATATACCGAAACTTGTATATTTCTACGACTTCTGGTTGGAGTAGATAGATAAGGACGAGGAATAAATCTATTGTTGAGACTGAAACCGTTTTTTGATATCTCTTACCATTGTTGCAATATAGAGACCGCGACGGCTCGTGAAGCCTGGACTCTATACAAATCATATAACTATTTAGCCTCACTTATGATGCATTGGGAGAATTCGGTACGATACGGGGAGCTGTCTTCCGAATTCACACTTTAGAGAACATGAGACACTAGAAGTACACCAAGAATATTGCCAAACTTAATAGACATTACGACTGGGCGAAAAAAAACACTTAAAAGAACTATAAAATGAACGCTAACAATTATTCGAGTTTAGTTGAACTTGAGTTTAACGTCCCTTACACCAGCGAGGCTATATGAGACGGGAACTACTGATTAACGTGGAATTCGAACCACATGAGCTCCCGACGGGAATTGAACCTGGGTCTCCCACGACCAAGGCGCGTACGCTAACCGCTTAGCCACGAAGGAGCTCTATTACGCGAATTAAACGGTTAACAATAATAATAGTATAAATATCAAAAAACGAAAATAAAAGGAAACTTAGCGAGAATTCGACAACAATGTACCTTTAGGAGATGTTCCCCATGTAGTGTGAGAAACAACACTGGAAAAATTTCACGGATGGGGGACTGACGACCTAGACACATAATGTGCTATATTGAATGCTGAGATCGGTAGATCTAGGTCAAGCTTCACGACTCATTGCGATGACTATTACCTGTCGACGGACAGTAGGACGGCCATTGCCATTCTATAGGATTTGCGATACTTACATATACCATGATTTGGAAGTATATAAGTAATGCTTAAGAAATTGGAATGTTATCATTTTCGTTATGTCTATTATCAACACAAAGAATAAACTATGCTGTAATTACCAAGGAGATAAGAGCAGAATACGCCATGTTCCAGTAAATCATAGTTAATCAAATGGCCACTGATAGATCTCGCCCAACAAAACAGAAAGGCGGATGTCAGACAAACACCTTTTAGGAGGTTCAAGTATAACCAAGGTTTCATTGCAGAACGTTCATCCTGAAATCGAAACAAAACTACCATTATATACATTGTCTGTCAATCCAAAGATAATGTATTTTTGTGTAGTGTGTGCAACATCATAAAAATAAAAAATAAAAACTATTTCGTCAATAAACTTAGAACTTATAGAATAATTGGCAGAAATGTTTGTACGGTAGCGAATACCTGTAAATAAACGTGCTAAAAATCCACATCAGTTCTTTTAAGAATACATTTTTACTTTCTTAGTGGATAGTTTATAACATTGCGGATGTTCGTGTAGACATAAGTTTTCATTTTCTTTATTCGAAACTCATTACTCATTAGTGATTTCTTACATTAAACTGCAATGGGATAAATTGTATTTGGTTGGATTTTTCAAAAACTTCTTATTTTGTTTTTAAGCTTATTTTTCATTTTCAAAGATTTCGAGAGGGCACGGTGGCTTAGGGGTAGAGCGATTACCTCTGGTACGTGGGGGACCCTTTGTTCGATTCCCAGCCAAGTAAGATCGTGGGGGACAACATCGTTTTCTCACACATTCTTATTCCACCAATTCTTCCATTATTATTCACTTTCCTTCATCATCCGTCCCGCTTAGTCTTAAGGGCATAATCGTGGGACGTTAAACTGAAAAATGGATTTTCAAAGATTTTTGATCTTCGGCGAGCAAACACCGGGACTGGCTCACAGATGTGTGAAGATGCATCGTATAATCCCTAGCAGCACAGGATGTGCTAGACATGTGCCATTTAGGTGTACCAGCTACTTTTTAGGTACCCGACACTTGGCACATATGATATTCATGTGCTAAGTATGTACTTCACCTACCTACAGTTTTAAGTACTTGTTACACCTAGTTGATATTTGCAACTATGTACCACAAATATAGTAATTATATATCTGACTCAGTTTCGCACTCGAACAGTAATTTGTTTTTATGTTGTCACTTGGGACAAATAGCTGTCATGTTCTAGGTACGTCCTTTAGGTACAGTACATACTGTTTCAGATACTCAACAAACACAAGATGTGCTAGGCATGCTACATTTACGTGCTCTAAATTCATCTCCCACATTTGATGCATTTGTTGCTTCTTTTTCTAAGCGATTGTGTACTAGAAGCAACAAATGCATCAACTTTATTAGATGGCAACTGTCGCCGATCATTTGAAAGTGAATATGGAAGAACCATGAAATAAAGTAAATAGACACTCGTCATTTTGTTATAAAATTACATGGCGAGTAGCTTTTATTTTATCCCAAACTGTTACCGTCGAATATACACGGTTAAAGGAGCACGTTGATTAGCCAAATTCAAAAGACCTCAACAATTTATCCCTCTACAAGCGACTTCGTCGTCATCGCCTCCGTGGCCAAGTTGGTAGAGCACCTAGCTAGTAATCCAAAGGTTGGTAGTTCGCGTCTACCCTGGAGTACATTTTTTTCACTTGTTTAAAGTGTTTTTTTAGACTCACCTTAATATAAACACATTACGCATATAGGCGATTTAACATATTTTGGGGGAGTAATTTTGTGGTTCATTGACGCTTACAGCATGGGGAACATACTAGGCACGTTCCCCAGGTACATGTCAGGCATGTGCCTAGGGGCGGACATAGACTGTAACTATAACTTGCCATCCATGTGATTTCTCTCTCAGAGATACATAATGCACATACTGGACTCATTCCCATGTACCTGAGGGAATATGTTTTGTTTGTTTGTTTTTGAGTTTAACGTCCCGTTCAGCAGTGAGGCTATATAAGACATGGACCTACTGATTAACGTGGAATCCGAACCATGTGAGCTCCCGCCGGAAATCGAACCCGGGTCTCCCACGTCATAGGCGCGTACGCTGAGGGAACATGATATTCATATGCCTGCTATGTGATTGTGCTGTTAGGGATAGGACGTAAATAGAACGGCTCAAAAGCTTCGTGACCCGTGACAAAGAGGCAGTCTAACTTATGATCCGGAGTGATACGAACAAACCCGATATCACTCGAACACGATGAAACATCGTCATACACATGAGAAGTATATGTGTTACACTGATAATGTAATTCAAACAAACACAATTCTCTGTCTTTATCTCCTTTTGTCTCCTCACTAAATTATAATTTTCTTTCTCTCTTGTTGTGTCAAAGCATTGCACTGAAAGATAACTACAAGGTTTATCAGAGTATAAATGCGTGAGAAGCACAGAAAAAGCAAGCTACGTGTTTTTCTTATCACGGATCATGAAAGTTTAATTGAACAAACCTGGAAAACTTGTCGTTAAGAATATAAAATATGGTGCTCAGCCTTAACATCGTTTTGTTGAATCTTTTTGTATAGTCTGTGTTCAAAAACCACTGCATTATTTTTCACTATGAGAAGATAATAAACATGGAATTATAATCATGTGAAATATTGAAGACTTAGCATGGATTAAGAAATGTCACACCGGGAACCGAACAATGGGATGTTCGGGCTCAAGTAATGAATATCATTAATAAACTATAAAATGCTACAGAGTTGATATTTTGGATCCCCGGGTCTGCTTGAGTCACTGGGTCTGAGAAGCGAGACCAAGACCCGGGTAAAAGTTTTCACCCAAGTGACCCACGTGGAAAAGTCCAGGAGATACGAAACGCTACCAAATCGATTACATTCTTGTGAAACAATGTTTCAGGAATAGTGTACGACACGTGAAGACACTGCCAGGAGCGGACATTGAATAGGATCACAATCTCCTGGTGGCGGAAGTGCAAACCTGGTTAAAGTCGATCAAGAAAAATGGAAAGAAAATCGAAAATGGAACTTGGAGCCACTAAGAAATATCGACGATGATGTGAAAGAAGAAATTGAAGAAAAATTCTGTGCAATGGGCGGTGTGGTTGACAATATAGAGAATAGTTGGGGAAAAGTTAAACAGATTCTGCTTGACGCACTCCACAATAACATCGGCAGGATGGAAAGAGCACCGAGAAATCCATGGATAACTGAAGCAATGCTTAAGAAGATGGAAGAACGCAGAAGGATGAAAAACACAGACATCAAGGAGTACAGAAGGCTGAATAATGAATTGAGAAGAGAGACAGACAAAGCCAAAGAAAAGTACATGGAACAGATATGTGAAGAAATAATGGAACTTCAACGGCGCGGCAGATATGATCTGATGTAGCAGAAAGCACAAGAATTAGGAGGGAAAGCTAACAAACGTATACGAACGTGCGGCATCGAAGATCAAGAAGGTAATGTAACCACTGACCATCAAAGAATCCTTAGAATTTGGGAGGAATACATAAAAGATCTGTATGACCAGAAGAAGCACCCCAAAGATATTGTGATCGAAGAGAAAGAGCTGGATGATGATGAAAACAAACCCAGTATATTAAAAAGTGAAGTAGTACCGGCAATCAAAGACATACGAAGGAGAAAGGCCACTGGAGAAGACGACATACCAGTAGATTTGCTCAAGGGATTAGGAGACAACGCAATAAAAGTACTGACCACTTATTAACAAGATCTTCCTGAGTGGAGAATGGCCAAAGGATTTTCTTGATGTTACAATGATTGCATGGCCCAAGAAAAACCAAGCAAAGAAGTGCAGCGATCACAGAACCATTAGCCTGATTTCCCATACTGGAAAGTTCATTGCACGCATACTGAATACGCGGCTGGAAAATAAGATAGATGAGAGGTTAGAAGAAGATCAATTTGGATTCAGGAAAGAAAAAGGCACCAGAGATGCTATTGAATTGATGGGAATTATATCAGAAAGAATTCTTGATGTAAAGGAAGAGTTGTGTTTGTGCTTCATCGACTGGCGACAAGCTTTCGACCGAGTCAATTGGACGAAACTTCTGAAAATACTTAAAGAAATCTGAGTCAACTGGAGAGATCGACGACTCATTCAAAACCTGCACACAGGACAACGAGTGAAGCTGCGCTTGAATGAAGGAGAAACCAATAGTGTGGAGATTGGAAGAGGAGTCAGACAGGGATGTAATTTGTCGCCCCAAGTATTCAACATTTACAGTGAATGTTTAATGAAGGAAGCATTAATGGGAATTGGAGATTTCAAGATTGGAGGGCAGATCATTAACAAGATCAGGTATTCACATAATATGATTATAATAGCTAAAACCGAAGGTCCAGGTTAAGGAGGACTACAGGAGATGATTGACAAAATAGTTGACACTGGAAAACTGTATGGAATGGAAATTAGCATCGAAAAGTCGAAAGTCATGAGAATATCCCATGGAAACACGCCTTTACGGATCAGAGTAGAACAAAGAGAACTTGAAGAGGTCGATCATTTCAAGAATCTAGGAAGTATTTTGACGAGAGACGTTTACTGCACCAAAGAGATCAGGTCAAGAATTGCAATAGCTAAAGAAGCATTCAACAAGAAAAGATCACTCTTAACTAGCAGGCTTAATATTGGACTTAAGAAGAAGTTAGTCAAGTGCTATATATATAGTATTGGACTGTATGGTTCAGAGACTTGGACATTACGGAAGTTAGAGAGGAAATATTTGGAGAACTTCGAAATGTGGTGTTGGAGGAAGATGGAGAAGATAAAATGGACAGAGAGAGCAACAAACGAAGATGTTTTAAAACGGATAGAAAAAAAGAGGACACCTCTAGCCACCATCCTTTGTAGAAAGGCCAATTGGATTGGACACATCTTGCGAAGAAATTGTCTTCTTCACACCGCCATAGAAGGAAAGATGAAAGGGAAGCGAGGAATAGGAAGAAGAAGAACACAGCTGATCGATGATTTGAAAGATAGGAGAAAATATTGGGAGTTAAAAGAGGAAGCTGAAGATCGACAAAAGTGTAAGAAACATATCCAGGCCAAAATCTAAAATTGAAAAAAAAATCCTCAGTAGTCCCAGGACCTGCCGAAAGGCAGAATACTTAATAATAATAATAATTCACAATGATCAACTTTGGCCTCATTTGTGAGAAAGTTAAGCGTGGATTTTCTTGAAAACACGGCGATATAAAGTTGAGCTTTTTAGATCTGATAGTTAATATGATGATGGCTATCTAACGAGCTACTTGACTTTTCGGTACCTCAATGACATCAAGTGAGATGCCCGTTTTAGTTGTTGAACTGTCATCGCATCCATTATTATTCTCGAAACCCTAATTGATCGAGAAACTAAAATTGTCCAAAGGTTATTTATACATGGTGATTCTCTTAAAACTCACGGATTTCATTTGAGTCTAGAATTTCTAACTGAAGTCCGATTTTCATGCAGTTTGTAGCAAATGATCAAGGAAGGATGGAAGATTTATGGGACTATGTGTACTGGTTTAAATTCATCCGCAGTAATATCGATTACTCCTCAAGAAAAACACCAAATTTTTGCAAGTGTACGTAACAAATGGAATGAGGTCCTGGATTTTTAAAGCGAAATTGCAGAATACAAATTAAGTGTTTGTCAGAATACAAATTAAGTGTTAGTAATAACATCCATAAATCACATATGGATAGCTATAGCCGGTTTCTTGCCACAAACGACGGAGAGATTTCATGGGCGACCTAAGGAGTCCATAATTGACATCTTCCACTCCACAACAGCCGCTTGCGGGGTCCGATGCGTCCCTGTCTCACTCAGAAGCGATCCTGTTTCTTCCAATTTATTTACTAGCGACCGCATTATGTTCTTGTCTGGGGTAGAACGTGAAGCAAATTTGTTTCTGAATGTCCTTTGCATAGCAACAACAAATTCCGTTCTCCAAAACTTTTAACGACAAACTCGTGTTGTTCCAAAGAATACACTACTCTCAATGTGCCCTGATCATACTCACACAGTAGCACAGAACAGTACAGCACAATTCCCAATACAGCGGCCCAGTTTCCTGCTTCTTCTTGACCTTGGTGAGGTTGCCATCTAACGAAAAAAAAAAAAAACAAATCTCCATACCTCGTTTCAATAAAGGTACACTGGCAAAAATTTGCTGTTTTTCTTGAGGCGTGATTGATATTAATCCGGATGAATATAAACCAGTAAACATAGTCCCATAAATCTTCCATCCTTCCTTGATCATTTGCCACAATCCGCATGAAAATTGGACTTCCGTTAGAAATTCTAGACCCAAATGAAATCCGTGACTTTTAAAAGAATCATCCTATATTAGCCTATTAAACAAATGCAAAGAGATGAAAAGAATTACCAGCATGGATCCACTCAGAACCAAACAGTCTGCAAATATGTATAGAGGCAGTAGTTTGTTCCTCACTGCTTCGCTCAAAAATCTCACTGTGAAGAGAAAATGAATTATTTATTGTTAAATATAATATGGTAAGTTAAATGCACCTTTGTATTCCATAATAAGATTAATATTTAAATATGATTATTAGTCTTATCCAAGTTTTTGTACAGATTGATAGTCTGTAAGCAGAATAGGCCTATTGATAACAAGGGCAAATACAGCTTTTTGTACTCCACCCCCATTCCATGAATTAGGGAACACATAGTTGCCAATTTCCATGAATTATTCATTTTACTAAGTTACTTTCATTCATATTTCTTCAAACATTATTTAATTGGGCTAGTATTTATTTATTTGTTCAAAAAATATTTTACCTCAACTTATTTTAACTTCAACTTTTACCATTATTATTATTATTATTTGGAAACTAAAATAGCTAGGCATACTTTTCAGAATAAAAACATTATTGAGTGATTAACCATATATTAACACAGGTAGTTTCCAAATTAATGGAAACACCCATGTATCGTATATACGTAAATCTTATGAGTTGATAAAACTGAACGTTCGGTCGCTGCAACTGTCTTGTCCTAATGTTATGTTGAGAGATGCTGAGTAGTGCAAGATACGGTGTACTATGGATTAGAATGTGTGTGTAAAATGTCAGATTTTATGTTACGAAATGGGATACCTCATTGATTTTAGGAGATGCAAACTGTAGGTCCGCAGTTAATTGGAACAGTTGCATCTAACATGCAAATGGGAGGCAACAGTTTCCAAATTAATAATAACATATAGGACTCGTGGCAAGACATGGATCAGATAAGAGGAATAGTGGACGGAAACTAAGCTCAAGTGAGAAGATTGTGGAACATTAAACAGAACTATCACAAAAAGAAACAGGAGATTAAGGAGCACAACTGACTGCAGCACTCAATCAACATCTGGAAAAGCTCGTTTCTATTATCATAGTCCACCAAGAGCTCCATAACTTCAATATTGCTGTCAGATTTCGTTTGCGAAGCCTCTCTCTAACCACCACCACTAATCAGCCAAACCTATGGTGACAAGAATATAAAACAAATAGCCTAAGATTTTAAGAAAGTAATATGGTCCAATAAGTCATTTTTCCCTTGTTTCCAACAAACAGACCAGGCATGTGTAATGCGGACGTCCGAAGAAACACATATTCCGAACTTCCTATTTAACATCATTAAACGTGGTGGCAGGACGATGTTGATACGCGTCGAAATTTCCTGATATTCCATTGGTTCTTTTATTATTTCCTAAAGACAAAACACTATCACTGCTTATATGGACGACTTAGGTGACTGAATGCATCCTATGATATATATATATATATATATATATATATATATATATGTTATTCCCTAGCAATGACACAGTTTTTCAACATGACAATGCGCCAACATATACAAGCAGACCTGTTCAATCATGGTTTGAGGATCTGAGGATCATCAGGATGAACTTCAATACAGCTCCTGGCCTGAACATTATCTATAGTCAAATTTAGAGCATCCAATCCAGTTGTAGATTTTCTCCTGTATAATCGATGACTCAACTGAACGCTGAACTGCTGATCCAGTACTCCTCCAAAAACGATTCAGGAGTTAGATAGCTCAATTCCACCCTGAGTAGAACCTCTCCCAATAAGCAAGCACGCCTACGTTAAATTTACCCTTAATTTCTCTTGATATACTTAATCTTTGAGATTCTGTCTGTGTATGGCTTTACCAAATGTAAATTTTAAGTCGTGTTTAATAGGTGTGTCAATTCAAAAGAATCTTAATGCTAGATTTATACTTCATACTATGCCAAGTCTGAAGCAAGCTTGCTTGCAAGGAACTAAGAAATTTACTGTAAGCTTGGTTGGGTTTACAGCCGTATAAATGCAAGCTTGTGCAAGCCTACAAACTCAGCCTTGAGGGTTTAAGTAAATCTATTGAAAGTCTCGAATGCTATTGGGGGTATTACATCTAAAGGTCATCCCAGACACCAAGGTTCTCATTATATGTAAAAGAAAATTGCTGGTTACAATTTATGGGATAAAATGTGGTTCAGCGCCATGAAGATAAACCCATAAGTGGAGTATGTCTTACATCATGTACTCACAAAATCGTAATTAACTTTGTTACCAATTTTGCTATACTCGCCCCACGTTCTTTGCTATGTTCTGTCTGTGTTCAGTATTATTGTTAGAATCCTCTGGTTTAAAGCTTAACTATCAAAATTAGTTAATATATTTTTGAGAAAACCACATGAATTTCCAAGTTCTACACAAAATCAATAGCGTGCTAGCAATCGACGTTGTAATACGCCTTCACCAACAAAACTGCTACGATAACGGGACAAAAATTTGAAAAAATGGGATATGTTGCAGATACACTTAAGTCTGGACACATAAGAAGCGTTTATACGGAAAAAAGCAGACAGTTTAATTGGTCGTCACTATTCAAACTTGCATTTTAGAATTTTTAACTTAAATTTTGAAATTTAATTATGTGCTTGAATAAACTGTGCCACATTTATCCATTTTATATAGGGTGTTTCAAAACAACATTGACAAAGTTTGAGAGGTAATTCCTTACACTAAGATAAGACAAAATGTATAGACCAACCTGGGTACACAAATGCTTCCTTTTGGAGTTATAGGCTGCCGAAAACATGAAAAAATTAACTTTAAAGGTTCATACATTCAAAATTATGGGATTTACCGTAGTCAGGTCAAGACTTCACTTAGGAACTAATATGTGCCCCATCCGAATGCCCAAGTTTCAGAATCCTGCAGTACTTCCGCAACTGCACAAGATTTAAACAATTTTAAAGAAAATTGCGTGCAACTTATAAACGTAATGATCTACAACATTGTATTTTAACCATATAATAGCTAGATATATAAGGAAAACATTAGTGCAAGTTCATTAGTAAACATTCAGTATAACCATAGTTATTGAAATATAAACTTTGGTGCAAAGTAACCCCATAGATGGAAATACTTTGCACAGCATATAAAGAAAGCATGTTCAACACTTTGCAATGTTTCCTCTTTAGTATTTATACATTTTACTTTCTACACAAAACTGCATGCAGTCTACAAATAATGATATTAGAATGATGGTACTGGTATCAGTACTTAGTTTGAATTATCGATATTTGTAAAGAAAATTATGTACTTTCTGGTACTGGCACAGGAACCACATTCTAATAGCACTGTTTTACAAGGGTTGTATTTCTGAAATGAAATTTTGTACTATGAAAGGAATGTGACGTGGAAGTTCAAATGAGACATCCGATTTGATCCGTCAGGGATAGTTTACGAGTAATTCAAGCATTCATGTACTACATATATTCATATACATGCCAAACACAGTATATGGTGACAAAAGGGAATTTGGAAAGTAAGACCTTGCAACATTGACAGCTTTCATTTTTCAGAGGTTGGCAAAACTTGCCCGACAGTGTTTTGTTGTTGCAATTTGATGTTGGGAGTAGTTTGTGAGTTAAACTGAGCATGTGAATCTGGTATTTTATCGGGCGTTAGTACTACTTACTGTATGTAAACTGAATGATGTGGATTCATTTTGTTTGTGTTTAAGTGAAGTAAAAAAATGCCTCGCACTCGTGGTTGTAAGTACGCAGCTAACAACTTCTGTTATGTTTGTGGCAAGTTCACCTTCGTGAGGAACAGGAAAAAAATCACACCCATCATCAAGAGAGCATATAAGCAGTACTTTGGCGTCGGAGCTGGTGATTTTGATAAGAAGTGGTCACCTAATATGTGTTGTGCTACATGTTATTGTAAATTAATTAAGTGGTGGCAAGGAAAAAATGTTTCATTATTTGCTGTACCGATAGTTTAGAGGTAACCAAGGGACCATTTGACTGACTGTTATTTCTGCTTAACCAAAATTCAGGGATTCACGAACAGCAAACCAAAGAAACAATTTGTTTATCCGGATCTGCCGTCAGCAAGACGACCTGTGACACATTCTGAAGCTTTACAGTTCCTTCAAGGTCCACAGATATAGAAGAGATGAGTGACAGTGAAGAAAGTAGCATTACAGAACTTACATCTTCTCCGGAAAAAAAGAAGGGATCCCCGTATCAAGGCACGAGTACGCCCACGCCACGTGTATTACAGCAGGATTATTTAAATGATTTAGTGCAAGACTTAGGACTCAGTAAACAGAAAGCAGAATTGTTAGGCTCCAGGTTACAGGAATATAACCTTCTCCACGAAACAACCAACATAACTTTCAGGAACAGAGAACGTGCTTTTGTGTCTTATTTTGCCAGTGATAGTTCCGTGACATTCTGCAATGATGTTCATGGATTAATGACAGCCTTGTACATAACATACGAACCTGGTGAATGGAGATTATTTTTGGATGCTTCGAAGAATAACTTAAAAGGTGTATTGCTGCATATCGGGAATAAACTGCCTTCAATCCCAGTTGCATATGCCACTTTTACCAAAGAGAGTTATGAAATTTTTAGAATGATATTTACCTTAATTAAGTATGTGAACATAAGTGGAAGTTGTGTTGTGACTTCAAGGTAATAGCATTATTATTAGGGATGCAACAAGGTTACACGAAGTATGCATGCTTTTTGTATGAATGGGATAGTCGGAAAAGAACTTCCCACTATGTGAAAAAGGAGTGTCCTAAACGCAATTGGGCAGTTGGTGAAAAGAATGTGCAACGGGACAGTCTTGTAGATCCTAGAAACGTTCTTGTTCCACCCTTATATATAAAACTTGGACTTACTAAACAGCTTGTGAAGGCAATGGATCCCAATGGGCCAGCTTTTGCATATCTTGCTGACAAATTTCCTCGACTGTCAGCTGCAAAAATAAGATAGGGTGTGTTTGTAGGTCCGCAGATACGAGAACTGCACAAAGATAGAGGTTTTGAAGCATATCTCACAGAGAAAGAAAAGCGCGCATGGGTGAGTTTTACGAAAGTAACCCAAAACTTCCTTGGGAGAAGACGGGGCCCTAAATGCAAGGAGATGGTGGATGAAATGCTTGCAGCTTATAAGGATTTAGGGTGCAAAATGTCCTTAAAGGTGCATATCATGGACTCACGTCTGGATTACTTCCCCAGTAATTGCTGTGACATTTCCGATGAACACGGAGAAAGATTTCATAAAGATATATCCACCATTGAAAAACGCTATGAAGGGAAGTGGATGCCCAATATGCTGGCAGACTATTGCTGGTGTATCATTAGAGACAAGAGAGACACTCAGTACAAAAGAAAAAAGTAAACCATTATGTACGGTCGACAGCTGTTTCGCATACCTACAATTCTATGTAACACACAGTGTCAACAATATATAATAATGCTTTACAAACACAGACATTACGTGCTGATTACTCCAAAACTATCCCTGATGAAGAAAAACTAAAATCAGATTTGAATTCAGGAGTGAAAATCCTTTCAAAATCACTACTTGTTACCCAGAAATAGAACTTTTTTTAATTTTTTGTAGAACAGTGTAGTTTAGCGTATGTTCCACAAAGATGCCAACTCAGGAACAGAAGAAAAATCCCCGTAAACTAATTTGCCTTGATTACTCATTATGTCCAAGGATATCATCCCACCGTAATCAGTGGAAGATTTACGGGGTTTGGGACTTTCAGGCTGAAGCCCACCCAATTTGGATTATTTCTTTTTTTTAAATCTAATGTTAGTTATTTCTATGAGTATAAGCTGCAAGCCCCCCAAACGTCTAGTGATTTCTTAAAAAAAAAAAAAAAAAAAAAAATTGTGAGTGAAGCCCCTCTGAAACTACTTTTCTGGATCCGCCACCATTCATAATTTATTTTCCAACAAGAATTTCATTCCGGTGTCCAACTAAACAGGAAATTTACCTAAATTTAGAATGCGGGAGGTTCCAGTGGTAATAATTTCCAATCTAAGGGGTGTTTTGGACCGGTGCAAAGTAACCCCAAGTAGAGGTTGAAATCACATTCTTCCAGTTTTACTTTTTTATGACTTTAAAACGTTTCACATTTCAATTTCAACTATTGCATCAAAGACCCATTATACACAGTAGTATTCTACGAAACTGAACTGATGTTAACCGCCAACATTATAGCCAAAATACAGTTAGATGTTCTATCTTACGGTGTCAGTTGAAACTTCTTTAGTGTTCATGGTTTTGCCGACAGAGGACTGCGAAACTCTTTTAATTTTTTGTACAAAGCAACCCCTGATGTGCAAAATAACCCCGTCTTACGGTAGTTGGCGAATACTTCAAATTATATGCCCGAAGCCAAGCTCCCTCTATAAAAATTGTTGCATGAGTACCTTAAGATTCTGAAACATGTGTTTTTGTATAGCGCACATATTAGTTCCTAACTGAAATCTTGACTCGTTTATGAAATGTCTCATAGTTTCCGAGGTATGGACAAGTTCATTTTGTCATGTTTTCGGCAGCCTATAACTCCGAAAGGAAGCATTTGTGCACCCAGGCTGGTCTATACTATTTGTCTTATCCCGGTGTCAGGAATCACCTCCCAAACGTTGTCGGTGTTGCGTTGAAACATCCTGTATATAATGGTATGTATACAATATTCATTTTCTACATAGTTGAATAATAGGAAGATGTTTTTTTTTTTTTCACAGAATCAATGGTTATAATACTATATTTAATAACCATTGATTCTGTGAAAGAAAGCAACTTGTGGTATTGGTATATTTAAACAATTTCGGAACTTCGTATATTTAAACAACTTCCGAATGTTTTTCTTATAAAAGGTAAAGAACTCATGAACATACATGTAAATTAACTCAAACGTAATTAAATTTGCCTCTTATTACGTCTCCATAATAATATTGATAAATTGAAAGTAGCCTCTGCTTATATACTACCTAAATGTAAATTCCATAATTTTACACACCTTATAAAGAAATATTACGTAGTATATAAACGTTGAGAAGGATTTTAGTTAAGTGCTGTGTGCTTAGGCTTATCACATCGGCTCCCGTCGAAGTTGTTTCTGGGTTTCTAAATTGAAATTTGTTACGTTTTAGTTAAAGCAAACCGCCAATAATTGCCTCTTAATCCTTAATAAACAGCAAAAACTCTTTGCCAACACCAGGTATCTTACCCGAGATCACTCTTCTAAACTATAATATCCCCCCATATTCGTAAACAACATGTGCTTCTCTACAAGGATCATCAAGCAGCCGACAGACGCCGTCTACGAAGTAGTACGAAAAGGACACGGGGAACAACGAGAGACCCCGACAACTCCTCCAAAATCGTCTATAAAAGAGCACGAGGAACAGACAACATTAGTAAGTTGGACAACATTAGTAGGATCCATGTAAAGATGTTGGCTCATGTCTCGTATAGCCTCAGTGCTGCCATCCCACTCCGCCCGCTCCCCCCGGCCACTAAGATCGCAGTGTTTTTATTCAACATTCATGGCAGAAACGAAAGTAGCCAATCAGACATATCGATGCTCGGTTGTTTCTTTGGCTTCATTGAGTTCATACGACGAAGATACATTTGGACAGATCCTCTATTAAAACATCCTTGGTGCCTTGGTGCTGGAGAGCCGGGTTCGGTTTTCAATGGAAGCTCATGTGATATGGAGCCCATGTTAAGCTATAGGTCCACGTCCCATATAGTATTGGTGCTAAACTCCAAAACCAACCCACCGAACAAGAAAAGTAACTTAATAAAAACACTGTAAAAAGACAAAAAATTAAAGCGCCTAGTTTTGCGATTGATTGGAGATTAGGACACTTGGCTAGCATCAAGGGACAATTAAGGTGTTATTTACACTAGTTGTTCCCCTAAGCTTTAGACTTACTATACACTACATGTTAAAATCGTCTTTAATTTAAAGTTGTAATTTTTGTTTTTAAGTTGCTCACCACCTAGAGCCTGTCTATTCCACCTGTGCCCTCGGAAAGTATGCGAACTATACTCCAGAACCCCCCTCCCCCCGCCGCCCTCTGGCGGATGGAACCCTACCTTTTGCTTGTGTTGCCAATTTGTCATTCAATCGTTTGGTCTTGACGCGTGAAGATTGTAGGCTACTTAAGAGTGGCTAATAAGATAGAACATCGAAGTCCGTGAAATAATTCATTGTGGCAGCGCTTCCGCATTTAACAATTGAAAGATGTCGGCCGCAGCAACTTGTCCCTTATCTTTCAAGGAAGGTATGGGAAATCACATATCGACAGCAGCGCCAGAACGGACACAGTTCAAATAGAAAGGCTCTAACTTGTGGTTACACAAATGTTAATGCCCAAATCTAAACATGGTATCGACTCGCAAAATTTGCGAATCGCATTGCAAAACATGCTGGGCGTTATTCAGAGAGAATTCGTTAATCAGTGCTTAGTCACAGACTAATTAGTGGCATAAGGTTCGCTTTTCGGTAGAGATGCAAAAAAGCCGGCTTTTTTGAATCGATGGTTTTTTTCACATAAAAAGCCGGCTTTTTTGGGAAAAAAACGAGAATTTTGGAAATTTTGGCTTTTTTCAACTTCATGATTTTTCTATCTAAATAGCTTTCTTATAGTATATTCTATAGTTAGATAAGAATTCCATGACCTGAATGTGATATTTCGCTCTGAAATTCACCATCAAGATGGATGGAGCACATGTTTTACGAATTAAAGCTAACATGAAGAATGTAGTATTTGAGGGTAATTTTAGAGGCTATTTAACTTTATTTTAACTTTTGAGTTATCGACATCTTTTTTCTTCTCTAGTTTGTCATCCGTGTTTCATTTCTAAGAGCTTTTAGTACTCTAGCTTCTAGCGCAAAAGTTAAACTTGCCCGTTTTTCTATTTATCCGTCAAAGCGTACGTTTTTCAATATATCCGTCAAACCGTACTTTCACATTTCTGTTATACTGTAGCTGTGAAGTGATTTAGTATTAATTTTCCGGACACAACCTTGAATACCAATTTATACAAATAATCAGTAGCGGATTTAGAAAAGTACTTTGGGAGGGGTTTTTCTGATTGTTTCGTTTCCTAAAAAGTCCTAATTTTATTTGGGAAGTGCTTGAAGTTTATGAGTACAGGCATAACTAATATTTCGCTTCGTTTATATGTTTAGCAATAATCTTCCGGATACAACCTTAAAAATCATTTTATACTGAGAATCAGTGGCGGATTTAGAAAAGTATTTTGGGAAGGGTTTCTTACTAATGTTTAGTTTTTTTAAACATTCGTAATTTTTATTTGACGGGAGCTTAAAGTTTATGAGTAAAGGCATAAATAGTAGATATTTCGTTTGTTGCAGACATTCCGAAACTTTGGGGAACGGGCTTCAGTCCGAAAGACCGCCCCCCTAACCTTCGTAAAACCGTCACTGCTGGTAATTAGTAATAATAACGATTTAAAAACAATAAAGAAGGAAGTCGCCCAACTCACAGTACACGCACTATTTCTACATTCACAGATGGAATGAAGAAAAGCTTTGTCAGAATGGTCGAATGCTGGTTGAATCCCGGACTTCCCGATAGAAGCTCAAAAGCTAATCACTCAGTCATGTTTGTTGTGCAGTTGTATTTAGCTTAACTTAAATATATTCCGTAGTCTTTTTTTTTGGGGGGGGGAGTTCCGTAATGATATGTTGAATCCCTCTTGTTAAAAAATCAGAAAACTTGAGGATTGGGTAAACTTGATGGTGGTTCTATACAACTTAACTGTAGAATTTCAAGAATATACAAAACCAAAAGCTCTAGATGTGCAGCCTTTAAGTGTATCATATAAATCTAAGTATTTCTCTTATGTTTTATTTTAATTTTATTTTGTTTCAAAAAGAGGGTATGGAATATTTTGAAGTAAAAATACTACATACTATTTTGCTAGTTATTTGTGTATTCTTTAAAAAGAAGTGTTTACTTTTAGGGTTGGCTGGTTAACACCACCTTTTTTTTTTTTTAATAACTGGTTTAAACCACAAAAATAAAAAGAATGAAAAATGCGAATCGTGTGAACTTCATGGTGACTTTCCAGATATCAAACCACCTGCAATAGTTTTATTTCCCTTTCACCTTTTAATCAAGGTGTCCCATGTTCAATTCTCGGTCGAACCACAACCCTTCTTTCATGCGTAAACCAAGTAGCGGTTCGGATGTCAGTTTAAGCGAAAGTCTTCTCCTTGATAACCTCGGTATTTCGTAAGGATGTTAAGCCTAAATATACGAAACAAACCAAATTGTATATTTCTGCATGCCTAAATGCGTGTTGTTTTATAAACAAGCCAATATTGCTTAAATATATTGATAGAAATTGGCAAAATTTATCGATTGCCTACGTAGCTTCCAACATTAGCTTGGATTGGACTTTCAATGATATCTACGTACCGGTAGTAAATTTGTAATTTAATAAATCAGTTTTAGCGTACTGATTATGGTACGTTGACCTTTAAATTTTACATGCAAAGCAATAACAGGATTTTCCCGTTATTGTCTTACATTTCAAGTAATGACGGGATTTTCCCAATGGCTAGGGCGGGAGATTCTCAACTTAAGAAATTTACTTTCTTTAAGCTTATGGGAGTTCTTCCGACATAAACCCGCTGTTGCATAATAACATCAAGGCGAAACAAACTTATTTCTGTGAATATGTAATATAAATACATAAAGCAAAAAATCTAAGTCAAAAAAGCCTGGTTTAAAACATCCCCCCAAAAACGGGTTTTCGGCATTTTCAAAAACAACCACGGTTCTTTCCAACTCTGCTTACTTTTGTATATAGGAGGTTAAAAAATTCTTATTATATACATTGGTTAATCCTGTGGAATTCATAATGTAAATATGTTGAAGAAAAATTGTTTGAAATATTTTTTCGAAATTCATAGTTTATTTTCGATGTTTTATATTATTATCAGCATCAACCACTAATTAAATGATTTTTTGTGTTATAGAGAAGCGATACAAAGTCTGTTTTATCAATTTAAAGCAGCATTTTGAAAAAAGCCCAAAATTTCCCAAGCAAAAAAGCAAAGCAGAAAAAACCGAGTTTTTTTCCAAAAAAGCCGGTTTTTTTCCGAGCCCTTGCATCTCTACTATTCGGTGTTCGGAGTTTAATTTGAGTACAACTAAAACTTGATTTGGGTATGATTAACTAATATAAACTCAATGCATCGGTTGAACAAAATAAATGTGGCAACTATGGAAAATTAGATGAGCGCATGCGTAGTCTGTAAAAAGGAAAATACGAAATACGAAATGTTGTCTCTCTGCTACGAAATGTTGTGAG
This sequence comes from Thermobia domestica, assembly GCF_964235325.1. NCBI lineage: Eukaryota > Metazoa > Arthropoda > Insecta > Zygentoma > Lepismatidae > Thermobia > Thermobia domestica. The sequence goes on from NC_137464.1 coordinate 240,052,389, forward strand.
CTAAACCGTGGGTAAATGATTATCCTCTGCTCTAGATTAATTAGTCACATGTGATTAACTTCGACAAATACTACGTCCTAATCAGAGACTCTGAATAAAATTTTGATAATCATTCATTAGTCAATCCCGTAGTGTGGCGTTAATCAAACTTCAAAAGGACTCTGCATAAGGCTCGCTAAATTCAATTATAACTGCTATACCATAATCGTAAAGTAAAATAAAACTTTTGCGCTGACGCAAATCGTTATGGAATGAGCCCCTTGTCAAAGAAAGAAACAGCAAAACAGGCTAGGTGCTATGAAATCGTTCTTAGCGTTATAGTAAGAGCTTGGCTAACGCGTGATGCTAACTTTCGCATTTAGAAACACGTTAGGGTAACATAATCATTTGCCATTTCCAAATAACTTAATTGAAACTCCGCAGTTGTTAAATTGAAATTAAATCAATAGTTTTAAATAAGCAAATCGTCTGCATGCTATCACCATCGAACAGACAGTGCACGTAGCGGAGCGACGAGTGTTAACTATTAGGAAATGTCGTTACTCGCAGAGAGAGATATTCCCCTTTATGGTAAGGTAGGATTAAAGATAAACAAACCTTCAATCTAGAGAGCCAAAAAAAAAAATGGTGATAAGAGTAGATGGATGCCTACTAACCACACAATACCTAACTATTGCGTCGATGCTAACGTCTCCATTCCCTCTTTAATCAATCAATCAATCGACAACATCTAACTATTATCCTTCTGACCGGCCATATACTTTCACGGACTGAAAGTCTAGAGAGCTTATTAATTATGACCAGTGGCGTATTTACGATTTTGTTTCGGGAAGGGGCTTTGTTAACTTTCGGGGGGGCTTTGCCTTAAAATGTGAAAATTCTGCAAGATATTTCATAGGAAGTAAGATTTTGGAGGGGCTTAAGCCCGAAAGCCCCCCTAAATACGCCACTGATTATGATTAACATTTAAAACTTACGCGCTGGGACGGTTTCCAGATATCGCCTAGGAACCAGTGAGACTGTTTGTAGACCAGGCATCACATGGGGTTGAAGATTGATTATCTGGAAGTGAAAAGGAATAGGTCATTTTCATATAAAAGATATAAAAACAAATTTTAACATTATAATAGAGCCTACTCAAAACAGAGAAGTATGTATACGTGTACGGTCCTACAGGCGCGGATCTAAGGGGGGCTATAGACGCTATAGCCCCCTTGACGCTCAGGTATACACTGGATAAAATGGGCTTCAATCCTGTTTTATTCAGGATAAAGCTGCAAACTATGGTTTAGCCCCTTCCTTGATCATATCCTGGATCCGCAACTGCATATACAGGGTGGTGAATTTAAAATTTGCCACCTCCTGTATCTTCGAAACGACTGCGAATATAAGAAAACGCAAAAACCCGCCCACTATTATTTTAAGGGGCTCGAATTTTGAGCTATAAAAGGTCCACCTCATACCCCCCATATAAGGGTATGGAGTCAGCTTGAAAATTTTAAATAGCAAAGTGGGTCGAGTGATATATCGTTGGAAAGGTCTCGACAAGAGAAATATTTTGTCGAAAATTTCATGTCCCTATCTTGACCCCATCGTAAATGGCGGGGTTCACATTTCGTGTACGTAAAGTCCGTTTCCAACCAGTGTATCTTCGAAACGACTGTGAATGTGAGAAAATGCAAAAACCCGTCCATCATTATTTTAAGGGGTTTGAATTTTTAGGTATAAAGGGTCTATCCCAGACACCCCCTATAGGGGTACGTGGGGTCAACTTGAAAATTTTAAATGACAAAGGGGGTCGAGTGATATATCATTGGAAAGGTCTTGATAAGACAAATATTTTGCCGAACGTTTCAAGTCCCTATCTAAAATGGCAGGGGTTTACATTTCGTGTCCATAAAGTCCGTTGCCACCCCGTGTATCTGCAAAACGACTGCGAATATGAAAAAACGAAAAAACACATTCGTCATTGTTTTAAGGCATCGAAATTATGAGCTATAAAATCAGGATGCAATTCATTAAATCTTCTAGTAGTCGCACGATAGTTTCGCCCACATTCTCCGAAAAGAAAAATAAGTTTAGACATATATCTTCAGCAGAACGTTCTCCTTTGATACGATTCATTATGAATGTCGTAAGAAAATCTGCAGCAAAACTCGAACACACACACACAAGCTCAATTAAACTGTCCTCGATAAAATGTCTTAGAACAACACTGCACCCAATTACATTCGTATGAAGATTGGATTCGACGGGAAGACAGGCAAAACTATAACAATACAATATTAGAATTTACGAGCACTGTAACGCATGACTCACCATTGCATGTGAGAAGTGTAGAAATTGCTACGCAAAACAACATCGAAATGTCCAAATAGGATAGGCAATTGTACTTTTAATTGCTTGCGTGAGCCTAATTTCTATTGGTCTTAAGCCTGCCTCTGTCAAATGGGTGCGCCTTTATGCGTGGGAGACCCGGGTTCGATTTTCGGCGGGAGCTCAAGTGGTTCGGATTCCACAATCATCAGTAGGCCCCGTCTCATGTAGTCTCACTGCAGAAAGGGATGCTAACCTCAAAATCAACTCAACTCAACTCTGTCAAATGGATAACTTGCTTGGCCGAACACTCAACGGGTGTAGTTAACTATGCTTCGACTGGTGCGCCTAGAGGCAAATCTCAGAACGTTCAAGTGACACAGTAAGAAATTTATGCAAAGATTGATTCATGCTAATGTAATTAATTGGAAGGGAATTTGGGACTGTGTATGTGGGTCGTTTAATTTTCAATCAGCGAAACTACGTAGTCCTACATGTCTAAAATCTGTAGTGATTACCACTTCTCTACACTGGTAGTACTCATCCCTCTTTCTGATGTCCATATTTTCGCAACTCTTTATTCCTACTTTTGAAATAACCGTTTCTTGAAACCTTACTCTAATGACAATACAATATAACACCAACATGCGCCGTTTACAAAACTTGGGGCAAGATACGCAAAAACAAAGTTTCAACCCAATAAAATATCATTTTCTCGTTTTACAAAAGTTTTTACGATACTTACGCCCTGCCTAAAAATTAATTTAAAAAGAAAAACGAAAACGTAGAAGCACCACATTCACAAGCCATTGATTTAACCGACATTTCGGCCAACTAGCAAGTTCAGAACTTACACCAAAAAGTTCATTTGTCGAGTCCGTTCAAACTACTCGACCCCCTTTGCCATTTAAAATCTTCAAGTTTACTCCTGTACCCCTATTTGGGAGTACCTTTTATACCACATAATTTCAATCCCTTAAAATAATGACATTTTTTTTTTCGTTTTCTCATATTCGCAGTCGTTTCGCAGATACGCTGGGTGGCAAAGGACTTTATGGACACGAAATGTGAACGCCCGCCATTTTAGATGGGGTCAACATAGAAACTTGAAACTTTCGGCAAAATATTTCTCTTATCGAGACCTTTCCAACGATATATCACTCGTCCCCCTTTGCTATTTAAAATTTTCAAGTTGACCACACGTACTTTTATATGGGGGTGCCTGGGGTGGACCATTTATAGCTCAAATCCCAAGAGCGTTAAAGCCCAAGTTTTGCCCTCCTTGGCAGGTGGGTTGAGAAGAGATTAAAAGTAAAATATCTCCAAGAACTGATATTAGTATAAAATCTATAGTTTTCAGAGTGGGTAATCTGTAAAGTGATACATTTACAGACCCGATGACATTTAAGTCTCAAGTATAGTCAAGACAAGAACGGGCATATCAGGTAGATTGGGACAGATGGGCTACGCCAAAGTACGTATATATATGGATTGTGTATATATGGATTGTGTATAAATGTACGAAATTCCAGTGTAACTTCTTTCGAATCTCTGGAGCAATTTAAACTAAATTTATTATACATATGCCTTAGAATCTGGAAAAAAAATATTATGGAATTAAAATACCCCAAGAGTTAGGAGTTCAAAGGGGTTACATCTGAAAATAATCCAAAACGACCGATATTAGTGTGTAATCCATACTTGTCGCGGTCGCTGTAATGTATAGTAACGCTCCCAATGCGTTTAATTTCAAATTCTGCACATCGGCAAAAGAAAGGGGGTGAAAAATAAAATGTCAAAAACGAGTATGTTTTGTGCTGAATTCACAGCTTTTTGGGGTCCAGAAAACGGCTGATTATTTGAAATAACTTTTTTTGGATCCGTCTCAAGCTGCCTTTGTTAACCATATGAATTTGATTAAAGGGCGTATTCTGTGGAAATAGGGTGTTTCAAAATTTATACCAAGACTGGAGTATTTTCTGTATTTTCTACATTACGCTTTCATTGAAATACGATATATGAATCATAAAGGCAGTGGTGCCCCCCCCACTCAATTGTCTATCCGTAGGTGTTTTTCCATGAAAAAAATCTTTTCGATTAATTTTTACACCCCCTCAAACATATTTATATAGATTTTTAACCCCCCCAAATATTTCAATGACGCAGTTTGCGTCATAGCCCCCCCTTGTGGGCACCCCTGATAAAGGAAAAGAGGATTCAAATATTTTCCATCAACCTATTATCTTCGTGCGAAGAACGGCATTTCAATTAGTGACAACTAAAATGACGAGTGTGTACGGGCCTTAAAGTTTTAGGCAGAGGACTTAAAAAGAAAGAACTGTATTCACAAATATTGAGATTCCTGGTACCCTGAGTCTCCTGAAATAACTATCTGTTACATGACGTAAGAGGAGTTAATGTGTCAATGATAAAAAAAAAAATCATTTCTAGGAAAATAATTTCAAACTCAAAAATTATGAAATAAAAGACTTACCAAACTTATCAATCCAATCAGAAAAGTACATATTCGCAGAAATGTTTCATTCGGTGGCGCTTCTCCATCTTCAGAGAAAGCTTCATCACCTTCTAATTTGCGGTTTCTTGATATCTGCAAAGTAGTAATTCTGAGAGCATACTGCTTTTACTATTTTCACTTAATATTAAACATCGCTTGTCTATAGTTTAAATGATCTCTAGCTCGTTTCAAGCCATAGTGTTAAAAAAAAAATTAAGAATCCTTCTAAACAGAAAACTTTGACATAGGTTGATTATGGATTAGTTAGAGGTTAAAGTTGCTTTCGTTTTTGTTGTTCTGTATTAGAAGACTAGCCTTTGGCTAGCTGGGGACTCCGCCCCCAGACCCTCGTCTTTGATCGTCCTATGGCCTCAAACCACTTAAGCCCACAATTCTATCGAATTTCAAGTTTACTGTCGTATTTCAACTACCTAAAAGATAAGATTTTGTATCCCAAGAAAACGCCCATTTAAAAAATAACATGGAGATTTTTCATTTCCCCTTTATAGCCCCTAAAAAATAAAAAAATATTCACTTTTGGCAATTTTCCTGTGAGTTAATTCCAGAAGGCTACAATCATGCCAAATTTCATCATTGTAACCCTACAGGAAGTGCCTAAACATTTTAGGATGTAGATCATGTCCCATATAAATAACATGGAACAGATTTTCCAGGTCCGCATAAAACCACTCTAAATTTGGAAGTTTTTATTTTTAGTTATTTTGTTAAATAATCCTATAGAAAACGTACAGGCACACGAAATTTCAAGTTTTTATTCCAATTCCAAGTGCCTAAAATATGAGATTATAGGTCAAAAAAACCCATTTAATTAACATGGGGAATTTCTTCGTCGCCCCTTTAGACCTACTAAAAATTAAAAATATTCACTTTTGGCAATTTTCTTGTGGGTTAGTCTCGAAAAGCCACAACCATGTCAAATTTTACAATTGTAATACTATAGGAAGTGCCCAATAATTTGGGGGTGTAAAAGGTGTCCCATATAAATAACATGGAGAAGATTTTTCAGTTCCCCATAAAACCATTTTGAAGTTGGAAATTTTTATTTATTTACCTAGGTAACGCTAACGAAAACATACAAGCATACCGAATTTCAAGTTTTTGTTCGAATTCTAAGTACCTAAAATATGAGATTATAGATCTTTAAAAAAGAGCCTATTTAAATAAAATAGGGAATATTTTATCGCCCCTTTAGATCCCTAAAACTCAAAAATATTCACTTTTGGTAATTTTCCTGTGGGTTTGTCCCGAAAAGCTACAATCATGCCAAATTTCAAGTCTTCGCGTCAACCGGAAGTATCCCTTTATTTTATGTTAGTTCATGTAGTTTTATACGTTATAACTGCCATACAAGGTATGTCCAAAAAGTATCAGGACTAATTCTATTGGAGCGACCCCACTCAGTCTCCTCTCAGACTTTGAAGAGAAAACAAGGTGTTTCAAAACAATAACGACAACGTTTGGGAGGTGATTCCAGACACCAAGATGAGAGAAAAGATATAGACCAACCTGGAGGCACTTCCTTTCGGAGTTATAGGCTGCCGAAATCATGAAAATATGAACTTTGAAGTTCCATAGCTCCAATACTATGGGACCTACCGTAGTCGGGTTAAACCTTCAGCTAGGAACTAGTGTGGCTACGAGCATACAATTTGAAGTACTCACCAACTGTCTCTACAAAAATTGTAGTGGAAGTAGCGCATGATTCTGAAACATGGAAATTTGGGTAGGGCACATACTAGTCCCTAAGTGAAGTCTTGACCCGACTACGGTAGATCGCATAGCATTGGGGCTATGGATCTTTAAAGTTCATGTTCTCATGTTCCCTAAAGGCTGTAAGTACGAAATGACGCATTTCTGCTCCCAGGTTGGTCTACACATTTTGTCTTATCTTGTGACAGGAATGGCCTTCCAAACGTTGTCGGTATTGTTTTGAAACATCCTGTATATTCCACTCGGAGTGAGTAGTTATTTTGTGATGTCATTAGGAATCAAGATACAGCGCAAGACCGCGGTGGCTCAATGATACAGTGCTAATCTCTGGTGCGCGGGGTCCACGGTTAGATCCAAGCTTGCGTCAAGCGGGCTTTATGGTGAACAAACACCTTGTGAGCGAGTTTTCTCGGTGTTTTGCCAATTTCTTCCACTTCCGTCCTTTCACTAGTTCGTTCATTATCGTCACGACTATTTCCATTAGCCTCGGTGCATAATCATGGACGTTGAACTGAAAAAAATATAAAAGAGATACAACGCGTGTTTTAACAGCGGTAGCGACCAAGTGATGTGTAAAACTGAAAACGTCCGTCGCGTCCGAAGGAAGATCGTCGAAACCTAGATGCTCAATGCGCCGAATCACAAGTCGCAACGCGTAAGGAAGTTTTAGTGAAGTACAACGTGGCAATGCTGCCTCAGCTTTGGCCCGCCCGATTTTTTCTCTTCCCTAGAATTAAACGGAGCCTCAAAGGACACCATTATAAGACGGTGGAAAGAATGCAAGCAGTTTCGACACACAGCCTCGAACCTAAGGCTACGGACTTCCAGGAGACATATATTTCGTGCCAGCAACACTGACAATGCTTTATTCTCAGAAAAGTATCTTATTTTGAAGAATTTTAATCCATTGTACACTCGTGTCCAAAATTACTGTCGCATGTCTATAAATATGATGGTGTAGGAATATATACAGTATGATAACGAATTTGCCGAGTATTTTTTACGTATAGTGTTAGTATGTGTATAATCGGCAAAGACATGTATGTGGCAAATTTCATGTCAAAAGAGCAGTAAATAAGAATAATAAAACGAAAACAAAATTTTCTTGTCCATTTAGCAACACTGTTTTACTCATTCTAATTTTCATATTTATAATTCTTTTCCTGTGAAATTTACCACACATATACATTTTCCGATTATACACATCATATCAGTATTAAAAGTATTCTGCAAAATTATCAAATTATATTCTTACACAAAGACTGTTATAGATATGCGACAATCATTTTGGACATGAGTGTACATATATTCGCAATGCTTTCTTCTTCGATTCTTTTTAAACAGAACCTGTGTTAAAATATGCTGACAGATCGTGTCTGTGGTTTTCTTGGAATTCTGCTGTTTCCTCCCCTTTCTTCACCTCAGCATTTTCCTCATAATTACTCATCATCCTTTCTAGTTAACTGATAGTGTCTACAGTGGCGGCTTTAGCGGGTAGGCCAGGTAGGCACGGGTCTACCCAAAAATTTTGAAAATATATAAACGCTAAAAGATACAAGGAAGAGTAAGTATAGGTGTATTTTCCACTATTTATATTAATATTAGATGATTATTTAACAAATAGTATCAACCACTACTATAAAAGTAATTTCCTACTGTCATTAATCAATCAAAAGTGTATATGTATCCACAAGTGAGGGAGCGGGCCTACCCAAAATTAAAATCCTAAAATTGCCCCTGAGTGTCTAGTCACAGGAAGTAAAGGAATTTCATTTACTTATTAGTATGTTTTGTTTGATCACTATTTTAAAGTAGGATTGTACCCTTTGCTAATTGAAGTTGGCGTCCATTTTCAGACCGAGGCTCTTACTGTTTAAGGCAGAATCCGAACCCCCATAATGAGTTCAAATTTCTAAGGCTCTGCCACCGGGAATTGAATCCGGATCCCATTCATCAAACGCGCCTATGCTAACAACTAGATCAACTAGAACTCATTAAGTTAATGTAAAAGAACTTTTGCAACACCTTATATATGGTGATCTTTTTAAAGATATCTAGGTTCGATTGTTAGTTGAAGCATATGATTCAGATTTTTTAAAAAATGCAAGTTCCTATCTTTCATAGGCTAGATGTTGCATTTCTTTTTTTATTTTAACGTCCTACGGTTATGCACCGATGCTAAGGGAGACGGTGATGAAATGGATGATATGATGAAAAGACGAAAGTGGGGGAACTGGAGAATCCAAAGAAAACCCATGCATATCATTGTTTGGCCATCACAAATAAGAATTTGTTAGATCCCATAATTAAAGCAACAAAAGAAAATCGAAAGTTTAATCTCAAGATTCATTCAGCAATCTGTATTAGGATTAATATTCATATTATTATTAGGTGCAAATTGAGAATACCCTAGCAAGAAAATTTAAAGTTTACTGTTAAAACCTAATGCTTTACAAGAAAAATGAGTGTGTAAAAATACAGGGTGTCCACATGAAACCTCCCTGATTATAAACATTAATTGCATGTAAACTATTACTGCCAGAGAATAACGGTTTACGAAATCTTGAAGAGCAACTTACTTTAGAGCAGTGCTATTCAACCTTTTTTTCTCGCGTACTCTTACGCGCAGTTCGCCATCCAATTGTGTACCCCTGAAGCTGTTTAAAAGAAATTAAATCGAAATTAACTTACTAAACTTAATACACATGTTCTGTTGATTAGAAAGGGAGACAAATAGAGACCCAACAAAAGGACAATCAGTGTGCGAATCAAAAGACTCTTTACAGAGGGATAAACTGCACATCCGAAAAAATTAACATGGGGCATTTCAAAATTTTCTACAACTATGATCATTCAATAAATATTGGAAATACTCAACAATATGCAGAGTCGTTTTGAAGTATGATTAGCGTCATACTAAAGGTTTGACTACTGCTGGCAACATATGTTAGTTGAACGCTTTAGTATTGCACTAATCACGCGTCAGAACAACTCTGCATAAGACCCACTATGTTTATTTTAGGATTACGTAGCCCAGAAATATCTTCGCGTACCCCAGTTGAATAGCACTGCTTTAGTGTATGGAAACAGGGAAATAATACACATCAGGAGTTCTCAACCTTTTTCCACTGGCGTACCATCATAAGCCGTCGTACCAACCGCGACACGCGCACCACCAGTGGTATGTGTATTAAAGTTGAGAAACCATTATATACAGTAAATACTTTATGATGTAAAGACGATCAACAAGATCATTGCACGCATTTTTTTTTCTATTTTTAAAAGTATACAAATTTCAGAACAAAGATATGCTGTATGGATCTACGCTACGCCAGCTAATTGTGACTTCAAATAGGACCCACTTCTGCATTTCTCTGTCTCCAGCCGTGTGCGTGGGTTTCCTCGTGGTTCTCCCGCTTCCTCCCACTTTCTTCATTCCACCATTTCCTTCATTTCTCATAATCACCGTCTCTTTTAGCCTAACCGGCGTAACCGTAGAACGTAAAACTCAAAAATTTCATTTAATTTTTCTCTGTCTCCAACATGCTCCAGTAGATTACGTCAGCTTCCCTCTTGTGCAAGCTTACGTACTGAATGATAAAGCTTCTAATGGGGCATATTTAGGGAATTAGGAAAACATTTTTTTAATGATACTATACTTACAGCTACGATATGTGCGCAGCAATATGCACAATCTGTAATATGTTATAATATTATTATTGGCACAAATTAAGAAAGTAGGTCCAGAAGTAGGCTACCTAAAATTCACAGGAAACAAATAATCAATCGGTTATCTCTTCTGAAATTGTACACACTAAACAAGTTGAATGTGTTATTTTGACATTTTAAAAGCACGTGTTCTTGATAGTATTTTAAGTGGAGGCATGCTGATGTTAGACATTAAAGTTTACTGAGAAAATTAGTTCGTCATATTGAAAGCAAATCTGTGTGATTGATGTGACGTTTCGATTTCCAGTTTTATAACAACGTACGTTGGTGAAGAACTGAAGTTGCTACGTTTTGTGAAGAGGCACGGATTATTGAAACTGATAAGAAAGTGTGATAAAAGTAAGATCTTAATTTAAAAACAAAATTTAGAAAAAGTTACATATTTTAATGTGAATATGGTAGGGATGGTATAAATATAATCGCAGTTAACGTATTATCAAAGCAACTTAACGAACCCACAATAACCTTTTATTTTAAAGACATCATTTCTTACCCGTATTTTTTTTTCACTGTCACTGACGCGCCTGTTTCCCACCGACGAAACCCCGTGCGGCCTCACAAGCTTCGATCTGCTCTCGCTTTACTGAAGTTGAGCAGAAAGTATGATAAAAGCACTAAGGCCTTAAAAATAAAAAGTGGAGAAGCAGTTATGTATTTAAAACTAAATTGTAGGAATTATGTAAACGTAATACATTATGAAAGCAACTGACCGAACCTAATCTAACCTAGTGTTTTTTAGCGACAGCCTTGCTTATGCCGTTGATGCACTTGCTCCCTACGGATGCACCCTTGCGCGGACTCGCCAGCTTCGTCCTGCCCTATCTTGGTCAGATAGCATTCGTGCTTTATACGGGCCACATAGCACAGATTGGTTTGTATTTTATACGCAGTAGTTTTTATGATCTAGTCTTTGTCTGGACGGAGTGTTTATTTGCAAAATGGCAAAGTGTATCTGCACCAAAGAATACAATTTCTTTCTTGAGAAACACTCTCTAAGGTAACGACAGAGAATTTCCTAGTGACACAATTTTAAAGTCTGAACATCTTGGACGTACTCTGCGGCACAAAGGAGGTTATTAACATCAAGAATAGTGATGTGGAAGTATTTCATTATGTTAATCTCGTATACTTTATGTGAACGTCAATAATATTTGTATGAACGCTTTATTTATAACGTCGACCCTATATTTTGAATCTCAAACCAACTATTCCAGATATTTTTAAAGTCTGGCAACGTCATAGGTATGCTAGTGATCTAGACTTAAATCACAAACAGATCTATATTAACACAAGCTCGTCACATTCTAAATATAAACTAATAAAACCTGGGAAAATAACTGACTTAAGAATGTTCAAATATAAACATTTATTCAAACACTCATTTCAGTGAAAATAAAATTATACTTACCATTATTAAACGATATTTTGAATCCATATGGAGATAAATTATAATACGTTGTACAGGTGAAAGAATTATTTGTTACATGATACTGGTAAATTTTGAAATCTAAACCTGTTTGATACAAATTTAATTAAAACGCATAACCGTGTGTCACTTGTTATTTCCGTTTATGCTAAGGAGATTATCCGAGATATACATTTTTCAAAGGACGTTTTCAACCAGGCATATGAGAGAATTTGATCAATTTGTAGTTGAAGCTCTAGAATAAAGTATCAAATGTTCGAATAATTCTCTGAAATTGTAAGGAAGTATGTTGAAATGTCTGGACTACGTAAATTATTTCGAATTTTAATTGTGAGCATTTTCTAACCTAATCATGTCCTGAACAAAGTATCCTGAATATGATTTCAAAGCGGATAATACTAACTCAACATTCACGGTTCTGAAATACCATCATAAGTTCTTTAATAGTTTAAAATCAATTATTTTCTATTAAATCGAAACATAATTTGCTACTTATTATTTTGTCCTAATAATTACTGTTGTGATTATCCAAAAATAATGTAAAATATTGGTATTATTATTATTACTGAAATAAAATCTCACTTGTCCTAGATAATTAACTAAGACTTTATATTATTTAAGACATTACTCAAATAATTTTGCATGGATTTAGTATTATGTATTCTTCAAAGTATCATAACAAATGGAATAATATTCTTGGAGGTAGTTCTTGTTTAGATGATATTTTGTTATAACAAAATAAAGTACAATTATCCCGTTGTGGTGACTCAAAATTTTCACTAATAAAGCTTTCGAAAGTTTTATCAAAACCATTTATTTTACACACTTCAAAAGTCATCCAGATTTGTGTTATTACTATTTGTTCATTTTAGTTTTTCCCTAGGATAATATTATAACCGGCTGATTTAAAAAAATATTTGTCATTCATTTTAAAACTGTTTTAAAACATGTCATGCATTTGGTGATAGCGGGTGGAGGTTCATTTTGCAGTTATGCTAGCAATAGAAGGCAGGGTCCTTTGATTCTCTCCTCCCTACAAGGTCAAAATGCATAAGCTTCAGTGTCCACGGAAATAAACAAACCGATGAAGTAAATATTGATAATGGGTCATAACGAAAAATCTGTACCTCACTTGGTAGTGTTGACCACGACACTAGAAATAAGGTTTTCTTGTGTAGAAAATTTTGTAAAAATCTTGTGTCGATTCTCAGAAAAAGTTTCTTCGTCTCGGTTCAAAACTTATGGCCTGATTTTTTTATTTCTTAATTTCACCTAGAAGTTATCGAAATCCACCCACGTCAGAAAAGATATACACTGAGGATGTGATACAACATTTAAACCAAAATGATTATTGGAGTAACTTGTGTCAGGAGCGGGTCCAGGGGGGGGGGGGCGATCGGGGCGATTTACCCCCTAGAAGAGGAAACTTTCGTATTTTATACATAAATAAAACCGACCCCAGGGTTTGGAGCTCTTAAAATTAGCTCTCAGCAGCATAACCCACCGCCCACCTGCCCAGAAATCCGTCCTGGATCCGCCCCTGATTTGTGTAACGACTTATGCATCTTTATACATTGGGAAATACTTTTAATTTCGTTCTTACAATTCATTTATCATTTTACCGTGCTCGTGGGTTTTCTCGGGGTTCTCCTGTTTCCTCCCACCTTCTTCATTCCACCATTTCTTTTATTCATTTCTCATCATCACCGCCTCCTTTAGCCTAACCGGCATAATCGTGGGACGTTAAACTTAAAGGTTTCATTTCATTTTTTCATTTATCAATTTATAGTTTTTAATACTATGAATGATGTGACATCTGCATGTCTGTTCAAAATCTAAGACGTGAGTGAACTCGTGAAATTTCTTGCCTCGAATTTTAAAAAGGTAACTCTAATCTCTCTCTCATCTTTGAGCTTTGTGGTGGACAAACACCGTGTGCGTGTTTTTTCTCGGTGATCTCCCGTTTCCTCCCACTTTCTTCATTCCACCATTTCTTTGATTGATTTCTGATCATCACCGTCTCTGTTAGCCTAGCCGGTATAACCATCGGACGTAAAACTCAATGATTTCATTTCATTTTTTTTTTTTTTTTTTAATCTCGTGCTGTGAGCAACAACACTAACCAGGGATTGAAGATGTAAACACACATGCCTGTTGCGGGAAGCTGATTCAGGGAGTACCAAATGACACTAGAAAACTAAATAATAATAATAATAATAATAATAATAATAATAATAATAATAATAATAATAATAATAATAATAATAATATTATTTCAGGTCACTCTAGCTATAAAAGTATCGAACCTTGCATTAGAGGTCTGCACGGACCGGAATTTTTTGCCCGGGGCCGGCCGGCCCGGCTCGTGAGTTTATGATGTGAGGCCCAACCCGAGTCCGAAATATGTTTTAGCATTTAGACCCGAGCCCGACCCGGAACTCGTGCGATAATTAAATGAGCTCAAATTGCAAAATTTAATAATTAACCCAAAATTGTATTTTTATTTACAGCAATAAGAGGTTTAATTTTGCAGTTGTAGTTTAGAAGTTCTTCAGAAAGAATGTGCAATAAATATCGTTGTTAAGTATATTTACAAAGTAAGGCCCGAAGAGGTACGAGAAATATGGTTGTATATTTAAAAATTTACGGCCCTAGCACGGCCCGGGCCCGACGTAATATATGTTTTGTAGACCCGATCCCGTGCAGACCTCTATCTTGCATAAACAGTTTAAGGAATTTCTTAAGAATTACTATAGATTTTACCTAGATATTCGTGCAGAAGAGTTCACGGTGGCTCAGTCATACAGTGCTCTCTGATGAGTATGGTCCCTGGTTCGATCCCCGCCCAAGTAACCTTTTTGAGGACAACATCGTGTCTCTGGGTTTCTTCAGCGTAGGGGAGAGGTGGGCAATGGCGATCACCCAAGAAAAATGGGTTATTACGTAGTTTCATTTGCTAAATATATTGAAACAAATTTGTAAATACATACTCCAATCTTTCTACAATAAGTGTGTAAAATAAAAAGAGGATCATTCTTTCAGTTCGGGAACACGATAGAAAAAACTCAAATTGCTACTTTGGTCGCCATTCCCATCACATGTTAGTAATGGCGATCACAGTACAAGCTTAATAAACACACATAGTTTCATAGGCAGTTCAAGGTTTTTTTTCTACACTTCGCTTTCGAAAGACTGAGAAACGTCAACTGAATGTTTTATTGGCGTTTTTTCAAAGACACGTCACAGATATATCCATGTGGTGAGTCCACAACAGTACAGTCAGCATGCACCCAACGATCCACAAAGGTTACACCGATACCAAAGTTCCAGGTTTGACTCAAGTAGGCGTATTACCTATCTTAGGTCTAGCCTGTTTTATAATTTTTTGGCTGCAGAAGTGGTCTAAATGTTTGTTAGGAATGGCGATCACCATAATGGTAAACCGATCACCTTGATCGGCATTCCCAACATTGCGCCATTTTGAAAATTGAGCTGGTTATACTGTAAAACGTAGTTTATTTGAAATATAACTATTTGTCGTGCATTAGACGTAAATATAACTTTTTATGAATCTTAGAAATGTCAAGATCTTACAACTTAAAATTATACGTATCGTGAGTTGAAATATGCAGATCCTTATAAGAAAATCAACAAAAACAAGTTTCAGCACGCTGTGGACTTCAGTCTTCTCTGGAAACTTCGTCGACAATACACAAGAAACCTTGCTACAAGAGGCATATGGCAGCACTAGTTTGACTTCTCCTCGGGTCACGCAAGAGGGCAAAGTAGGCTGATCGCCATTCCCAACTGATCGTAATTCCCTTTCTCTCCCCTACTTTCGTTTCCTTCCACTTTCTCATTCCACCGATTCTTTCATCATCAAATTCACATGCCTTAATCATGCACCTTTCCTAGGCTAAAGAAAATATACGTGAGACTGAAAAATTTATCGTGTTTCACAAACATGAAGAACTTTCGCAAAGAATTACATAAATGAGTTCCCGTATATTATGGGAATTTTAAGCAAATTAAGGCATGTTTCCGGCAGATACTATTTAAAAGTACGTACAATAGTTTATCTTCACTGTTGGTCTCGAATGTTTGTGAAGTTTCCATCTAGACTTTTGGAAAAGAACGAACAATCCTTCTTAGAAGTTATGTAACATTAAATTATCTTTGATTTCAAAGAAATCTGGTAATTAAACTTCAACCTCAATCTTTATGTAACATTATGGGATAATGATACGAAAGTTAAGGAAAAAGTCTGGTAAATTGGGATCAACAATTCTTGGATTACATATTAGAGCCAAAGATTTTTTTTTTCTGTTGAGCGTTTAAAATTTAGGAAAAAATGGTTTACTAAAACGCCCAAATCCAATTCAGTAAGAGTAAATCCTATAAATAATCTTAGCGTTAAATTTTTTTTTAAAAAATCCGAGGTTGAAACATATAGCAGTCGTCAGATCTCATTGATCTGAACATCGTGACGTGAGTAAGGGTAAATTTTCATGCCTATAGTATTCGCGCCGAGTCGTGAAGCTTGACCTAGATCTACCGATTTCACCACCCAATAGAACGAGAGGGTGTGTTCCAGTCGTCAACCCCCACCCATCAAATTTTGTCAGTGTCGTCCCTCGCGCTACACGGAAAACATCTCCCGAGAGTACAGTGTTGTCGGTTTGGCGCAAAGTTCCTTTTTTGTTAATTGTATTTTGTTGCGTTATATTTTCCTTGTTACTATTCGTGTTATTGTTACCGTTTTAGAGTAATTGTTACAGTGGTCATTGTTGCGTAGTGTTATTATTGGTAATTTTTAAATGCTTTTTTTTTAAATACTCATTTATTATCCCTTCAAAGTTTGGCAACATTGTTGGTTAATTTCAGCTGTTTGACGTTTCCCCAATTCTGCGCTCGGGAAGCGACTCCACGAATTGTACCGAAGTTTTCCGATGCATCGGAGCTCAAACAAAATATTGCTGTGATTGGTTTAGAGTCCAAGCTTCACGACTCGGCGTGAATACTATAGCTCTCGAGAAAAATCGACAAAAAACAATTTCTTTGTGAACCTAAACATTGATGCGAAACGAGAACTAAGCAGTGACGTAGCATAAAGAACCCGTACATTCCCTATTAATAACAAAAAGTACGTATTTCATTATATATAAATTGCCTGCTTCTGATTATCACAACTATTTCCACTGGGATCTTCTGGATGTGGTCTCTCGCCTTATTTTGACAAGCGGAGCCTACACATGTGCGTCACTCAGAGACACATTTTCTGTCTTTCCTCTTGTTGGAAGGTTCAGCTTGGGTAAGACTAGTAATGGATAAATTCCCGTGAAGATATTTTTCGGGAATATTCCCGGGAAGATTCCCCAAAATGGGAATTTTCCGGGAATTTATGTACAATTACAAAGAAAATTGCATTCTACTACTATAATACGATTTCAAAGTTAAAATAGTTTTTTATCATAGCATATTATTACTGTTATCTCCAGAGGATTCTTTAAAATGTATATTCTGAACGGTATTATGTTATTTTATTAATATTTTATTATATTTGGAGAGTACGCATAAATGTATATTTATTTACTATGCAAGTAAATATGTGGAAAAGATGGTATAGTAAGTCCGCATACATTTACACCGCTAAACAGCTTAAATTTATATGTAAGTGGATTTTCTAAACTTGACTCTACTACTGATATTATATATATCAGTCTATTACTAACTATTACGTCTATTACTAACGGTGGTTCAGGGTGTATTAATAGTACTTCATCTCTATTTCTGCATAATTTTTATATTACTTTACAAACTTATTCCTTTTCATCATTTCTTAATTAGTACTTTGCTACTTTTTTTTTTAGTGTAAATGGAAACGGAACTTTAAAAACCATACTATTAGTTATATAAAGTATAATTAACGGATTTTATTTTTTTTAACCTCCAAATTATTTAAAACCTAGATAAATATAATAATAAATGAAAATAAAGTAATTAGTCATATGGTTCATATAATTTGGAAGATAAAGTAAAGAAATGGAAATAAATTCATTCCCAGAAATTTATATGCCAGGGGAAAACCGGGAATATTCCCATTTTTTATTTTCCTTCGAACCGGGAATATTCCCACTGCCCATCATTAGTTAAGACCCGCACCACTGGTAAAGCCTGTGACAAACATCTTTGGCATTTCAGCTAAACGAATAAAACGCAAGCTCTGGCGCGACGTTGTCAAGTGGTAAAAGGGTGTGGCTATGGCTATGCAGACAAACTATAGCGCGATCAGGTGACAGCGGATAGATGTGAATGTGTACAAAATAAACGTGGCAATACCGCTGGACTCTCATTTGCTAGCAGCATTTAAAGGGAACTTGGAGCGCCGCCTTCAAATGCCAAGATGTTTGTCACGCCGTTTAAAATCCATTGAGATCGCTCTGGTGGTTACTGGAGCGCCGCGTAGCGGCCAGTCTCATTACTTCTTGGACAAACCCATGTAAGCCGAGTGATACTACAAAAGCTATGTTCGCCGTACATCTCTTATGGAACGTTTGGAAATTACTATAATTGTTTCTCGTTTGATATTTACTTTCTTTCATTGCACACATTTCGTTGCTTGCTACTTAAGTTTTAAGTATCACATATGAATAAGTCACGCCTCACTGATATAACAAACAAAATACTTCGGACTAAACGTTGACAACACTGACAGACTTATTGATGACTCATTATGTCTACGTCTCGCTCAAAGAGACTTTTTTGACATGGATTATTATACATATAGTGAAAAATCCCTTATATGCTGTCAATTTCGGCGAAAATTCTCTTTATCTCATTCTGAATAATTAATGTCAAAACAATCCCACGAAATGGGATTTTTCCCACAGATTGGCATCACTGTTTGCAAGTACATTTCCGAACCCGAACTACCTACATACTATTCTGTAGTCCGATCCCAACCTATTCCACCTAATAACTGAATTTCACTTACCATTATCTTCCCCCCGAGACTTATTTTTATCGCTGGTGATAAGTCCCCACAGTTTTCTCGGTAGGTTGACAGTTCTTTATTTTTCATCACATTGGAATGTGTCAAATATAGAAGTAAAAGGTGATAAAATAGAACAAGTGAATAGTTTTCGATACTTTGCTTGTACTTATTATTAGTGATGATATGAAATGTGAACGTGAAATAAAAGCAAGGATAGGAATGGTAAAAGAAGTCTTTAGGATTAAGAAAATACTATTTTGTGGGACCTTTAATAAACAGTTGAGAAAAAAGAACTCTTAAAACACTTCGTGTGGAGTATGGGGCAGAAACATGGACATTACGCAAAAATGGTGAGGAACAAGTTGAAGCTTTCGAAATGTGAGTATGGAGAAGAATGGAGAGAAATTAGCTGGGTCGAGCGGAAAACGAATGAGATGGCATTAGAAATAATGGAGGAGAAGAAAACAATTTTAGATATTATTAAGAAAAGGGAGAGACACTGATTAGGATATTTGCTAAGAGGGAGTTGTATTATGAAGGCCGTGCTAGAGATATGGTGGCAGGATAGAAAGGGAGGGGTCGAAGGAGACTACAATTAATAGATGATATCAAAACAGAAACAATCGTACGTGAAGACGAAGAGGTTAGCGGAAGAACATGGAGTATGGAAGCTTCTCAGCTACACCAAGTTATCAGCCAATAATGGCAGAATACCTATGAATGATGATGATAATGATATAATTCTAAAAGTATACACTATTTGATGATTTTTTAAAAATAGTTTCATTGTAAACTTACACAACTCTAAAGCGTTTGTTGCAATATGTGAGGGTCACGTAACATTCCGTGTATATGTTCCAAAAGACCATAATATATCGGTATAAAAAGAAATAAAGAGAGAGAGAGAGAGAGACAATAGCCAACAACCTTGCATCGACGATTGAACTTGTAACAGTTAAAGGAGTATGGTTGCACACACCCACATATTTTTTTTTTTTTTTAAGAAAAGAAAAGAAAAGTGTCTTTTAATGTAAATAAATTCTGTGTTGAAGTTTTTTTTTTTTTTTCGTTCTTTCCAAAGAAGAAAATTCACTTTGATCATTTATAACACTCATACTAGACGAGGTCATTAAAGATCGTCAGACCATAATCAAATGCGAATTCGTAAACAAAATTATTCAAGAGTTGATTGAAGAGAATAATAATAATAATTCTTGAACGTTAGTCTTGAAGGTAAAAAATAAAATTGATGATGCTTTCGGCTGTACAGACTTAAAAAAAAAAAATTGTCTGATTTCGAAAGATTCAAACCATGAATTGGCGATTCTTTTAACGATGATCATAATATAATGACTCTGCTTGACCTTCTGGTTGCTTATTGTCGTTGGGAAAAAGTATTGCCCAATTTTCTATTGATCTTACGTGTTTTGTTCTGCTCGTATAGAGTTAGTTCTAGTCAATCAACGGTGCTGAGCAGGTCACAAGATGACGGAAGGAGAAACTATTTTCTCTCTCTCGTCTGTTCCGGGCTGGAAAGTTATTAGCATCTTTGTGTTTTCTATAGGTTTAATATGGCTAATCAAGATTGCAATTCTGTTCGCCTGGTATCTTTTCCAAGGAATTCGTGTTCATATTCTGCCAGCGTTTAGGCCGTCGAGTCAGCTAACAGAGAAATTTGGAAGCTGGGCAGGTATGAAGATTATTATATGAGTTAAACAATTTATAAATAGATTCTTTACTGGTTTGCATTCCAAATAGTTCTATTTCTAGTTGAAAATTTATCAAAATAATCTGAGGAAACCAGTCGCGTGGTCCTGTCATCCATTTCCCTTGAAGGCGAGTTAGTGTGGTGAGAAACAGCGTATACTGTGAGCAGTGGCGGATATAGAAGGTAAAACCTGGGGAGGCAGCCAGGACCCAAACTACGTATGATAGGTATATCATGAATTTACTTTCAAAAATATACAAATAATAGCTTATTTTTTTGTCACTCAAAAAAACGGGGGTCTAGGTCCCCCCGGCCCCAGGTTAGATCCGCCACTGACTGCGGAGGAAGATCTTGCATGATGGTTTATGTACTACCAAATTGGACTGGATTCAAGCCCTTGGACTGGATTCATAGCTTGAATCCATGACAATAATAGATTTATCCTTTGTAACCTTAATGTTGAATCAGGACATAAAGGGAGTACAGTGGCTCAGTGCTAAAGCTCTTACTTCTGGTACGTAGTGTCCCTGGTTCGATCCCAGACC
Organism: Thermobia domestica; assembly: GCF_964235325.1. Lineage (NCBI taxonomy): Eukaryota > Metazoa > Arthropoda > Insecta > Zygentoma > Lepismatidae > Thermobia > Thermobia domestica. The sequence goes on from NC_137464.1 coordinate 240,073,353, forward strand.
AAGTAAATTTGTGGTGGACAACATCATCCCTGTGAATTTTCTTGGAATACTCTCATTTCCTCCACATTCTTATTCACCGGTTCTTCCATCATCATTCACTTGCCTTAATCATCCGCCAATCACGGAACGTTAAACTGAAAGACTTCAGGACATAAAACATAAACGTTCAGCTCAATTTAAAATAGCTCTATAAAGAACAAATAGGTACTAGGAATGGCCAGAACCGGTTCCTGGTGGAACCGGTTTTTGTTTCTGAACGGATCCGGTCCTAGAAGATCCGGTTCCGGAACCGGTTTTTCAGATGCAGGTCTGGAACCGGTTCCTAAGATCCGCTTCTGGAACCGGTTCTTGGATCCAGGTCTGGCACCGGTTTCTAAGATCCGGTTCTGGAACCGGGTTTTCGGATCCAGGTCTGGAACCGGTTCTGAAAACCGGATCTCCGAGAACCGGTTCCTACGGAACCGAAACTTTATGGCCATCCCTAATAGATGTCCATAAGTACCAATTGGTGAGAGGAAAATATTATGTCAAGAGTACTTTTGTGGATATAAATCACTTTTATTATATAATTTTATTTACCTTGTCTAGCTGTTTGTTTCGATCAATTTTTTACCATTCTATTCCTTCTTACTATTACGATTTTCCTTGAATTGTATATGAGGGAGCATGATGGCTGAGTGGTACAGCGCTTTCCTCCGATGTGTGGTCCTGGTTCGATTCTAGGCCAAGTAAGTTTATGGTGGACAACATCGTGTCCGTGGGTTTTCTCGGGGTACTCTTTTCCCCCCACATTCTCATTCCATCAATTCTTCCATCATCATTCATTTGCCGTAATCATTCGTCTCCCTTAGCCTAAAGGACATAATCGTGGAACGTTAAGCTCAAAGATTTACCATTCTTTTTCTTCTTACTAATTACGATATTCTTTGTTGTGTTAGGATTGTACTGTATGGGACAGAAACATGGACATTACACAAAAATGATGAGAAACGGATGGAAGCTTTCGAAATGTGAATGTGAAGAAGAACAGAAAAAAAATTAGCAAGATTTTGTGTCACTTGAAAGTAACTTCCGTTTACTATTTCAATTGCTATTTACTGAAAAAGTTTGAATTTATCTATTTACTACATCTAATTTCTTATTGCTAACAAATGTCTTTAGCCTTGGAATGATATACTAACTCTTTAAAATACAGGCAAGGAGCAAGACACGTGGAACAAATAAGCAAACAACTATAGAAGATAAGTTTTGTGTATGAAATCTTTTGAAGATAGGCCTAAAGCTTACAAATTTGAACTAGTTTTCACTTTTAAGAATAAAAATAACGAAATCTTAATGGAAAATGTTAGAATTGTGGTGAAACCATCCTTGGCAAACTTTACATTGCAACAAATCTCAGTTTTCTGGGCTTGGTGACTCTAAATACTGGTTGCGTCAAAAGGATGTATTACGACATACTTTTAACTGTCATAGAAAATTTATTTTCCAATCTACAATGTTAAATTTCTAGGAAAAGTATTGTTATGTTTCTGCAACAGGTGGCAACAGAATCGTAGGTCTTAACTGCGGCACCCAGTTAGTGGCAAGAGAGTAACATCAATTTGGCGGATTGATGTTTGAGCCTTGAAGAGCGAAAGCAGGTTATTAAGTCGTAGTAGAAGCTTGAGAATGTTGCTGCGGTTCAGAGAAAGTAGTTAGGTGATTATGGGGCTGATTCATCTTCAAGAGTAACAAAAACACGTCTACGAGACAAATTTTAGGTTAATGAAACAGTGTGTGATATGCAGGAAAGGCCGATCAGGGTGACCTTGCACGGTGACAAGTGTTGAATCCTCAATTGCAGTGATGGAACTGTTTCGGCGTTCACTACAAAACTCTTCAGGGCAAAGAAAGGTAAGTTGCGTGTGTACGTTCCAAGACTGGTGAAACAACTAAGTGACGGCGACCCAGATCACAGTATATAATTTTGTAAATGGAACGTAAAAAAAATTATAGGAATGGAACGTACAGGAGATAGTTAGATAAGAGCTGGGATTTATGGGTAGCATTGTTTGGTCGGATGAAGCACAATTCACACCTAATGGAACTGTCAATAGGTATAATTGTGTCTGCTGGGTTGAAGATATCCCCACATTACTGTAGAAAAGGCTGCAAATTTACCTGGTGTAAATGTGTGGTGTGGTTTGTCTCTAGGAGGCTCATTAGGCCGTTCCGTTTTGACGTTATTGTAACTGAAGAAAAGTACTTAACAATGCTTGCTGATTCCATTTTCCCTGCAATTTGTGAAATGCACGGTAATTACTAACAAGAATGGTGTCTCGTTGCACTATCATAGGGATGTGCGAGCATAGTGGATCAAAGTATACCAGGCCAGTGGATAGGATGGAGAGAACCAATCGCGTTTCAACCACGCACTCCAGACTTTATGCCGCGCCATCTTTTTCTTATGGGGCACATTAAAAGGTGAAGTGTACCTTAGAAACCACGTAAACTGGGCACACTTTGGAATAAGATTCAAACAAAAGAATAAGATTCACTTTGGAATAAGATCCAGCCGGAAGACCAACACATGTACAAAATGATCTTTAGGCAGCAATTGAGACGAACAGTGGCCAGACATATGAGGAACTGAGACCACAATTCAGTGTGAGTGGAGCAGCACGTCCATCAAATTGGAAAGGATTACAATACTTAAAACTACGTTGGGGAAATTTCGATAAAGTTTTGGTTGGTCAACATATACTTAAAACTGCGTTGGGAAAATGTCGATAAATTGTGGTTGGCCAACATATATTTAAAACTACGTTGGAAAAATATCGATAAATTATTGGTTGGTCAACATACTTAAAACTACGTAAGGAACATGTCGATAAATTATTAGTTGATCAACATATACTTAAAACAACGTTGGGAAAATTCCGATAAATTGTTGGCTGGCCATCATGCACTTAAAACTACGTTGGGCCAACATATTTGTCAACATCAGTTTTACTAACCTACTTAGGGGTTACTAAATGTAATGCTAGGATTAAAATACGTTACAGAGAAATCGTATCTTATCCAGCAGCGTACGCAAGAGAAGGTTCCGCGTTTCAATCACCTTCCTTGAACAAGATATTACGCAAAAATAAACATTTACTGTATTAAAATTCGTATAGAAAAATCCTGAAATTGTATGAACTTTGAAATTTCAACCCCTTTCTTTAATGAAATTCTACGAACGATATTGCTCATATTTGATTTCATAGTTTATAGATGTAGGCTTATTAATCTTTTTCTGTTTTTTTTTTTTTTTTTTTTTTTTTTTTCAGTTGTTACTGGTTGCACGGATGGAATTGGGAAATGTTATACTTTCGAATTGGCCCAAAGAGGTTTCAATATTGTCCTTATTAGCCGTAATCCAACAAAACTGGAGAAAACTGCATCGGAAATAGGTAAGAGGATCTCTTGTTTCATTCTACCCAGAAGCCAGAGAGAAAAACAAAACATCATTACAAGAAAGAAAAAGTATATAGAGTAACCGCCGACTTACGTAATGTATGACCTATGTCACTTACGTAATAAAAGTCGAAAATAACAACTATTAGCCCGTATAAATATATTTGCGGCTTTTACGGCTTTAACGCCCATTGCAATATGCCACGAAATACGTAGTGCTATATACATATTTCTATAAAGGAACTTCATATTTTTCATTCTTATATAGTTTATATCCGAGTAATATTACTCCATCATTTTTCATTTATAAAATAATACTGTATTAACTGTGAACAATATACGCTATCTACAGGGCTGGTTCTAGACAATTTGGCACCCCGTGCAATAGCATCATTTGCCCCCTTCCCATTCTCCAGAAAGAATAAATCTTAAAAACCACGATTTTAAAGATGCTACCCCATCATGAACAACGAAGGAGAGAGAAAGAATACTCGCACGCAGAAAGGCCTAAACACTACAAATACAATCTCGTTGTGTCTGTTTTTTTAAAAATAATAATCCAAATGTTAGTGAAAGATAAAGCAAACACACCTACAGAGGAAAAATTGTAGTACATTTATAGAATTCAATATCGAGCTTCAATCTCAATATATCAGTTCACAATTCCAGTGGAACTAGTTCTCATATCTTTATTTCTTGTCATTACAAACTTTTTTAAAAAAATGTTTCCATCTTCAATGATAAGGAACTTGATTGTGACAAAGACAAAACTAGTTTTGATATCAAAACTGTGATAACTAACTAAATGGAACCGGTGTTGGCTACTGTTCGAGAATTGAGTTCTTGTATTTGACAACAAGCAAGCAATTCATGCTGGGATTTGTTTGACCATTTGCTTTAGCACTGTCCATGTGATCTTAAACTGATGCGACCTAAATATGATTTATGACTGTAATAATCAAATAAAAGATCAGCTTAGTAAATTTAACTACCATCATCATGAAGCTTGTTTCCAACAAGAAATATTTATTTTAAATAATATTGTTGTGACGGATTTTACCGCCCTTCGAAACTTGATTCCCCGTGCAAATCCGAATGCTGCATATATAGTAGAGTCGGCCCTGCGTATCTCAAATCTAAAAGTTTATTGCCACATTCACAAAAGGTCTTCATTCACTTTGGTCCTAAGTCAACTAAGTCCAGTTTCTATTTTGTATTCCTAGCTCAGCGAGTTTCACCTTAATATTGTCCTCCCATCTGCGTCTAGGTCTTTCTAATGGTTCTTTAGCGATTCGGTTTCTAGTTAAAATTTTCAAAAGTTAGAAAGTGTTTATACTAGTGGTGGGCACAAAAACCGGTTTTTCGGTTTTTAAAAAAACCGAAACCGGTTTTTGAAAATTTTCAAAAACCGGTTTCGGTTTTCTCCAAAACCGGTTCGGTTTTTCACCGAAACCGGTTATCGGTTTTCTCCAAAACTGGTTCGGTTTTTTACCTGGTCCGGTTTCGGTTTTCTTCAAAACAGATTCCGGTTTTTTTCAAAATTTGTTCTATTTCTGACCAGAATGGCGTTTCGTTGTTCTCCGGAAACCGAATCCATTTCCACAGAAATAGTTTTGTGTGTTTTCGAAAAGTTTTCACCGAAACCAGTTTCGGTGAAAACCGAACCGGTTTTGGAGAAAACCGAAACCAGTTTCGGTGAAAAACCGAACCGGTTTTGGAGAAAACCGAACCGGTTTTGGAGAAAACCGAAATGTCGGTTTTCGGGTACCGGTTTTTATAAAAACCGGTTTTCGGTTTTTGTAAAAACCGGTTTTGCCCATCCCTAGTTTATACTTTCTTCCAGCTTGATGGCTACATGACCTACCCACCTGAGTCTCCTAGACTTAATGATTCTAAGAATGTTAAGTAAATGGTGTTACTATGCAGTTCTTCGTTATGAAGTTTTGGCCATTCCTCATTAACAATTTCTCTTGAACCTGAATATTTGCCTTTAGGATTTTATTTTTAAATACTTTCAATCTGCGTTCTTCCTTCAAAGTAAACGACCATGTTTCACAACCATCCAGCACAACAGGCATAATTATTGTTACTTATGTATATACGTACAAGGTTACAAAAAAAAAAAAAATGACACGTAAGTAATGCGATCCGTAAACCTTTACCTAATTTGAATTTTTCGTACGTTGAATGGTAAATTGTTTAAGTGTAACTTCAAATACAATATTTATTACTTTATTACTACTGTATGTGTACGAATAATAATAAATTTTGCGGTTCAACTTACACTTTAAACAATTTGCGATTCGACTTACGTAAATTTAAGTAAAATCTACGGAACGGATTACTTAAGTAAGCTGGGAGGTTTTATATCGGTTAGGTATATTATTTTTTAGTGGAATTCCTTCTTTAGTTCATAAACTATATGATCAAAAGTATCCGGACACCCATAAAAACATGTTTTTATATTAGGTGCATTGTGCTTCCATATACTGCCAGGTACTCATTATCAGCGACCTCAGTAGTCATTAGACATCGTGAGAAAGCAGAATCGGGGCGCTCCGCGGGACTCACGGATTTCAAACTTGGTCAGGTGATTGGGTGTCACCTGTGTCAGAAGTCTGTACGCGAGATTTCCACACTCCTAAACATCCCTAGGTCCTAAACATCCACTGTGTCTGATGTGATAGTGAAGTGGAAACGTGAAGGGACACGTACAGCACAAAAGGGTACAGGCCGACCTCGTCTGTTGACTGACAGAGACCACCGACAGTTAAAGAGGGTCATAAAGTGTAATAGGCAGACATCTATCCAGACCATTACACAGGAATTCCAAACTGCATCAGGATCCACTCCAAGTACTATGACAGTTAGGCGTGAGGTGAGAAAACTTGGATTTCATGGTCGAGCGGCTGCTCATAAGCCACACATCACGCTGGTAAATGCCAACTGACGCCTCGCTTGGTGTAAGGAGAGTAAACATTGGACGATTGAACAGTGGAAAAACGTTGTGTGGAGTGACGAATCACGGTACACAATGTGGCGATCCGATGACAGGGTGTGGGTATGGCGAATGCCTGGTGAACGTCATCTGTCAGCGTGTGTAGTGCCAACAGTAAAATTCGGAGGTGGTAGTGTTATGGTGTGGTCGTGTTTTTCTTGGAGGGGGCTTGCACCCCTTGTTGTTTTCCGTGGCATTCTCACACCGCAGGCCTACATTGATGTTTTAAGCACCTTCTTGCTTCCCACTGTTGAAGAACAATTCGGGGATGGCGATTGCATCTTTAAACACGATCGAGCATCTGTTTATACTGCATGGCCTGTGGCGGAGTGGTTACACGACCATAACATCCCTGTAATGGACTGGCCTGCACAGAGCCTGACTTGATTCCTATAGAACATCTTTGGGATGTTTTGTAACGCCGACTTCGTGCCAGGCCTCACCGACCTACATCGATACCTCTCCTCAGTTCAGCACTGCGTGAAGAATGGGCTGCCATTCCCCAAGAAACCTTCCAACACCTGATTGAAAGTATGCCTGCGAGATTGGAAGCTGTCATCAAGGCTAAGGGTGGGCCAACACCATATTGAATTCCAGCAGTACCGATGGAGGGCGCCACCAACTTGTAAGTCGTTTTAAGCCAGGTGTCCGGATACTTTTGGTCACATAGTGTACGTTTATTAATTAACGTTATATATATCGTATTTACGGTATATAAGTTCACAGAGTTATTGCAAATTGTACCATTTGGTGGGCAGGCACCAAGAAAACTTAAGTGTAGAAGACATTCGGGGAATTATTAGTGGAAGAATCGTAATTTTTGAAGTTATTTCTGGTGGCGTCTTCAATTTACCTGTCCTAAATGAAGTATCTGCATTCGCCAACAGAGGAATGTAGGAGGCATGATGACACTATTTCTTCGAAGAAATGTCACGGTTCGTTTCACTGTTATATAAATTTGTCCTCGTATTCTTAATCTGTACTTGGGACCTTCGAACCCTGCCATTTTCAATACCATGGCCTGTTTGCCAGATGCGTCGCCAGCAATTTATATCGGACAAGCTTCGAAGATAGGAAGTTTTAGTTTTATTTGAGTCCAGAAATAAATTACATCTTTGCGTTTTGTGTTTGACTCTCTAATAAATGTTCCAAAACTTCGACTTCCGGTACCAAGTCATAAACAAAAGTGCCCCAGTTTACAGTTTCTTAGTTTCATTCTTTCCTTTCTTTCAACAGAGAAGACCTTCAGCGTCAAGACTAAAATTATTGCTGCTGACTTCAGCCATGGACAGAGTGTGTACAAGAAGATAGAAGATGAATTAAAAGATATTCCTGTTGGAATCCTAGGTAAGGTTTTATTTGCTTTTGTTTGAATTCATAATACAGACTATGGTAGAAAATAATACATATATTGCGCTGTAGGCATTTTTACTATTACAATAACCATCATTCCTTGTAGCTTATTTAGTAGAATCTACGTCATTTAATGGCCGTCATAGTTTGGTAGTTGGTAGGTCTTGTTGTAAAGATAAAGTTGAAAAATACGTTCCCCCACTGTAGTTTGAGAAATTTGTTGGATAACCAACAATTTGTCGTAATTTATACAACAATTTTGACCTTGCACTCTAATTAGAATTTCACTTCTTCTGCATAGATTACGTTGGCAAATGCTCGGCAAAGCGGCCAATGTACAGTCAGTGACAAAAGTTCTTTCTATTTGATGAAATTAGTTTCGTAAATAACTTCAGAATGGATGTACAGTTTTCAATAAATTAAAAAGAATGTAATTTTCCGTAGGGTCTACGTTCCAGCCATACCTCCGTTTTTCCCACTAAATGGAAAGAACTTTTGTTGCTGACTGTACAATACAGGGCGAACATTAGCTATTGCCCAGCCAGCCGTTTCTCACTATGAGTGGTATTTTTTGTCAGAATAGTTTTAATAGAGGAAATATGAACTATAAATGATTCATTCGTTTTCAGAAGCCTATATTTTGAAAACTATTACACGTACAAATATTATATATTTATGAAAATATATATGAAAACAACCGCAAACCCACCAAGTTCTCTGCACCCTCTACAAATGTTCTATATATGCCCCTTTGGTCACACGACACATGTTGCACTGCTATAACAGACGGACATTTCGCATATTCTAACACACGAAAACTTTTTTTCTTGCTTTACCTTCATTTTGGGTAGGTACTAAAATGCCGCCTGCCGGCACCTAGAATACTCAATACAAACTTGGTCAGTTTGCGGTTATTTTCATATATTTCTCATGTTTGTACCTAGCCTCCCTGTAGTTTGCTCAGATATTGGTGAATAATATTTTACAGGCTTTTTGTTGTGCTGTTGTTTTCTCATCGGATCTATTACATAATTATGAAAGTTTATTACTATCAATTAGAAAGAAATATAAAAACACTATTTATTTTAGGAAGATCCTTTTAATTTTAAAGTTGCATTATTGTTGCTGACAGTAGCGTAGCCATGATGTGTGTTTGGGGGGGGAAAAATGCTATTATAGATACATATAGAAAAATTACAAACAAAAAAATATATAAACATAAAAATATATTTAAAAAAATCACAAACATCAAAGTACCAAAGTACATTGTCGGACCTCTTTGGGGGGGCGGTCCCTCTGCCCCCCTTCCCTACGCCACTGGTTGCTGAAATTCCGTCAGCAAAAAATTCAGATGATATTACTGTTGAGTTGCATGTTTCTTGTTGATCTTGTATATTCTCTTATTATTGTTACATTTTCAGTCTGGGATTAAAGTGGATCTGAAAAGGTAGAGGGATGGTAGGTAGCGACATGACGTCACACCCTCCCCCTGCCTATCTTTACTCATTATATATTTTTTAGGAACTGGGGGGACGCCGTACATATATTTTCCAGGTAGAATGATAGCATCCCCTCGCGTTCCCCTTCATTTTTATCTCTGGTTTCAGTATAAAATGATCACCATACTCTATTTGGAACTACCCACATAAATTAGACAAATTTATATAAATAGATATTCCTTCAAATGATAAGGAATTTTTAAATATCACTATGTTCCAAAGGGCATTAACGCTTTAAAGTGTACCCATATAGTATTTCCATAGCTATAAATATAGATTATAACAGGTATTTTCATACTATATACCGTGCAAAATCAACCCACAACTGAACTTGCTTCATAAATTTTATTGTTCAAACGGATGTCATGCCTCATGCCATCGTAGCGTGTGAAAAATGCGTCGTTTGATGACATTATTTTATACGTATATACCGATGTCAATTGTCATTCCGCATACGAACACAATACGTGTTGTAACGTGTGGAAACACATTAAATTAAATACTAGTAATATGTTCTTTACGCTTAAACTACGAAAAATCCGAAGAGAATATGGTTAGTCAACCATTTATTGTCTAGATTTAACTACGCGTGGCTGTAGTAGAGCGTTCACCTTTGGTATGTGGGGTCCTTTGTTCGATCCCAGCTCGCGCAAAGTGAAATTTATGGTGAACAAACACCGTGTGCGTGGGTTTTCTCGGGGTTCTCCCGTTTCCTCCCACTTTACTCATCCCACCATTTCATTCATTTCTCATCATCACCGTCTCCTTTAGCCTAGCCGGTATACCTGTGGAACGTAAAACTTAAAGATTTCATTTTTCTAGATTTAACTACTAGTTTATAAATTTTCTCTAATCACTTTTATTTTAGTTAATAGTTTGAAATGTGCATCATGCTATCCAAATTATGCTTTGAAAGAAATGTTTTAAAAGCTCCTGTAATTAGAGCCCAAGAAGGCCTATGGCCGGACACATGGGTTTTAGTTAACTGATATGCAGTTAGTTGTGCGATTTTTTTCGTTCTTTCTAACTTCCTATATTATAATTCGACACTTCTTAACCCATTAGCTACCATTTTAACATTCATTTACGTCCAAATAATAAGAAAAGCACCTATTTTCAAAAACTGCAGCATCATTTTTTGAGAAATTTCAAATTTTTTTACGATCCTCAGATCATAACACACACACACACCATCTATTTTTGATGCCACTGTTCAAAGCATTTCATGTGTAGTCCCACATCAGCACTCCCCAAGAATCAAGCAAAAATCACGACGACCAAAATAAACCTCGATCTGTGACGTCTGATCTAACTTCAAAACTCACATTTCGCTTTTGTGATAAGAAAGGTGAATGGAGCGCAAAAACGAGCAACTGTGTTCAATACGATGCACGCATGTGATCACTTTAGGTTTTCTGCCACAGGTGACATTCTGTAGAAGAAGTGAACATCCAAGTTTTCTCCTAAACACAGAGATGGCGCTACTAGACGGGTTAAAGTATGTGATTCCCAAGTAGGGATCACTGAGCTAATGGGTTCACTTCCAAATTGCCAGACGTTGGTGGTTCAAAACCGTGGCGGCTATTGAGGGAAGTTAGAATGGTAAAAACTGTAACTTTCAATTTAACTTCCCTTACTATGTAGCGACAAAATTTTAATTTTTATTGATGTGATTTCTCTCACGCGTCGCCACTGAAAATTTTGTCCATGTACCAAGAATTGAACCCACTCAGGGCCGTGGCGTTGGGGGGGTGAGCTGGGCGACGGCCCCGGGCGCCGAAGTAAGGGCGAAAAAATCGAGAGAAAAAGGGCAAAAGAAAGGAAAAGTTACTTGGAATATACGTATGGGGCGCCGTCGTATACTCTCGACCCGGGCGCAGATTTTCCACGGCACGGCACTGCCCACAATCAGCGACTCTCGCTTTAACTATTATATATGATTACATGTAGACACAACTTATGTCTCATGAATATTCTATTAATATTTAAATATTCCGACATGAATATTTTATAAATATATGCTGAATATAAATTTTTACCTGTTTGTGCCATTTATAATATTTTTTGTCTTTATTATTCAGTTAACAATGTGGGTTATTTGACTCCTTATCCAAAATTAGTATCGGAAACAACTCGAGAAGAAGTGTGGAACATTATCAACATCAACATTGGAGCAACCGTTGAAATGACTCGGATGATTCTGCCGCAAATGAAGGAGAGAGGCAAAGGAGCTATTGTTAATATTTCTTCTCTCTCAGAGATTTCTCCTCTGCCTTTCTTTTCCATTTATGGAGCAAGCAAGGTAAGGAAAGAGAATCCAGTTGCACAGAAGCACTTTTTTAATTTAGAACTTAAGAATTATTCTTCAAGTAAAACGATAGATATTTAGATGTTTTTGTTTTTCATAATAGACACTAAAGGAAAAATAATAAAGAAGTATTAAACGTAATACGTTCTGTAAAAGCGTATTTTTAGTCAGTCTTGAGTTCTAACATATGTCAGGAGTACTTTGTGCTTTCAACTGAAGCTCATGTTACTAGCTTTTTTGTTCGTATCACCACTACTCATGTTTATACCTGACAAGGCAGGGTACCCCGGTGTAACACACGGATTGTGATAAGATTGTACAGACATGGAGAACATCGAACAAAAAAAGCGACACGTATATATATATATATATATATATATATATATATATATATATATATATATATATATATATATATATATATATATATATAAGGCCAACAAGCGCATTGAAAGGGTCACATAGGGGAATAAAAGAAGGGTCAAAATGAGATTATGTGAAATATAGCGAGAACGAGAAGAGATATCGGAAAAGGTTAAATGTAGGAAATACTACCCATAGTCAACGCAATTCAATGAGGTAGAACGCATCTATGCGAAGAATGCAGAACATCCGGAAATGAACCAATCACGTGTACAATGTTGCCGCAAAGTGTTATGGAAATGAGCAAAGAGAGTTGGAAGAAGCAGGAAGAAAGAAGAAACGAAAGTGGAAAATATGTGTTTTTGCTTTGGGTGCGTATGTCGCCCATTTCCGAAAAAGACGCTGATTCATCTCAAAGCACGAAGATGGAGAACACCCAGGAAGGATGCAAACGCCGTTCGTATAGACACGTATAGCCAGCGAGACAATACTGCACAGTGGGTTGCATATATCACGTAATGAGAACAACGATGAGATGGACGTTGGAAACGAAAATGTGTGTAAATAGTAGTAACACAAAATCAAAAAAATACTATTACTTTTATGTTGTATGTGTATTTTCGTAGTGATTATGTTGATATTCATGTGTGGTACTGATGTTACTGTTGCTGTTTATCTTACGTATGTGGACCACCTGCTATTACATTCTACTGTGCTATGCATTTAAGTTCCCATTACGCGATATATGCAACTCATTGCGCAGTACTGTCTCGCTGGCTGTCTATGCGACGGCGTTTGCATCCTTCCTGCATATTCTCCCATCTTCGTGCATTGAGATGAATCTGCGTCTCTTTCGCAGACGAACGACGTCTGAACCCAAAGCAAAAACGCCTATTTTCTGTTTTCGTTTCTCTTTTCTTCCTGCTCATGCCAACCTCTTTGCTCATTTCAGTAACATTTTGCGACAATGTTGTACACGTGATTGGTCCATTTCCGGATGTTCTGCATTCTTCACATGGATGCGTTCTACCTTATTGCCTTGCGTCTACTATAGGTAGTGTTTCGTACGTTTAACCTTTACCGATATCTTCTTGTTCTCGCTATATTCTACATAATCTTATTTTTACCTCATTTTTATGCACCTATTTGACCCTTCCAATGCGCTTGTTCGCCGATATATATTTAAAAAAAAATACGTGTCGCTTTTATTCAATGTTCTCTATGTATGTGCAATCTTATCACAATTGGTGTGTTACACGGGATACCTGCCTTGTGATACACGCTTCAATCAGGAATCGAACCCGAAACCATACCCATAGAAAGCATCACTTTGTTCGATGGCCTTCTGTCACTTTTCCGGCAACACCATAATTATGTTGCTGTAGAACTTCTATGTTTTTGTCATATATAATATTATATATATATATATATATATATATATATATATATAGGAAGTTCTGCAGAGACGGAAAGAAATGATAGTCTAAGAGAACTAGGTCCGGGCTATACGGTGGATAAATTCAATCATCCGACTCAAGTAGTTTGAAATTTATGACGAATCATTAAAGACATACGTGGTCTGGTGTTGTCCCTTATTGTTGACCATTTCCGGCAATCTCTGATGAATTGCTAAGTGACCTCACACTGATTGTCAACATTACAGGCCCTAGTCTATCCTTCTGCCCGTTGGCAGCAGCTCTGATATACGATGTCCTTCCAATCCCACCAAATACACAAAATAACCTTTCAGGACGTCAGTGTGAGCTTTGTCACAAACTGTGAAACTTATCTTGTTCAACCACGATCTTTTTTTCTACATTGTTACTGTTGGTTATCTACTTTTCATGACTTGTGATAACCCGGTTGAAAAATGGCTAGGGTTCGTTGCGTTTCAGAAGAGACTCGCAGACAGAAATTCGATTGAATTAATGTTTTTGAGTGGAATCAGTAGCGTAGCCAGGGTGTGTGTTGTGGGGGGGGGGGGGCAAGTGCTGTTATAGGTACATATAGAAAAATTACAAACAAAAAAATATATAAACATAAAATATATTAAAAATTACAAATATCGAAGTACCAAAGTACATTGTCGGACCTCTTTGAGGGGGCGGCCCCTCTGAGCTCCCCCTTCCCTACACCACTGAGTGGAATCATTTGGTATCCAAAATGTCGAGCTTCTTTTTGTAGCCATCTTTCCCTCAAACGGTTTAACACTATTTCTTGATGGATGTTTAGGTCATTCGCGATGCCATGAGTGCTTATATGTTGGTCTTGCTCGACTTTTGCTAGAATATCATCCACATTTGTTGTGATTGGTCGCCCACTGCAAGAAGTATCTTGGACATTGTAATCTCCAGTACGATAGTGACTGAACCATCTTTTCGGTTTTGCTTTTTGGATTAAAAGATCCAATATATTTCAGGCAAAAATTTTCTTGTATTCCTTCTATCTGGAGAACTACATATAGTGTAGCCAAACCCAAACTATCACTTAACTCAGTATGGTGTGGTTATTCCGTAAAAAAATAACGACAACCCGATTGAGGAGCCGTTCAAAAATTTTGTGGCTCTTAATCCAATTGGACCAAGAGATCCAATATATTTCAATAGAAATTTTCTTGTAGGCTTTACATCTGGAGAACTACATATAATGTAGCCAAACCCAAACTATCACATAACTCAGTATGATAGGGTTTTTCCATAAAATGAAAAAAAAAAACAAAAAAAAAAAAAAAAAAAAACAAACGAAAACTCGATTTAGGGAGCATTCAAAAATTTTGTGGCCCCTGATCCACAAACTAATTATTGGTCAAGATCGCAATCTTTTGATCCATTTTTCGATCATTCCTAAAATTATTGTTAAAAGGTATATTCCCCATAAACAGAACGATTTTTTTTTCATAGGCCTACGCGGCATGGGCGCCCGAAGAAAATTTTCTAGGGGGGCTCAATTCTCTGGTTACTATATTACGTTTGGTATTTTTTTTTATTTGTAGTAAGAAAATCTTAAGAAATTTAATACGTTTTCGTGAGCCACGGGCGCCACCCTGCCCTCCCCTTCGGGCGCCCATGCTACGTGGCATTTACACCTCTATGGAAATAAAGTTGTAAAATGCAACTCAGTTTCGCGGAAAGGTCACTCATCTTCACAACGCAATACCTTACAGCTCACAGATGACGAGAAGAACCCTAGCAGAAGTGTTGTGACGTAAGTATGGGCTCGCCCACTTTTCACACGGGGGTTTCAAATGACACCACGGAATAGCACACAGATAACTACCCGGGGTAGCAGACATCTCAGTATAGACCACACCTCAAAAACCGAAAATGGACTTGACCGTCCCTTTCCCCTGTTTTAGGGTTCTTCTCGTCATCTTTGAGCTGTACGTCTGGTTATAAGCATTCCAACACATTTTGCACATTTACTACCTTTAACTATCAGCTGTCAAATGACGTTGGATCTGACCCGCTAGCACTCGTATACGGTACCTTACACTACCTCCATCTCGTGAGCAAAAGGCTCAATATTGTTTAGACTACCAAATATAAACTTTCTTCGTTTGCTGTAGACAGGCCGTATCTACAATACATGTAACACGTGTATTTGCACGAAGCGGCAAGTTTCGAGAATTGGCAAAATTTGTCATAACTATATTATTTAAAATAGATATTTCTTGTTGGAAACATACTTTATGATGGTGGTAGTAAAATTTACTAAGTTGACCATCTGTTTGAATACTACATTCATAAATCATGTTTAGGTCGCATTAGTTTAAGGTCACATGGACATTGCTAAACAAATCCCAGCATCAATTGCTTGATTATTCTCAAATACAAGAACTCAGTTCTCGAACAGTAGTGAACACCTGCTCCATTTAGTTAGTTATCACGGTTTTGGTATGAAAACTAGTCTTGTCTCTTTCACAAACAAGAGCTCCTTCGTGGCTAAGCGGTTAGCGTACACGCCTTTTTCGTGGGAGATCGGGCTTCGATTCCACGTTAATAAGTAGATCCCGTCTCATATAGCCTCGATGGTAAAAGGGACGTTAAACTCAACTCAACTCAACTCTGTCACAAACAAGTTCCTTATCTTTGATGGTGAAAACAAGTTGGTCTTTTTTTTTAATTTTTTAACGGATGTAGAAGGAAAATCAAGAAATAAAGATAAAAGATCTAGTCGCACTGGAATTGCAAACTGATATATTGAAATTGAAGCTCGATATTGAATTTCATAAAAAGGATTACTACTCTCTTTCACTCCCTTCGTTGTTTATGATGGAGTAGCATGCTTAAAATCGTGGCTTTTAAAATTTGTTCTTTCCGCAGAAAGGAGGGCGGCAAATGATGCTATTGCATGGGGCAGCAAATTACCTAGGGCCGGCCCTGACTGTAGATATTTAACAAATTTAGTAAACCTCATTTCAATGGACCAAGAGGTGATTTGGGTGGTGGGGTCATATTTTCCTTCGTGGCTACACCCTTGGTAAAAGATTAGCAAAAAGTGCGAAAGGTTGGGAACCTTTGGCCTAGAGAACATGCAATAGCCTCATCTCCTTGAACTGTAAATATTAAATGTTTAAACTTCAGAACAGGAATGACAGCGCATGTCCTAAGTCACTGTAAATCATAGTGAAGTTTTCGACTTGACCTTCCTTGCGTAAATTTCAGTTGACGCCCGTGAATTATTGCCCTGCAGTTTAAACTCTGATGAAAGACGCACATTTTGCAATGCGTAAATGATTATGTGCGTATATGAAACGCAACATGACGAAACTTGTTTTTCCTTTCAATTCACACCTTAAATCAGTTAGAAATAGCCATTAATTTTCTGCTCCTTTCATTTTGACAAGCTTGAATGAAGACTTCCAAGTTCAAGGCAAATCTTTCAAAACTTAAGTAATAATCAATATATTTTGTTTTTTATGATTATTGTTCAAAGTACAATGACATCATTGCAAGACCTTTTTTTTTTCTTCTCTTGGTATATTCCTTCCTTCTGATTGATTTTTTACAACAAGTATTGCGTTATAGTCTGAATAACTTAGCAAAAATTGCTTACAAAGCAAAATTTATGTTCTACATCAGAACAATAGAAAGAAACCTACGCTTTATGCATGATAAAAAATTCGTTAAGGCATAATGATCTAACATAATCTTTTGTTATAGCAATTTGTTTCTGTATTTCATCCGGTACGATGTGTATGTGTTCCACGTTAATTTCCGTAAAATTATCTCTTTTTTTCTAACATTAAACTAGGAGTTTTAGACTTTCCAAGTAGGATTATAATGTTAGCGTATGGTTGAAATAGATCATGGGGTAGGCGAAGTTTCATAACTAGGAGACAAGTATGGACCAGAGGACGAAGCATGGTATTGTTTGCCACGGTATTGTGTGCTACCACTCGATTTTGGTGTTGTTTGCCACGATTTTGCCACATTATTAGCATTCCGATCTTATTAGATTTCATTATCGTGAATATTTACACACACCTGGTATTGAAGGGAAGGGTTACCAGGCGCCACTGTTTTTGATCCCTTGGGCACGAGATAGGTCTAATGAGACTCGCTGCTGAAAGAGAACATTAGCTCCAAACAAATTAATATAAAACATCATTAATATCACAATAGCTTAGTAAATTGATATAATTGCAATTATTTATTTATTTTATTTATTTTATTTTTTATTTTATTTTATTTTTTATTTATTTATTTATTTATTTATTTATTTATTTTTTAACGGAGTTCATAATATCACCTTCTGTTACATAATGTTCTGTTTTTCGTTATGCTATGCGACTAAAGAACTAGATTTTATATACTTAAGAAAAATGAAATATTTCAACTTTACGTCGCGCAGTTATGCCGTGTAAACTAAAGGATATGGTGATGAGAATGATGATGAGATAGTGTAACGAAGAAAGGAAGTGAGAGAAAACAGAAGAACCCCAAGAAACTCACGCACATGGTGTTTGTCCATCACAAAGCCCACTTCGCGCGAACTGGAATCTAACCAGAGACACGAAGCGCCGGAGGTGAATGCTTTACCGCTAAGCCACCTTTGCCCCCATATAGTTAAGAAATATATATAATGGTTCAGGCAGTCACAAGAATAGTAAGTTACAAAATGTCAACTGTAACACAAGTATGTACGCTAACTTACGAAGCTCGAAGTTGGTACTGCTATTTCTAACTCGTTTCTAATATCCCGCAGCAGGGTTTTCGATAGAGATAACACTATAGAGTGGAATTTATGCGACCAAAAGCATGAAATAGGCGGCTCGATTACCTGCGAAAACTCATATATGCTTCGGATTCCATGTTAAGCTGTAGAAACAGGTCTCATATAGTCATGCGCGCCGACTACGTGAGTGCTCGGGAACTCTAGCACCCACACAAATCATCTTGTGGGTGCTGCGCACCGGTACCAGCATATTTTACTTTATCACAGCACAGCCCTTTATGACAGTGTTCATAAAAATTTTAACTAAAACTAAATCAATAAAATACCGAGACTTTCCTGGAAACATATAGGCTAACCGTGTACATTCCATCTTATTTCAGAAAGGCTATGAAGGGATTGCCCACCTGTATATTTTAATATTTGTAATAACCTTTGTGGGCTTGAAAATAGCCAAGTAACAATACAAAAGTCACTAAATTTTTGTATTATCAATAGACTAAATTTCCTTCCTGTCACCCAAGGTGTTTAAAAGATTGCTAAATCAATATATTTAAATCTAATTTTGTTTAATTTAATCTCTACGAAAGTTATGAAATAAACAAATCACATCCTCTCCCGAAGGTTCGGATCCCCATTTGTCGAGATTACTACCCCCACTTATGAGGGATCCTGATGATATGCCTAGAATCAATGTTGACTACACTTTCGAACACACACAAATTGTACATCATATCAATTATTTTCAAAATGCATTTGGAGAGTTTACAAGCACACAAATGTTTACCTCGAGTGCTCGACCTCATGTGATGTTAACAGCCAATAGCGCAGTAACTCAATAACGTACTTGGAACCGTTTGTATTGTATGTGTTCTGTTTATAAATATAATAAATTTGATTATTATAATATAGCCATCTGGCAACCCTCCGCTTATGAGTCAATTTTGTATAAATCTTCACAATCATAATATAAGATAAATCAGAAAGAACAATATCGTGGCAAACAACACAAAAATTGAGTCGTGGCAAACGACACTGTGGCAAACAACATGTAATCGAAGCACCTGCAGAGATGCCAACCTCAAACATTATAAAATCCTATCTCGAGAGGCAAAAATTCCTACGTTATACTAATAACAAAATTAAAGTTTAAAAATGAAAACATGGAAAATCAAACTATTGTATGTCTCATTTTCTTCAATACATTAGAAAGCTACCGGTAATTTTGAACTACATTTATCAAGTATTGGATGAATAAGAACTTTTCATAAGTGTAAGAGCCAGTTATAAATATTGGTGAAAACAAGCAGGGGTGGATCCAGGACGGACTTCTGGGGGGCAGTGGGTTGTAATACTGCTACTTGGAGCTACTTTTAAGAGCTCCAAACTCTGGGATGGGTTTTATTTATATATAAAGTAAGAAAGCTTTTTCTTCTGCGGGGGGAAGGGCGATTGCAACCTGAAAACAAGTATATTTTGACCTCCGGAATTAGTATTTACATAATTCTTTTGTCATCACATTGAAATGAACGTAAGGAAATGAAATGAAATCTCTGAGTTTTACGTCCCACGGTTATGCCAGTTAGGCTAAAGGAGACGGTGATGATGAGTAGTGAATGAAATGGTGGAATGAAGAAAGTGGGAGGAAACGGGAGAACCCCGAGAAAACCCAAGCACACGGTGTTTGTCCACCACAAAGTTCACTTGGCGGGGGCTGGGATCGAACCCGGAACCCCTAGCACCAGAGGTGAACGCTCTACCATTGAGCCACCGCGGCCCAAAATGAACGTAAGGTTACTAGAAGAACTTTATTGTAGTACCTTGCACCGTTTATAAAAATAACACCTCACAGTTCGATTTATTTACTTATTTTAAATATATCTCGTAGTATATATTCATATATAATATTGTTGCTATCTACTGTGATAATACAAGGACTACACACTATTTTTAATCACTTAAATTCATTATATTTTAAAATAATTATTTAATTGCTTTACAGCATTTCAGTACACTTCAATATTATATGGCGTCCTGCTGCATTATATTAGCAATTATTTATAAACAAATCCCTGGTAACGGAAACTGTTACCATAGCAACAGGATTATGACGAATAAACGAACACACCTCCAGCGACAGCAAAATAAAAACCAAGGATCTTATAAAATAGAGGATCTGCCCTTACAACAAAATCTTGAAGCCATACGTCACAGTTTCGCCACCCCTACTCTGCCTACTCCGCCCAATAGAATCGCAATGTTTTGAGCCAACAATCATGGCGGAAACGAAAGTAGCCAATCAGACGATGGCATAAACGAGAGTAGCCAATCAGACGTGCCGATGCTCGGTTGTTTTTTGGTTTCATCGATTTAATAGGATGAAGATACATATGGGCAGATCCTCTATTTATAACATCCTTGATAAAAACATTTACAAATCAAGATTATTCATGACATTTTTATAACATTTCTTCTGCTTGTAATTCGTAGCTATTGCTAGATAAAATTTCGCCCAACACATTAAAAAAGATAAAAGACGTAAATACATGTTAACGTTGTACGTTCTGGCCACAAAAAGTGGGACTGCCTTTCAGAGGCTAATTCTGAAATAATGACCCTAGATCCTTACAAATTCTTTTAGGTTTGACTTTTTTCCCTGCATTTTTGCCACAGTGAGTGGTGGGAACTAAACAGTAATGTAGTAGTATGTATATGATAATTTCATTATAGACAAACAAAATAGCTACAAGACAGCAAATTACGGTAATTTTAAGTTGCCATAGTAGTGGAGCAATGAACTTTTAAAGTTCACTTGTTTCACGTTTCCGGTACCCTATAACTCCGGAACTATCCACTTTTGAACACAGGTCAATATAAACTGTTTTTTTTAATTATTATTTATTTTGATGTTCCTAAAATATTGTAACCCATTTTTGTAGTACCCTGTATACTGACGATATTCTGTTCTTTTTTTTTGTACAAGTAAATTATAAAGAAATAAATGTAAGAATAAAAGGTATCATTTTCCATTTCCGAAGTTTACATACGTACATAACTTGCAATAAAATAAATTTTGCTTTGAAAATTTTTCATGAGAAATCATTTTCCTTTGAAATTTTAAATATTTTTACATTTATCTCATAGATATTTGACCAAGAAAAGCAATCTGACACACGAGAACACGTTTCTGGGCACGGGCGTCTTTAGCGGGGGTGTCGGGGGACGCGTCCTCCCAGATTTTAGTCAAATATATTTAAAGAAACTATAGGCCTACTACTTTGTGTATACAATTTTTGGCGGAAAGAGAATTTTGATTAAGACCCTATTATACTTTTAATGCTCTTAGACGATTTAAAAATTGAACCATTTTCTCTCTCTCTGTATTTACTACTAGGTTTTCATCCGAAATTTCACGGAAGCCTTACGATTTGAAAACTTAGGATCTGGAATCGTGTTTCAGAAATTAAGTCCAGGATACGTAAGGACTAAGATGATTGAATTTAGAACTAAAGGACGAAATGTAGATTGGCTGGCACCAGACGCTGAAACTTATGCTAAGCATGCAATTAACACACTGGGACTAACGAGCAGCACTGCAGGATATTGGTGGCACTCGTTGTGTGTAAGTATTATTATTATTATTATTATTATTATTATTATTATTATTATTATTATTATTATTATTATTATTATTATTATTATTATTATTATTATTCATACTTTCTCAGCAGGTGATACTGTAATATTAGAGCCCTCTATGTATATTTCTGTTTTACTGTGTTTCTTCCTTTATTCTGTGGTTTGCAGCAAGTTTCACACAATTTTGCATGTGATCAATATTACGCTTTTCTTTATCTTATCTTCAATTCCGATTGTTTCAAACACGGTTTTCCACGTCTTGTTCACTCCACTTGCTGATACAGTAGAGTCCGTAAAACTCGGCACTTGATAACCGGCAGTCCGGATAACTCGGTCACTCCCTGGCGGGGTGAAAAAACCCGCATGCAGATATGTTCAAGGTCATTTCCGGGTATTTTTCTGAGGTCTGTCTTATCAGGTAAATTATTGTACAGTGTGTATTCATTAATTTTCATTTTCATGTATAGCAAAGGCTCTGTGCTTTCATAAAGTATGTATTTTTCCTTTGTTTACGGGTAATTGGGCAGTTTATTCTCTGTTCTATTCTGAAGTAAACAATACATACAAGTACAGTACTGTATTTTCTGAGGAAACACTCATAATTTATCTTTATTTAACCTCTTTCCCGATAACCTGAGATTTTCACAAACTCTGCCACCCTTCGGTCTACATTAGGCCGAGTTTTCGAAACTCTACTGTATTACTTTTGGTATTATTTTACATTTTTGGTGTTGCATTGTTCTCTTATATTTTGGGCTAATTGTTTGTATTTTTCTGTTCTCCTTTGTGTGCTTTCTGTAGGTTTGTTCGGTTTCGTATTGGATGTGTATTAGATGTATTCCTACTTTTTTTCTTTGTTTATTATTTGTAATATCATGATGTACTTCTGTGTCGATTAGTACCAAGGATCTTATAATATAGAGGATCTGCCTTTACAACAAAATCTTGAAGCCATACTAAAAAAGTCAAACTTAAAAAGAATTTGTAAGGATCTAGGGTCATTATTTCGGAATTAGCCTCTGAAAGGCAGTCTCACTTTTTGTGGCCAGAACGTACAACTAGAACATGTATTTACGTCTTTTATCTTATTTAATGTGTTGGGCGAAATGGTATTTTATCTAGCAATAGCTACGAATTAGAAGCAGGAGAAATGTTATAAAAATGCCATGAATAATCAAGGATCTTATAAAATAGAGGATCTGCCCTTACAACAAAATCTTGAAGCCATACGTCACAGTTTCGCCATTCCTACTCTGCCCACTCCGCCCAATAAGATCGCAATGTTTTGAGCCAACAATCATGGCGGAAACGAAAGTAGCCAATCAGACGATGGCAGATACGAGAGTAGCCAATCAGACGTGCCGATGCTCGGTTGTTTTTTGGCTTCATCGATTTAATAAAATAAAGATACATATGGGCAGATCCTCTATTTATAACATCCTTTATTAGTACTTTCTGTCCAAGTAAAGTTTGTTTGTCTGTTTCTAGTGTCGTATGCTTTTCTCGATACCATTTTCTGTCCCTTTCCTATTTCTTGGTGCATGGTTTTAGGTTTTAGCCACTTTGGCAGGTCTATTATTATTATTATTATTATTATTATTATTATTATTATTATTATTATTATTATTATTATTATTATTATTATTATTATAAATGGGCGTGTGATGAGCATGAGTATGAGCATAAATGCCAGTTAATGCAAACATGTAACATATACAAAAAAATTCAGTACTTGGTAACAAAATATATTATAAATAGTAAAACTATATAAAAGGTAGAATTTGTCAGGGATCTTGGAGTAATTTTTGATCATCAACTCACATTCAAGAGCCATGTGAATGACGTTATCAAACATTCAAACATCGCAACAGGTAATTTGCTTTGAAACTGGTCGAATTTCAAGAACCACACCACGTACATAAGACTATGTAAAACTCTTATCAGACCTAAACTTGAATTCGCAAGTGCGATTTGGTCAAACATTAGCAGAACAAATAATGATAAAATAGAGAGTCTAAAAGAGTTTTATATAATATGTTTATTTCTATTTACATTTGTACCAATATTATTGTAACTACGAAAGATTATTAGAGGTTTTTAATTTAAATATTTTATCACAAAGGAGAAAACAACAAGCGTTAAGATATTTAGAGTCCATTCTAGAAAATAAATTATACAGTCAGTACCTTGTAAATAATATCTCATACAGACAAGGGCGCCGATTTCTCTGTAAATTTGGGGGGGGGGGAAATTCAGATGCAGAAGGTATATATATGAGAATTTTAAAACAAATTGCATTCAAATTATGGCAAATATTGTATATTCATAAATACAATAGGGGGGCCCACATGAGATTTGGGGAGGCGGCCTCCCAGGATCGGCGCCCTTACGTACAGAGTACCAACTCACAGAGTAAGAAAGCAAATTTCTTATGTAAGAACGGTACAAAGAACTCTACATTAAAGGAGCAGTTCGACTTGTATTTTTTAAAAATTATTTCCATTTGTAGAATTGAAAATTTTAAAAGGAATAGTGTTTGTTTGATCGCTATACGTTCAGTCATTAGCAAATAACAGAGAAAAAAGATTTTGTGATTACGTCATCCGTGGGCGAGCTGCTAGAACAGGTTTCCATACACAGTGCCAAGCACTTCGTTAGTGCGGTGGCACTTCTAAAGTGCGATTTCCTTTTCCAGAACGGGTTCCAAAGACTTGGAAATGTCACCTGCATGTAGAAAATAATATTATCTGATGGTGGGCTGCACAAAAGTTTTTTATAATATTAAAAGGCGTAGTTTTCCCTTCAAAGCATAAGTTCAGGTTTTACAAAAGGAGGTAAAATTTCGAAACCAGTATTATTTAAATAGATGGCGGA
This sequence comes from Thermobia domestica, assembly GCF_964235325.1. Classification (NCBI taxonomy): domain Eukaryota; kingdom Metazoa; phylum Arthropoda; class Insecta; order Zygentoma; family Lepismatidae; genus Thermobia; species Thermobia domestica. Next base: position 240,097,999 of record NC_137464.1, read on the forward strand.
CGACATTGCTACAACACCTAAGTACCTTTTCTCTAATCATGGTTCCGATTCACAAACAGAAGTATGTTCATTTTCACTTGTTTTGCAATTTTTAATGCTGACCCTATAATTTTGTGCTTCAAGGTATGTACAGGAGCGTGGCTATGTGGGGAAAAATGAAATGATACCTGTAAGGTTTGCCAGAATACGAAAACTGCCTTACCGATTAAATTTGTTTTATTCGCATTGTTCTCCGCGGAACAACTCGCGTCAACCGTTTCCCATTGTGTCACTTAATACAGAAAAATTAAACGATGAATCAATGTCCTGAGAAACACTGTCAACATTACTGACCCGGTATATTTCACTCCCCCAATTCAGATTGTATAGCACTTGTATTTACATTTATTTCTAAAACAGTACCTTCATAATCATTGACTACAACCGTCAATTGCGCCTTGTATGATCATTTTACGTTGGTAACTGGACATACATCTGCGCTTGTTCAATAGCTCGAATTCTAAATTTTTCAATAATATATTTGGAACAGTATTCTTTCTCAGTTTGCGTGTAAATGATTCTCCTGGCATTAGCCTTTTTTTCAGTAAAGATGACTGCTAGAAGTCGGACTCTTCAAGATATTTGGAACAAACACGAGTGATTTTATTTGGCATAATTTTTTTCCTATTGATTTTCTTCAGCCATAATTTATATCGACCTGGTAATTCTCACGACTTGGAAACGTAAAAAAAAAGAAAAAAAGAAAAGAAAAAAGAAAGAAAAGAAAAGAAAGAAAAAATATACTCTATGTCCCTCAGCTTTAATCGCACGAGACTTACAACCGAAAACATAGCACGTGTTAGGCATTTCTACCTCACTTCCCAGACACAGCACGCGCTGTACTAACACGTGTTTTCTACTTCGCACCAGTATTTCTTTTAAAAAAAAAAATGTTCCCGGGGGGCACCTTAGTATTCGGAGCGGCACAAATCATTTTCACACTGTACTATTCTATTTATTATTATATTATAGACGTATTATTTTGGTCTCCTCCGCGGGGTCACTCTCAGAGCTTCGGGAAACAGTACCGCTCAAAAAAACATGTCTGGAAGTAACACTGCTTCGTACAGCACTACGTAATCACTGCTCTCCCTATATATATTTTTTGCATTAATCGTGTGGCTAAAACAACTAACAAAAACTTTTCTCAAGAATTCAATACAAAGCAAGACTGCTAACGAACCCAAAATAATCTATTAAATCCACTGCACAAGTGAGTGGTTGATGACTTACATTGCGTTCCTCACTAGCCCACAGGTGACGTCAACATTTGCAATTCATCAGAAACAAACGCCTATAGAAGCTGAACGAGACGGCCTATAAAGATTTTTAAAAAATACGTGTCTCTTGTTTTTTTTTTTTTTTTAAAAAAACAACTATCTATTGCACCAAATTTGTTTTTAACTCGAACTTCTCCTTTAAGTACCTTACTTATTATGTATAATTACAAAAAATCGGACTCTTAGAAATTAGGATTGTTACGTTTTTAGAACTTTTATAATGTTTTATCCTGTTATAACAATTCATACATAATTCTCTTTTGTGAATAATTACATTTATATTTTTATTATTAGACAATCTAATCATTAAGATTGGGGCTAGTTTAGTGGTTTTATTTTGTTATATTTTACTTTATATGATTCAGTTTTATACTATGAAATCTTATAATTGTACTCTTATATGGTATTAACATTGAATTTTAAGTCTTTAAATTGTATTGTGCACAAATATTCAATTACTTTGTACAGTGCTATATTTGGCTAACACTATTCTTAGCACTTTAAATATGTTATTAAATTAAATTAAATTGTTATTATTATTATTATTATTATTATTATTATTATTATTATTATTATTATTATTAATGATCATGGCTGTAGAACTGTCCCAAAGGTTTCAAAAATGGTTCCAGATTTTTTTGACAAGAAGAATGTTTAAGTTAAAGATAGCTACGAAATTTTTTGATGCTGGAACAATTCAAAGAGGGACACCACAAAGTTGTTCGCTCAGACTTTTACTGTTCTCAATATTTATAAATAATTTACCTAAAGTAATTAATGTCGTCAGTATATTGATGAACGCGAAGGATATTAAAGTGAATAAGGTTATTAGATATTATAATTATGTAGTCTCCAGCTTGGTATATATGTTATAGTAAACCAGAATAATCACTAACCTTTTTAATGTACCTGTGTAGACGATAATGCCTTTTCAATATACAGTATATATATCGAATACCTTAATCGAAAAATGAAATTTTTGAGTTTTACGTCCCACAGTTATGTCGGTTAGGCTAAAGGAGACGGTGATGATGAGAGATGAATGAAATGGTGGAATGAAGAAAGTGAGAGGAAACGGGAGAACTCCGAGAAAACCCACGCACACGGTGTTTGTCCACCACAAAGTTCACTTGACTGGAGCAGGGTTTGAATCCGGGACCCCAAGAACCAGAGGTGAATGCTCTACCACTGAGCCACCGCGGTCGAGATACCTTTATCGAGATTCCATCATCGGGGTAAAATACAGGCTTAAGTCATACGTATATAAAAAAAAAAAAAAAAAAAAAAAAAAAAAAAAAAACTTTACGTATTTAATATTAGTAACACAGTGGAAATTATTGGCATTGTAAAACAAATTGTATCAATGTAGTGGAAATTGTAGACCCTTAATAATATGGAGGCATCCAACTTTTTATTAAACAACCCAAAATTATATATTCATGTAAAAAAGATTAACTGCTCTTACTATTAACAAATAACTTGTTTATTTTCTTCTGTTGTAAATATTCAACAATTCTAGTTTCTTCCAAAAGTGTCCTTAAAACGTGGTCCAATTCACTAACCATACGACATATTTTACAGCAATGTTGATTCAATGTAGCCATACCATACCATATTGTTATTAAATATCTATATTGGAACATTCGATAATTATCTGTATATACAAGAAAGAGATCTTTGTACCAAATTGAAGTACTGTAATAACATTTATATGCTGGCCTGGAAATGTTTCTTCCACCTTTCTCAATCTTCAGTTTCCTCTTTTAACTACCAATATTTTGCTCTATTCTTCAGATCATTGATCAGTGTTCTTCTTCTTCCTATTCCTCTCTTTCCTTCCACTTTTCCTTCTATACCAGTATGAAGAAGCCAATTTGTTCGTAAGATGTGTCCAATCTAATTGATCTTCCTACGAAAGATGCTGGGTGAAAGCGTCTTCTTCTCTCCTATCCGTTTCAAAACATCTTCATTTGTTGCTCTCTCTCTGTCCACTTTATCTCCTCCATCTTCCTCCAATACCACATTTAGAAGCTCTCTAAATATTTCTTCTCTAACTTCCGTAATGTCCATCTCTGAACCAATGTCTGTCCAATGTCCAATACTCCATATATAGCACCTGACCAACTTCTTCCGTAGTCCAATATTAAGCCTGTTAGTTAAGAGTGATCTAATGTAATATACTTCAAAATCATTTTAAAAAACAAAAAAAAAAAAAAAATGTTGCAAGGTACAAAACGGCAATATATATTTGGTTAACTGGAGATGCTTGGATATAAAGTAAATGAAGTAGATACGAAGAACGAATTTAATGAATTAAACCAAACATCATTAAGAGGACAAGACATCCGAATGGATTTCCAGCCCATTATTTCCATGTTTGTCTTTTAGATTCGTAAAATTGACAAAAAAAAAAGCATAATTTAAAAGTCAACCTTAAACCATCCAAAAATTTATATTTTTTGATCAATATAAGAGTTATTTTGCGAAGGAAAGTACTTAAATTAAAATAAAAATTTTCCAATAACTTGCTTGTGTGAAGATATGTATATATATACATAGGAATTACAAAAACATATATTGGAACTAGATTAAAAGTGTGTTTAATTGAGTTCTGAGGAAACAAGAAAACGATTTCTGAGATACCTAAACACCTTCAATTAACCAAATATACTGTACAGTACATTACTGCTTTGCACCGTCTATCATCTTTAATTAAAAAAAAAAAAAAAAAAAAAAGTTTTAGAAGTGTATTATATTAGGACCACAAATCCAAAACTAAATACTGAAAAATGTAATATAGATAGAAAATGGTATAACATTATTAGTAATTTAAACGACAAAAGTTATATATATATTTGCAGACTGGAGATGCTAATATTTTTTAATATCTGCAACAGAAGAAAATAAACAAGTTATTTATTAAGAATTAAGTGCACTTAATCATTTGTAAAAAGTTTTTTTTTTTTTTTTTTTTTTTTTTTTTTTTAGAGGCGGAGCTTTAAACTGGCAACACTGTTTTCTGTGACCGGTTGTTTTGAGATTAGTTTGGTTTGACAATTCATCATGAATAGACTCGCGCCGGAGCAACGTTTGCAAATTGTACAAATTTATTTTGAAAACCATGATTCAATTCGACAAACTCATCGGGCATTACGTGAATTTATAGTGCTCATAATCAGTGTTTCATCCAGACCTGTTTTTTGGGGGTCACTGACTCCCGGAGCTCTGAGAGTGCCCCCCGGAGGAGACCAAAATAATACGTCTATAATATAATAATAAATAGAATAGTATCGGCAGTGCCTCCCCCCGGAATACCAAGTGAGCCCCTGCCCACCCCGGAACACTGTTTCTGAAAGAAACACTGCTCATAATCGTCCATCAGAGCGATTAATTCGAGAAACTATGGATCGTTTTTGCAGTACGTTGATACCAACAAATAAATATATAACTACCATGATTTCCTTGATAAGACTTGAAAGAAAATGTTAAGAAATATGAATCTATCGTAGGATAGTCCAGGATGGATCTATCGTAAGATAATTCATAGGTATCTGATTATTTACATTAAAAATAAATATAATAGTATGTGTATTGGGAAATGAAGTGATTTTCTTAACATCGGTGTATAATCGTGGGATATTAAGGTAAACAAAAGGGAAGAATTAGTTTTTTGTTATTATGAAATACTTTATTAAGAATGGTTTTAAATGATCTGCCAATGCATTAATTATTCCTAATTAGATGATATTAACAGTTGATAGAAGCTATTGAACAAGAACTTTATAAGATATCAAGATTAGATATTGGACGACTGAATACAGATTAATATTGCACTTAAACCTTTCCCAAATCCTGTCGTGTTATTTATTAATTTACCATGGCTTTCAGACCACCCAAAGTCCTTCTTCAGAGTAGAAGATAGAGTTAGTACATAATTAAAGATTAAGAAGCATAATAAAAAGGCTTCCCTAGAAGAAAGTGTGCGGATTATCTGAAATTTTGATGAATTTAAAGAGATAATACAATGTGACTTAAAAAATAAGTAAGTAAAATTGGTAATATACATATTCGACGAAATTTATATCTTATAGACTCTTAATTAAATGGTTTTAATAGAAGACGCTTTAGCCAAATAAGACGAACTTTATATAATTCAACAGACACTAAATGATATTGTATAAATGACACTATAAATTGCATAAGCGCATTCAGTTCCGTAGAATTATGAGTTCGATATATAAAAGGTAGTTTGACTACGATTTCTTTTCCCAGTATTTTATACTTCTAATTTTGTCCGTATTATGCTCCAGGATATATGATACGATCATACCATTGGCTGTTAATATGTAAATCATACTGCAAACGAAAGTAATACTTGTAGAACGTTACTAGAAGACGGAAGAAACGAATAAACTGTTTAGTTCTTTTTCTCTTTTTAAAATTAATTACTCTTACTTTCACTTAATTTATTTAATAAATATATTCGTATATTTCGTTTTCCATGTCTTTCGCACTGTATTACATATATGTAAATGAAAATCACTATGTTTGTGACTTAGTAACTCTTGAACCACACGACCGATTTCGATCAAATTTTCAACATAGATGAGGTTCAAGCCTGAAATGTTTTTTTTTTTTTTTTTTTTTTTTTTTTTTTATCATTTCACTTTGACGGTGCAACTTAGGGGAGGGAGAGCTATTTAAAAATGACCTAAAATGATTGATATTAGTATCGAATCCATTGTTTTCGGGGTCACTGACATGAACAGTGACACTTCCGATGCCGTTTAAATCCAAATTCAGCCTTGCAACTTGCGAGAGAGGAAGGGGTAGATATATAAAAATGATCGAAAATGACCAATATTAGTGTCGAATCTATAGTTTTCAGGGTCGCTGACGTGAACAGTGACACTTCTGATGCCGTTTAAATCCAAATTCAGCTCTGCAACTTGCGAGAGAGGAAGGGGTAGATATATAAAAATGATCAAAAATTATCACTATTAGTGTCGAATCCATTGTTTTCGGAGTCGCTGACATGAACAGTGACACTTCCGATGCCGTTTAAATCAGAATTCAGCCTCGCCACTTGGGGAGGGGAGCTATATAAAAGAGTTATGCATTTAAAGTTTTTATTTCAACCCAGCAAAGCGGGTGATCAACGCTAGTTCTGAATATATTAAATATTGGCTGTGAAAAAAGAAATGGTCTATTGTATCATTGCCAAGGGCACATATGTATCATCACTGCAGAAGTCAATATTTTTCATCCCCTTCCTCAATAGCCCTTCTCTCTGCATCATTTATATTGAATTCAAGCAAGTGAATTTCAGATTCCTATTCCTTAAATAAGAGAGTTTTCATATAACAAATGTTATGCCTTTATTTTCAAAATAATAATTTTAAAATTTTCACTTCTCTTTGCATAATAACCGAATGCATGCAGATGAATGAGATATTCTTATAAGCAGTGGTCAAAGTGAGACGGTGATACCGCCTCTGGTTTTTCAGGTATCAAGACATACCGTCACTGGAGAGTAGATGCTAAATACTTTAATAAATCCATTTTTATTGACGAATAGCTTTGCACGTAGAAAGATTTTATTTCTTATGCAAAAATCATTTCTACAATGACATTTTTGTTATTTTTTCTTACCTTTTGTTTTTAAATTGGGGTGTCTTCAAAGAAGTTCATCTAGTTTATATTTTAATGTACCATGTTGAATAGTTTCTTTGTTATGTGCATGCGTGTCTTCTTGCCTTAATGCATATAAATGTCACGTTTTGAGCATGGGCGGATTTAGAGGTTGTCTGCGATCTTCCGAGGTTTTGAATACCCCTCAGTCGAATGGGGGGTCCGTGAGTTTTCCCGCAGAAAATTGTTAATATAAAAACTCAGTTTTTGAGCATTTTCGTGTATAATTCTCTATAATACAACATAAGGGAATGTTTATTTTTTTTTTCAGAAAGTTGTTGAAGGGGGATCAAAATCTCTCCTCGTAACTAAAGAGAAGCTCTCCAATGGCTTTCAAAAAAAAATGAAATGAAATCTTTAAGTTTAACGTCCCACGGTTAGCCGGTTAGGTTAAAGGAGACGGTGATAATGGGATATGAGTGAAAATGGTGGAATGAAGAAAGTGGGAGGAAACTGGAGAACCCCGAGAAAATCCACGAGCACGGTGTTTGTCCACCACAAAGTCCACACGACGCGAGCTGAGATCGAACCAGGGACCCCAAGCACCGGAGGTGAACGCTCTACCACTGAGCCACCGCGCTCTACCACTGAAGATCTCACGATATCCATCTATTTCTATAATAGTAGGATCAATTTCTTATATATAGTGGATACGGTAACTTCCTTAAAAGCGAATGGATTAAAACCAAATTTGGTCAGTTTATTCATATTACAAATATCGAATCCGATCCGTCATACTGATTCAAAATGGAGGTTGTTTGAAAATTTTAAAACTTCATAACTCCCTTAATTTTGGGACATATGGTAAAAAAAATAAAGTGATTTCTAAGTTTGGTTTTTTAAAAAATGGACAGTTGTTTAAAAAGTTATTGAGTATTTTAAATGACTTGATAATGTGCGTTACGAAGATTGAACCGGATATTGCCGTACTAATGAGATCATAACATGCTCAGGTATCTCATTAGCTTTCAATTTTAATTGTATTTCAATATGCAGGTTTTGTTGCATTTGTATTTCTCTGGTGTTTCAATATGCAGTTCTCATTAGTTTCTTATCGTATGTCTTTCATTTAAATTGATTTTTAAGCAACTCTGCACCTGTTGTAAATGTTTAGTAGACTCATTTTTTATTGCTCTTAACAGTAGGTATAAAAATAAAAATATGTCTAATAGAACAAAATTCAAGATAATTTTTAAAAATATTTTCCGGTATCAGATTATAATTAACTCTTCCGCTTATTTTAGCGACTCCCCAGGTTGAGAAACCCTGGGTTAGATGGTATGGGTCAGGTATATTCAAGAATAGAACCATTTGATAGAAACAAGTCACAAAGCTATCCAAACACTTCATCAGTTAGAGGGGACCCATCACACTGTATGTGCTTTAATAATTTTGTGACATTTCTCGTTTCCTTTTTGTGAGCTTCATATTTTGTTTGAAAATTAACTTCTCTGTTATCATTCTTTTTCACAGACTGTAGCACTTGAGTTGTGTCCATACTACTTGAGAATTTTCGTTATAGCATTTAATACTTTTCTGGAGCGAAAGGAATATTTTAAGCAACGCCAGTAGAAAAATCAAGAGATCTTCACCACTTCAAGGACCATATTCTAGGATTATGAAAAAAAGCATTCTGTATAATTACATACTGCAATCTGTACATTACAACATACTTGAATGTATTGTGTATATATTATAACAATATGTACAAATGAATACTTTAATTTGTAAATATATTAATTATTATTATTGGAAACGTTGTGTTCGTATTGTTTTATATGCATACGACAAGTTTTTGTGTTACCCCATTCATAAGCTGTTCTATATTATACTTCTTCATAAGCTATATTCTACTTACAAATTTCTGTCATTCCTGAATTTAAAAAAAATAAATAAATGGATTGGATTATCTATTTTTCTCAGATTGACAACTGCATTAAATCGAATCTATACAAAAAATGGATTGGATTATCTATTTTTCCCAAATTGACAACTGCATTAAATAGAATCTATACAAAAAAAGGATTGGATTATCTATTCTTCCCAGATTGACAACTGCATTCAATAGAATATATACAAAAAAAAATGGATTGGATTATCTATTTTTCCCAAATTGACAACTGCATTAAATAGAATCTATACAAAAAAGGGATTGGATTATCTATTTTTCCCAGATTGACAACTGCATTCAATAGAATATATACAAAAAAATGGATTGGATTATCTATTTTTCCCAGATTGACAACTGCATTAAATAGAATCTATACACAATACGGTTTCCGTATAGCCTTAAAAAAAAACTCGAAACTTTAGAAAAGAACATCGCCCAATTTAAGAGTTATTACACGGATCCCAATGAAAAATCGAGTATTTACGAAATAACATGCAATTGCTAAAATAGTTATATAGGCAAAATGAAAAGAAATTTAAAAGTCCGAATAAAGGAACACATTAGAGATTCAAAAGCAGAAAATCCGGTGTCGAGTTTATCGAAGCATTTAAAAGAAACACAACACAGGGTAGAAGATTCAAAAATTTTATTTGGAGCTAGAAATGAAGTAGAGAGAGTGGTTTTTGAAATTTTATTTATTCATTAAAAAAAAATAAATAAATAAATCTAGATAAGGGATGGTTGAATGAAGAATGGGAAGCGGTAATTACAAAATTTTCACAACATTGGCATAGCAATAATCATAACATGAGTTGGCAATCTTCCAACAAGGAACAGGAAAGGCGCGCAAATTGACTCCGTCATATTATAGTTTGCTTCACCTCATTTGGAGATCACTGACACTTTTTTTTTAACACAGCTCTTCCTTTGGTAGGTCCGTTTCTTTTTATTCCTTGATGTTTCTATTCTCTTTCTTCCTGTTTTTAACCTCCATGACCAAGACTCCAGGGGAGAGTCGAAAGCTTGGAAGCTTAAAGGAAACTCAGGAATTACAGAAATCTGTATGTAGAATAATAGTTAGAATTTCTGAGCGTGATTTTGCAATGTATTTAACACTACGTTAAAATTTCAAGTGATCGAATGTTGACCCGTTTTAGAAATCCATAATCTTTACCCTTTTCTTACGAAAAAGACTACAAAGTAAGTATGGTAGTTCAAAATATATCAGAAATAATTATAATTTGTTTTCTACAGAATACAGATTTACTAAGAATTAAACATGATACAAACAATCTACGTATGAAAGCGAAACTGTTAAATGCATGTCTTATATATGTAGTAGCGTGTTATGTCAAGAGCATTTGTAGTGTCATGAGACTAGCTAAACAACATGGCTCCTATTATATTGAAACTACTTATTGTGTGATTGAACAAACGAGAAAAAAAAAAAAAATTTAGTAGTGATAGCTAGCAAAGAATCGTATACTGTTTCAGTGTAATATAGATCAAATCTGCTGGTGTTCCGTGTTATTTGGGAGAATGGGATTACGGTAAGGGAGCACGGAAAAGATTTTGTACTTTCCCGTATATGTAAACGAAATGAAACAATCAATCAAAATCTCCATTAGTAGTATTAGCCTGGACACGTATCTTCGAGTTTGAAACGAATGTGATATGTATTGTTGTCTGCCGTGTTACACATCGTGAACATCTAGAACCTGTTGATACAAACTTCAAAAACTTCCTTAAAAAAAAAAAAAAAAAAAAAAAAAAATCGGTACGTATCTTATCAAGCTGACGATTTGTAATTGATGAAATTTTTGCTTCAAAATTTTCAGTTTTCTTCTACTATATTTCATTTCACTTCATTCATAAACATAATGGGTCGACGAAAATTAACGAAATTTAACTTTGTAAACGATTATTTGATATAATTCGTCAAGCAAGAGTAGGTTTCTAAAGAAGAGTTGCTGAGGATGACAATAACTATTTGCCGAAACATATACAGCTGTAAAAGCTATCCCAATAACAGTGAGGGATTTAATATATTTAATATAAAGCTTATATAAATAAAAATATCTTATATTTTTAGATCATTACATAGGGTAAATGTTCCGATTTTAGAATGTAAGTTTTAATTTACTCCGCACCTTCTTTCGTTAGATTGGTAACTGTTGTTAGGAACATGTTACCAGTGTGGAGAAGGGTATCATTATATGATACCAGTGTCTTGTGGCCCCAGAGGAACGAAGTTTTTATTGAAAATGGACGCATGTGGTTTCACTAGGATGGTACCACCTGCCTGTGAGATAATTGCCTTGCTGTATGAGAGTCCCACCACCGGTGCTCCCTGACAATGATTATTGAAATTAGCCTGCTCCTTGCGACTACGTCCTTTGAAGATTTCTCAAGTCAAAGGCCAACGCAAATAAACAGTTTGACCCTCAAGAGTACAAGAATTTCAGGAGGAAATTCAGCGAGTTATCAGCGAAATCGATGAGCAGATGTAAATAAAAGAAAGAAAAAAAGATACAAATTTTATAGAGAGAATGAAGACCTGTAGAGCAAGTTGAGTGAGACACATGCTTGATGTCATATTTCATTCTTAAATCGAGACCTTTCCCACTTGTAATAATGTTCTAACATTTATAATTTTCCCAAATTATAGTGTTTATAGACATAGTAAATCCGTCGCTCTCATTAGGATTATTTTTTAAATAAAGGGGTATTTTTGAGTAGGTAAAGAAATTTAAAGAAATTTAATAGAGTTACTCAGTACTTTTTCAATCACTTTTCAGGTCTAACACAGGGGTGCCCACAAGGGGGGGCTATGACGCAAACTGCGTCATTGAAATTTTTGGGGGGGTTAAAAATCTATATAAATATGTTTGAGGGGGTGTAAAAATTAATCGAAAAGATTTTTTTTTCATGGAAGAACACCTATTGATAGACAATTGCGGGGGGGTGCGTCATGGACATAAGGGGGGTGGGCACCACTGAATAAATTTATTCCTTTTTAATTTCTTTGACACTTTTATTTTTTCTTCTTTCTTTATTAACTGCTATCAAGATTCTAGGGAAAATTCAAAAACTGAGCACTTATAAGCTTCTACATTAGTCTTGTCCGACTGACCGTTGTATAACATCAGATAACATTTTTATGCTCAGAGCAACGACTCAGAAAAATAGATAGATCTATCCTCCTCATTGATTTAGTGCACAGGTTCCGGATTCGATTCCCAACGGAAGATACTTGAAATTTAAACGCATTACGTTGATTCAGATCCCACCTTAAATTGTAGGTCCTCATCTTATAGAGCAGGGCTGTCCAAATGGCGGCCCGCGGGCCGCATGCGGCCCGCCAAACCATTTCCTGCGGCCCACAAAGTTTTCATGATTTACGATTAATATAACTCATAATATTTAAATTTATATTCATTCATTCATTTAATGTTTCCACTCTTCTTTCGGAATAAGGCATCCATTTAGCGCTTCTATACAACAAAAAGGCGCAGGCATCCAAGACAACACTGGAGTCGGTATTGTAATCGTTGCTGAAAGGGACGATTACTTCAATGAACGAATTTATATTTGACCTAGCTTTTTAAATCAGACCCTTTCTTCCTCGAACTTTGCCTAGAAGCCATAGCGCGCAAGAAATAGACCACTTCTTGTGATAAACACAATTTAGCATTCTTTCCAAGTTGCAATCGTCTGACATTAGATTTTGAAAAGGAAGCGTTTAATTTTTCTGAGTTCTGTAGAAACATCGAGAGTATCATGAATGGATTTAATGCGAGATTCTCAGATTTTTAGAAACTAAAAGACGACATTGCATTATTTACTAATCCATTGACAATAAACATCGAAGAACTAGCTCCAAACTTATAGCTCGAACTTTGTGACTTTCAGGCTGACCCATTGTTTCAGACAAGAACAAAGAAAGGAGTAGATATTTCAGACTACTTTCTAACAAACGTTTCCCTAGCTTTTGTGTGTTGTGTCGGAAAATAGTATCAATGTTTGGTAGTACTTATCTGTGTGAAAGTGCATTTTCCACCATGAAAATTGCAAAGAATCGCTCCAGAAGCTGCCTTGGAGATTCTTCTCTTTTATATCTTCTGCGGGTTACATCTTTTACAAGAGGAATGGATGTAGATACCCCAGCCCTTGTAAACGCTGCTAGTCACCCTCATTAGTCACATTGAATAGGTATGTAATATTTCAAATATATTTTTTATATTTTTCTTTTGTAGTGTAATAATAATAATAATAATAATAATAATAATAATAATAATAATAATAATAATAATAATAATAATAATAATAGATTATTATTATTATTATTATTATTATTATTATTATTATTATTATTATTATTATTATTATTATTATTATTATTATTATTATTATTATTATTAGCTGCGGCCCTCCACCTTACTAGTAAAGACAGTTATGGCCCTCAGGCTTATTATAATTGGACACCACTGTTATAGAGCCTTGGTGCTGACCAGGAACGCTACACTCCATGGGCGTCCATCTCCTCAACGACTTGGACGAAAAGCTCCAAATTTACCTTTCTCTCCCCAAATTGTCTATTCTTCTCTTCAAATTTGCTATTCTCCAGTTTGCTTGTACCATTTTCGATGAAAAATTATCCCCCTCCCTCCCCAAATATTCTCCTGGGCGCAATTTGGCCGTAAAACCAGCTTGTGAGCACCCGTGCTACACTCCAACCAATCAACCAAAATGTATACTTTCAAAGAAGGGAGGAGCAAATATAAGTAATACCTAGGTAGCAGAGTGGAAAAAAATCATTTTTGTTGATTTTTTTTTTTTATTTAAATCAAATCTTTCTCCTCGTATAATACAAGTCGCGAACTGAAGGGAAAAAAAATGAAAACTTAGTATTAATTGTTAATTATGCCATTTAAGTGAAAGTATTTTGGGGTTTAATTTTGAATTCATCCCCAATCCTTGCCTATTTCAATCCCAATATTTCTTATGCATTATGGAGAAAGTATAGCAACGTTTATCAACATGATTTTTTTTTTTTTTTTAAAGAAAAGGTACTGATCATGGTGGAAAGACTACAAGGTGGTTGCATGCGCATGTCGTCTGGAGCGCTGTCGTGGCTGTGACGTCATCTGGTTTGCAAGAGACAACGGGAAATGGCGCGGCTTTAAGTGACAAGTGGAAATTCTTTGTTACTTTGTTCTTTTAAATGATACCGAGAATGCCTAACTATGCAGTGTACGGCTGTAGTAATTATTACATAAAAATTAAGGGAACTAATATAAAATACTTTAGATTTCCTCCAAAAAAAGGGGGGGATGTCTCCAGAAATGGATTTTAGCTTGCAGGTGACAGGACAAAATAAACCTAAATTATGGTACATAAAAGTAATAAATAAATGCAATGTTAAATGAAATTATAAAAAAGCGATTTCATTATGTAGTTTCTTTTTAGTATTAACAGTATGTAATAATAGTATATAGAGCTACAGTAGCTTGTGTTGATTCTGCATACAAAAATCCAATAGTACGATTTAAAAAGACGAACTTTGGGACAAGACCCGGATTCGAAATCATGAGGGAGGGGAACCGACAGAGGTGATCATTTCTATCATTTCCTTCTACATAAAATATTGAGATAAAATTTTCCCCACAGAGGCAGGCATGTAACTCGAGAAGAGAGGCAGGATGATCTAGGAGGCTTACCTCCCTCGAGTTACGCAAATGTAGAGCTTTGAACGCCTTAAAGTAGTTCAGGTCCCATTTCATTCTGGAGGTCTGCATTCCCTGTAGCCTCGGTGCTAAAACGAGACGTTGCACTTCAAATTTACTAACGAATGGAAGGTTCGTAATAACGATTAACGGTCACAAAGATATATAACAATGTATTAGATCAAGGGAATAAAATATCCACCTACCATGTCGGGGCGGTATTGTCGGGACATTTTTACACTCAGATTTTGAAACTTTTGTTCATTTTAATCATAACTTTGGATAATTTACTTTGGATACATATTTAGGGGTTCCCTCCAGAATTACAAAATTAAGAATGACTGCAGTAAATTTAAAAATATTTTAGATTCTCAACTAATCAAGAGAGCACGGTGACTCAGTGTCAGAAGGCTCACCTCTGGTGCAAGGGCTACTGGTTCGCTTCTCTGTCAAGTGAGTTTCTGGTGGACAACATCGTGTCCGTGAGTTTCTCGGGACACTCCTGCACTCTCATTCCACCAAATTCCAAATAATCATTCATTTGCATTTATCTTTTGTCTTTAGTTCACGGGACAAAAAAAGAGAAAACTTATCAAGAAAATTAAGAAAATTATGTAATTTTATGGTTTATATGTTTTCTAGTCTAGCTGTAACACCTCTACATCGTCTTCACCTACGCCTAGTACTTTGTTTCTTGCTTGAAATAGTCATGTTGCAATTTCTTTGTTTGAGGTGCTTTGTATATACATATTTATTTATATATATTTTAGAACACAATAGTATATGTAACGTTTTATTTCGTACAAATGTTTAATAATACAGTTTGTTATGGAGTAAATTTTGACACTAATATTCAGAGAACTGTCAGTTTCACCAAACCTTTTGTTCAGATACAAATTCTATAAATAAGCAAATCAGCGATTTCAAATAAGATGATTTTTTATAAATCAAAAATAAAAACGATGTTTAAGATATTAAATACATGCGTCCCTGCTCAATAAAGTTTTTAATCTCTGACGAAACTTACATGGGAGCAACCTCTTTTTTTTTTTTTTTTTTTTTTTTTTTTTATTACCTGTCCAAGCATAAGGAAAATATACGTACGTGCATTTCTGTTTACGAAAACCATGAATTCTCCCTTGAGATATTCTCAAAATTTATATGGGATCATCAGTAAAGAATTGTCTTTCAAGCAAAATAATAATAATAGTAAATCAAAACCTATCAATGTGTTACGAAAATATACTTGAGCATACATAAATATATGATAATGAAATGTATTAACGACACACTGTGTTATAGATTATTCAGGCCTATACATACTCGAGTGTATTACTTCAGATGTTTAAAGAAGAAAAGAAAGAAAGAAAGAAAAAGCAGAAAATGTAGTGAGTAATATTGTGAGTAATATTGTACAAGCTTCAAAGTTGTTTAATATGAACTGATATTGCTGTTTCTTTTGCTATTGTAAATATCTTCCTTTGACTTCACTTAGCTTAAGCATTGATTACATTACGTTTATATAATTATTGTTTGTACTAAAATTTAAAAGATCACTATAAACAGAAGAGAAGTTTACGTGTAAGATACCAGCGAGCAAGCGCGTGTTTAAAGTTCATCTGACTCTCGCTGGCCACGTTTGAGACCAAGATGACGTCATGCGCCAGAGCGACAAGAATGTAGCACTGCATTGCATCCATCTTGTAGTCTTTCCACCATGGTACTGATATTTTGCAGGGGCATATTTTTATAATAAATCAGAACTAGCTAGCGGTATGAAATACATATAAAGTACATAAATTTCGACTAAAATTAACTAGCTCCATAGCCTATAGAACCCGGAGGTTCAATGCCGCCCTCACAAAAGCTCTCGATTGATTTCTATTCTTAGCTAACTGGATCCAGTTTCTACTTTGTATTCCTATTTCTACGAGATGTATTTTAATATTGTTCTCCCATTTGCGCCTAGGTCTTCCTAATGATCATTTTCCGATTGGTCTTTCAGTTAAGACTTTGAAAGCGTTCCTAAATTTCTTCCATCCTGGCTACATGACCTACCCACCTGAGTCTCCTAGACTTGATGACTCTAACTATGTTTGAGAAACCGTATAAATTATGTAGTTCCTCGTTATGAAGTTTCCGCCATTCCCCATTCTCGTTCCTCTTGGGTCCGAATATTCGTCTCAGGATCTTGTTCTCAAATACTTTCAGTCTATGCTCTTCCCTCATAGTAAGCGACCATGTTTCGCAACCATACAGAACAACAGGCATGATTATCGTTTTATATATTTTAAGCTCCAGATCCCTCGACATAATTCGCGATGAGAAGAGATTTTGAACTGAATAATAAGAGGAATTCCCTGATTTTAGTGGACATTTAATTTCTTTGTGAATATCGTTTTCGTCTGTTAATATTGATCCTAGATATTTGAAAGTATCCACTTTATCAAAAGTATTATTCGACATTTTAACGCATCCAAAATTTCCTGTATTACAATCCTGAGGAACTTCTATGTAGGGGAAAGTTCCCGATATCACACCGGGTTCTAAATCGCACCACCCCTAGTTTAAAAAGAACCGTAGTACTAACAAGCCATCTAATAGTTAAATTAAGTACTTAAACATATTTCCATAATTACAGAATAAAGTGACGACGTTCAGTAAGTTATGTGTGTGTGCAGTTGCAGTACAACATAATTGGAGTATTTCTTACTAATTTTCGGGGTATTTCACAGTAGAATAGGGATTAAGGTAAGAGAATTCGCTTGTTTCGATAAGTAGTAATAAACAAAATACCATTAATGTTATAGTGACAAATTAAAGTTATTATTATCTTTTTTTTTTTAATTTGTGACGTATGTAAAGAATATTTTTTTTTAAAAAAATGATGTAGTTTCCCAAATCACACTACTACCGTGTATCCAAAAATGCACCAGTGCGATTTTGGCTCCCATGATGAATTGTTTTTCGGTTACAATTCACACAAGGTGGGCACATGGTGTGAGCGGAGGATTGTGAGTTTGCATAATCTGAATAAATTACTAAAATCATTAATATGCAAAAATGCAAATGTGGGAGGAATCTTAATATTTAATCTGATATTGACTTTAAATTACTGTAACCTCCTGCCACAAAGTTAATTTAGTGAATTTAGTCAGTCGGTAGAGTCTTAGAATGAATAAAAGTTAAAATTTTGAAAAGAAAAAAATAAGATTCCTGTTAGGCATGACACTCTAATTTACAGGTTCACATGGTTTTAACACCCATCCTGTATGCGAAAGATACCCACAATATGTTCATCGCAATTACGATCCACTAATAGACCCAGCTTCCGGCCTGAAAAGCAAACAAGAAAGACAAAAAAGGGTAACACATTACCTTGCGGCCAACTGCTACAATAAAAGGAGTCAACATTCCAGTGGTAATCCTGATTTAATGCACCACTTCCGTAATTCCAGAGCACACAGAAATTATATTTACAAAAAGCACTCGCGCGCGTGGTCTTGCTACGAGACCTGAGCAAAGAAAAGAAAAAAAAATATTTCTTTTAATATTTCTTTCTCACACTTTGAGCTCGCAATTATTACTGTTTGTGCACTTTTGTTTTCATCACGCCGCACTCTTCTTTCTTGAAGTGTCTCTAGTTTCACGACTGAATGCGCTTCTGGGTCGAGTTTCTTCCAAAGTTGTGGACCATCCTCTTCCTAGGTTCTGCTAACCGTTAGGTTTCCTCTGTCATGGAATTTCAGTAAACACCAGAGTCGGTTCAACTGGGTAGTCCTTGGTGTGATACCACGATAAAATATATTGGTTATTTGATGAAAGTTCTCATAACGTTCTCTTGCACAAAACCCGCCTACTTAATACAAGCAAAAATGGCTCAGTTCTTGTATTTAATGGGTTTTAATTAAACTATACTATATGATAGCATTGGAGATTTCTTACAGAACACGGCAATGTTTTTTTCTTCACTCAGAATGTTACTCGCTTTCGCTTTCACTGTTAGTAGCGTGAACAAGTGATATAGCGTGTGACGTAAACATGGTACAAAATTGATACCGGTGCGAAGCACTTTACGAAATATGATGTAAAGCTTTGTCTCTTCTCACTAGTAAATTGTGATATATGTCGCACTTTGTCTCATATCACTTTTGAGAAAACACACTTTTAAATATATATATAATCAGTATCTCCAACTCTCCCATTCCACCATGAGAATGTTAGTCCGGAGAAAAACGCGGAAATACTGCAAGTAAACTAACTATGATTGCCCATTCTACGGCACACACGCACAAATTATCAGTGTGTAACTCACGCACTATTCTTGTACACACATCTCTGAAATGTAAGAGTACCAAATAGCTGACGGTCAACACTATTACGACTTGCAGTACTTAGATCTGCACTGTCTCGCGATTTAGCAATAACTACCCCTCTGGTTGTCCCGAGTACTGTTATATTCCTTTGCAGTTTCATTGTTTCTTTCAACTGCAGGGTTGGGCCGAACCAAAGTAGCCCGCTCCACTGGAATAGGGGTGAGGGTGCCTCCCTCACTTGCGAGTTTCCAGTGACCTACATAACTTAAAAAAAACACACTTGTTCATGTTCTTTTCCACTTTGTCTATCACTTCAATGGCATCGTTGTCTGTCACTATGTTTGTTCACTTGCTTAATAATCAAGCTTCAATTTAGTATCTGTTATGCACACACACTGTGCCGTATTTACGAGAAATATTAACACAAACACCAACATTATTGAAACTCTGTCACTTGACATGTTTACTTAAACACCTTTGTCAGGTGGCACCATCTATCGGCGACACCAGGAGCTACTTGAACAAGTGACATTGAATATGATGAATTACAAAAAGTGGATGCATTGAAGGATTTGGCTTCTGAACAAATTAATGATGTTAATTAAACAAATTAAATGAGCTATGCAAAATGCAAACAAATTAAAATGACTCTAGATAAGGCTGAAGTAGCCTGACACATGATAAACAAAATAATATTACTGATTGGAAGGTCGCTTTTCATTGCAACAGTATTGCCTTCTCGGTTATATTTAAAAAAAAAACAACGGTATGTGTTCGTCTCCCTGCATACCTTCCACAACCACAAACTAGGCCTAAATTGGTTTTAGTACAAGCCAATTAGACAGAACAAAATATATATATCGAACTACATATGTCTAATACTACGGGAACACCCAGAAAGTTTATTTACATAACATAACACATATTATCATTCAAATCATATCAGCGGTGCAGACGATAACTATATTTTTACAGAGACATCTAGCGGATGTCATGGAACCATTACAAACAACGTTCTAGACGGCTTCCCCTCTAGTTCAAGTGGACTTGCCAATAATTTTAAAATAGTCAACTTTTCTTTCTCTGAGAAAGTTCCGTTGGCAAAGCGACGCTTCACAAGTCGAACACGCTAAAAATGGGCGTGTTTAAAAAAAATAACACCTCTTTGTATTAGGATTTCTCTCGTAGACATGCTAAAAATTTTATGATTTTTCAAGTATTGTATCCGCAGGATTTGTGTCTCGGTAGTGATAGTGTATGCTACTCCCTATAACAACACTAAGAAATTCAACTAGCAATACTTCTAAGCAAAATCTGAATCTCATAGGTTTTCTATCCTTATTCAGATGGTTATATTGATTTCAAAATTCTTCTCAACTTGGGTGTCCAACGCTCCGTTAAGTACACCTGCTTTCTTTGAGTTTTTTTTTTCTCTGGGAAGTTTTCTCTGCCTCTATCCATGCAAACTAACATATCCAAATACAAAATTCGCTATCTTCTTATACGTTAATATTAATTAATATCAAATTCTCATTGCTTCTCGCTTAAGTCCTGCCCTGTTGTTCATTACTATTCATTTACATAACACAATAAACCATAACTATACATAGAAATATTAATAAAAGTTATCTGCTCCCGCTGGTAATTATTTAAATCTCAAAATTCTTTATATACAAATTCCTAATTAAATTGAAATAATATTCATAATTTCACGAAAAATTTAAATATGCAAATCATCTTATAACACAGATAATGTGACGTTCACATTTATTCCCCTCTTAAGGAAATGCAACCGTTAATCGCTTAATCGTTGCATTTTCTCAGAAGTTGTACTAATCTACCTTACGTAAATCACATACATATTCCGTATATACTAACTTTATACAAGATTTCCCTAAATACATCAATATATCCTAACAATCATAAGATAATAAACTAAACACTAATAACACATAAAAATAATCCCTAACATGTCATAATCACTTTATCATCATAATTCTATACAAAATTCATCTCTTTCGTAATATCCTGATTCAACTGTTGTATTACACTCCGCGCAACTACTCTCTTGGAGGCCAGACGTAAAGAGGTGCGTCTGGGAGTGATTCTTTCTTCTTCAGCTCTCCATCCTGTATGACGTGCTGTGTTTATTTCCTGCCTTTCCTACGTCATCAGGTCAGCTGTGTCCTGAGGAGGCGTGGCTTCACGCTGAACGTATTTCTTCAGGTGGAACACGTTTCTCTTCATTAATACTTCCTTAGTCTCAGGATCACCGAGCGTGCAGACATTATTCTGCGCAGTGGAGAGTGTCACGTAAGGTCCCGTGTAAAGGAGCATCATCTTCTTGGTAATGCCAGAGAAAGCGTCAGATTTGGGAAAAGCTCTCACCAGTACCAAATCTCCAACCTCGAAACGCGCTGGCTCGCGACGTTTATCGAAGGCCTTCTTTCTTCGCTGTGCTGACTTCTTCAGATTACTTGCTGCTAGCTCAACGTAATATTTCAACGATTTGTGTCTCTCTACTTCTGGGATCTCAAATAATCTCGCCAGTTCTTTCGACGGTGATTCTCCCAGGTGCACTTGAAATGGACTTAGACCAGTCGACAGATGTACGCTTGAGTTGAGACACTTTTCAATTTTCTCAAGATGTTTGGGCCATTCTCTCTGCTTGTCATGGCACAATTTTCGTAACATTCTCACTGTCGATTTTACACCCACCTCAGCCATGTTTCCTTGGGGATAGTACGGAGTACTATAGATGGGCTTAAGGTTTAAGTCCGAGAGTTCCTTCTTCCACTTCGCACTCGAAAACTGTGTCCCATTGTCTGTCAAGATGACCTCAGCAGACGGACACAGTTTCAGGAACTCCTTCAGCTTCTTTAACGCTGTGTCTGTGGTGGCCCTTCTGCACGCATAGAGTCCAATCAACTTGGAGAAAGCATCCACGCATACAAGGATGTATGACACGTTGCCTACCCCCACAGGGAGAGGCCCCAACCAGTCCAGACAAACCAAGTACCCAGGGCGACGCACTAAAACAGGGTTCAGTGGTCCCGAACGATACATGTGAGGGGGGGATGCTTTCTGACACAGACCACAGGAAGCTGAGAATTTCTTTATGGCATTCCTCATCTTCGGCCACACAAAATATTCAGTTAACATTGGCACAAGCTTGCTAGCAGACAGATGTCCTCGCTCATTGTGGTAATATTCCAACAATGGCTGCACAAGCACTTCCGGTATGCAAATCCGTAGACCGGAACGGTCACGTTTACATAGCCGTCCATTTGAGAGCAAGTACTGGTGGTTCTCGCTGGCTGTTTTCCCTGAGTTTTCCTGGTTCTGCAGCTTTCTCTTGACGTCGCCAAATACAGGGTCAGAAGTTTGCAGCTCTGGCAACACTGCAATAAGTTCCCTTAACTGACTCGGAATGTGGGTCAGTATTGTCATCAGAGATTCATTCAATACCAATTTCTTTGCCTTATCGAATTGAACTCCTGTATTTGGTGGGTACCTGGAATGGTAGTCGCTTAAATTGTCCTTAGACTTTACATACTCAAATTCGAATGTCAACATATTCAAAGTTAGTACCCAACGCATCAGACGCTGTGACGTAAGCCTACATAACAGCAGAAAACGTATCGATTGATGGTCGCTGCGAATTTTGAAGAAATTGCCTACCAAATAGTGTTTAAACTTACACAAGCCATCAATTACACCAGCCATCTCTTTCTCTGAAATTCCATAGTTACGTTCTGCTGCATTAAAGATGCGTGACGTCATTCCTATTACACGGACCTCGCCATTGTCGTCCAGTTGATAAAGATGCGACGAACAACTTACATCGGAAGCGTCACATTCCAAAATAAGTTGTTTGTCAGGGAGCGGCTTCTTCAGCACTACTTTCTCTCTGAAGACTTCGCGTATCCTTTGAAACGCTACGTCGTGACAAGGCAACCATTGATATTTCACTCCCTTCTTTAACAACTGAAACAATGGGTATAAAATTTCTGAATACTGTGTACTGAATATTCTATAGAATTGACAGTACCCAATAAAACTTCTCAATTCTTTCACGTTTCTCGGTTTGCGAAATTCCATAACCTTCTCCAATTTCTCCTGCGACTTCTCAATTCCAGCAGGGGAGAGGTCATAGCCAAGAATGGAAATTCTCCGGCGGGCAAATTGACACTTTTTCAATCTTAAAGTTAGGCCACCTACTTTCAACTTCCCTAACACAATATCAAGATGGCGTAGATGCTCATCAAAAGAAAATGACGATATGGTCACATCATCAACATAATGGCCACAAAAGTCACGACACTCATCCCCGAGAATGGAGTTGATCGCACGCACACATGAAGCTAAGCTCTGCTTGGTCCCAAAGGGAAGCTTCTTGAATACATACGTAATTCCGTCGTGAAGGAAACCTAAATATTTCTGGCTGTTTTCTTCAACTAGAATTTGCATGAAAGAATCCACTGCATCTAAACTAGAGAACCAACGCCGTTCACATAAGTCTTGCAGTGTACACAGTGCAGGGATCGGCTGGTCGAATTCTGCGCGCGTAATAGCACCGAGCTTTCTCGCATCCAAACAAGTCCTCAAGGTGCCATTCTTTTTCGGCACAATCACGAGTGGACTTAGATAAGAAGTGGGATGCTTCTTGATTATACCCCACGCCAACCAACGATTAATGGTGTTAGTTACAGCCGTTCGGTGTCGCAGCGGATAAGGATACATCCTTGTCTTCATGGGTCGATCATCGGTCACCTCAATGGAATGCTGGTAATCCCTAATGGTACCGGGCTTCTCGTCAAATATGCTTCGATGTTTGTAGAGCACGTCGTACAACTTTTGCTTTTCCTCCCCACTCAAATCAGTATACTTTTCGACATGATCTCTAATTTCTTCTGGGGTAGCCTGGGTTCGAACCTTCGCCCATTCCTGTGGCGAGTAAACGACGTTTGCAAGTTCGGCTGCAGTTGGGAACTTCCCATCGTCCAACTGGCTGCGCAGGGTAGCCAACTCTCCCTGGTGGCCTCCGCCTGCTGACGCTCGCTCGAACTGCTCTGTAGTCAGCGGTCCTCTCCTCGACACGCACATACTACTAAGTGTGGGATTCTCACAATCGACCACATCCTCTTCGAACTCCCAGGATAATTTTCTTATGAAAAGGTCTTCTTCCTCTATTTCGATGTCTCGAAAAGAAACTTCTATATGGTGGGGATGGTTAAGCGAAAGGACGTTTCTCTCATAATCTAGGATCGCTCTACTTTCTACAAAGAACTGTGAACCCAAAATGAGTTCACGGTTCAGCCCTTTCACTACTATTGCCGAAGTATAGTACTCCTTTTCTGCAATCACTAACTCTAACAATACTTGGCCGATGATCGAAGCGACGGCGCGACCGAACGCTGAACTGACTCTAATGTTCGCTGACTTAATGAACGCTGGTGGGGGGTCTCGCTTACGTATTTCTTCCCAACATTGCAATGAGATAGCCGAGATGCTCGCGCCACTGTCCAATAATGCCAGAATTTTGCTATTAAATAGACCTACTTCTACCTCCGGAAGTGTTACTAAATTGTTATTGGGTAGCTTTTCGGTCGAACTATCTAAAAGGTTCCTAAACATCGCATTCGTCTCGTCAAACAACTCTTTGTTTATTTTAATTTTGTCCCCATTCCTCTGTAAAAGCATAATTTCGGGCTGACGAATGTCGTTATTTCCTTCACGATCGAAATGTGTCGTGCTAATTATACGTCTACAGGTTTCACAATCCCCATTCTCCAGTGTCTCTAAAGTCTTTACAAATGTCTCACTACTTTCTTCTTTTTCTTCTTCTACAACATTGTTGCATGCAATAACACAATTACGCATATCCTCAGAAATACATTTCGCCGGTTTATCCTGAATATTCAGTACTCCAGTATTCAAGTCACCGCTCTGAGAACATGCGGACAGTTCTCAGTGGCGTTGACTAGTTCCAGGGCTGTTTGCCCGTGAATTCCCACGAGACGAGACTTGTCTCGTGGACTGTTCAGTCCTATCGTTATGAACACGGAGCTCATTAACCTCCGCAGCATAGTCACTATTTCTATTATTATTATTGCGAGTTTGTGCACGACCCCTATTCCTTCCACGTCGTTGTCCTCGATTTCCCTGAGTTCTCGTTCGAGAATCCCCAGTGTCACGCTCCTGACCACTGGAATTTCTCGAACGCCAATTGCCACTATTATTGTTATTTCTGTTTACATTGCCTCTTCGTGTACCCCTATTATTATAAGGCCCATTGTCCCTGTGGAACCTCCTGTCTCTGGTGGGGTTACTCGGCCTACTGTTTCGTGGGGGGGGGGAAGATCGTCCTACATCTTCTTCTTCTTCCTCTACTGACAGTGTGTTTATTCCCCTCCTATTGTTGTTATTACTTGGTGGCTGGTAAGTGGACTGCAGCTCACCAACAATGTTCAACAATTCATCTATAGATCGTGGTTTAGATGACACAATACATCTATAGATTGAGAAAGGCAATTGCCGTGGAAGAACTCGCAAAAGTACCTGGGGCGGTAATGGGGGGTCGAGAATACTGTTGGTATGCAGTAATTCCAACAAGTATTCTGTCGGCTTCTTGCTTCCCCGTGTCTCGAAGCGTGACGTCAAAATAGAGGCACGGAGATTAGCAAGTTTCTCCTCGCTAAGATAGGCGTTCTTGAAATGTCTAACGAGATCTTGATAATTAGTGCATTTCTTCAAAGTCACCTGCATCCACTGGCGTGAGATGCCACGGAAGCAGTGGGAGGAGAAGGCCAACCGTCTATCTTCTGGTACACCCGTTAAATCGAAATAATTATCTAGTTCTACTAGAAAATTATGGGCCTGTATTTCTGATTCAACTCCTGTAAAAACAGGAATTGACAGATCTCGATGTAACAGCCCTAAGGCTGACGCTACCTGGCAATTCGCAACACTACTATTGCTACTGCTGACGTTGTTTATGTTTGGAGGGGGAGGGGCAGCCTGCTCGTCTGAGTTCTCACGCCTGGGAAGCTCAGGGAACTGTCCTGCATGGCTCGGTCCAGCGACCGGCGTTTCAATTCTCTCATGCGAGACAGAGGCTGTGTTTTGACAACTGGAACTGTTTTCTCGCACCGACTCCTTTAACAGTTCCAGCTGTTCCTCCCATCTCAGTTCTGCTCTACTCAGCTTCGATTGTAAGTGGCCCACAGAACTATCTACTGTAGCTTTTACTCTATCTATTTCAGTAGAAACGGCTGCTACATTCTCCCCCACTCTCTCCATGTCACCACGTAAATGGTTGACATCTCGAGAGACCTGAGCGAGGTCTGATCCAAGGACCTCAGATATCTCACCTATCCTGTTTTCGGTATGTGCCTCTAGTTCGCTGATTTTATTCTCGGTTGCCTCTACTGATGATTTTAATTCTTGGCAGGATGCTGTTATCTTGGATTCCAGAGCTTCCGCTGAGGAATCGATCCTGGCCTCTAGCTCTGTCACGTTTTGCATCATTTCACGCCGGAAACTGTCAGTGATCTGTTTTTCAACAGCCTCCAACTTATCTAGCATGGTTCTGCTAGCGTTCTCCTGCCTACTTGCTAATTCCGAAAAGGTTCTCTGATGCGTCTTTTCTTGGGTTTCTAATTTACTTGAAATTTCCGAAAGTGACTTTTCATGATTCTTTTCTTGGTTCTCTAACTTCTGTGAAATCTCCAAAAGCGATTTCTCCTGTTTCCCTGAAATTTCTAATAATGTTCTTTCTTGTTTTTCAGCCATTTCCCTTATCATATTTACTAATGACGCGAGACACGGGTCAGATACCGATGTGACTTGCGCTGAGGTGCTAGGAACCGGTTCCCTAATCTGCTCCGATTCATTAGCCCTCTCATTACTAACTGTACCTTCTCCAGGCGGAACTACTTCCTGGAGAGAGGTGTTTACATTTCCAACTGAATCGCTTCCGGTGTCCTGAGACTCCGATGGAAATTCCATTATTTGCGCAAATTGATCGTCAATAATGTTGTCGCCTACAAAGCCTTCCATCGCTCTAGCTTGACTTCGCGTTACTACCATCAAGTGATTATGAACTCTAAATAAGTAACTAGGTTCTCTAATATGCCTAAACTTGATTCGCTAAATGTTATTCCCCTCCAAAAGGTTTAAAATTTGGCAATACACTTCAACAAAATAAATGCATATAACACAACAATAATACACACAAAAATAATAAACTTTCTGGATGGCAGCGCGACAACCTGAAAGAAAAACACATCTACTGCTACCCGCGTCTGGCTTGCACTAAATATCGTAAAAACGTTGGGTATCTTTCATTTCTTGTGGCAACATTCTTTACTGAATCAAAAATGAAAAAGAAAACCAGACTTTACTTTATTTCTCTTGCCACAAGATTTACTATCAAAAGCAAAATTTAGCAAAGGACATTTCTAAAACAAAACATACATCCAGGATGGTGTGTGTGTCGTGCCCCATGCGTAAGGCAGCCAAGTTCTTTGTGAGCGGAGGATTGTGAGTTTGCATAATCTGAATAAATTACTAAAATCATTAATATGCAAAAATGCAAATGTGGGAGGAATCTTAATATTTAATCTGATATTGACTTTAAATTACTGTAACCTCCTGCCACAAAGTTAATTTAGTGAATTTAGTCAGTCGGTAGAGTCTTAGAATGAATAAAAGTTAAAATTTTGAAAAGAAAAAATAAGATTCCTGTTAGGCATGACACTCTAATTTACAGGTTCACATGGTTTTAACACCCATCCTGTATGCGAAAGATACCCACAATATGTTCATCGCAATTACGATCCACTAATAGACCCAGCTTCCGGCCTGAAAAGCAAACAAGAAAGACAAAAAAGGGTAACACATTACCTTGCGGCCAACTGCTACAATAAAAGGAGTCAACATTCCAGTGGTAATCCTGATTTAATGCACCACTTCCGTAATTCCAGAGCACACAGAAATTATATTTACAAAAAGCACTCGCGCGCGTGGTCTTGCTACGAGACCTGAGCAAAGAAAAGAAAAAAAAATATTTCTTTTAATATTTCTTTCTCACACTTTGAGCTCGCAATTATTACTGTTTGTGCACTTTTGTTTTCATCACGCCGCACTCTTCTTTCTTGAAGTGTCTCTAGTTTCACGACTGAATGCGCTTCTGGGTCGAGTTTCTTCCAAAGTTGTGGACCATCCTCTTCCTAGGTTCTGCTAACCGTTAGGTTTCCTCTGTCATGGAATTTCAGTAAACACCAGAGTCGGTTCAACTGGGTAGTCCTTGGTGTGATACCACGATAAAATATATTGGTTATTTGATGAAAGTTCTCATAACGTTCTCTTGCACAAAACCCGCCTACTTAATACAAGCAAAAATGGCTCAGTTCTTGTATTTAATGGGTTTTAATTAAACTATACTATATGATAGCATTGGAGATTTCTTACAGAACACGGCAATGTTTTTTTCTTCACTCAGAATGTTACTCGCTTTCGCTTTCACTGTTAGTAGCGTGAACAAGTGATATAGCGTGTGACGTAAACATGGTACAAAATTGATACCGGTGCGAAGCACTTTACGAAATATGATGTAAAGCTTTGTCTCTTCTCACTAGTAAATTGTGATATATGTCGCACTTTGTCTCATATCACTTTTGAGAAAACACACTTTTAAATATATATATAATCAGTATCTCCAACTCTCCCATTCCACCATGAGAATGTTAGTCCGGAGAAAAACGCGGAAATACTGCAAGTAAACTAACTATGATTGCCCATTCTACGGCACACACGCACAAATTATCAGTGTGTAACTCACGCACTATTCTTGTACACACATCTCTGAAATGTAAGAGTACCAAATAGCTGACGGTCAACACTATTACGACTTGCAGTACTTAGATCTGCACTGTCTCGCGATTTAGCAATAACTACCCCTCTGGTTGTCCCGAGTACTGTTATATTCCTTTGCAGTTTCATTGTTTCTTTCAACTGCAGGGTTGGGCCGAACCAAAGTAGCCCGCTCCACTGGAATAGGGGTGAGGGTGCCTCCCTCACTTGCGAGTTTCCAGTGACCTACATAACTTAAAAAAAACACACTTGTTCATGTTCTTTTCCACTTTGTCTATCACTTCAATGGCATCGTTGTCTGTCACTATGTTTGTTCACTTGCTTAATAATCAAGCTTCAATTTAGTATCTGTTATGCACACACACTGTGCCGTATTTACGAGAAATATTAACACAAACACCAACATTATTGAAACTCTGTCACTTGACATGTTTACTTAAACACCTTTGTCAGGTGGCACCATCTATCGGCGACACCAGGAGCTACTTGAACAAGTGACATTGAATATGATGAATTACAAAAAGTGGATGCATTGAAGGATTTGGCTTCTGAACAAATTAATGATGTTAATTAAACAAATTAAATGAGCTATGCAAAATGCAAACAAATTAAAATGACTCTAGATAAGGCTGAAGTAGCCTGACACATGATAAACAAAATAATATTACTGATTGGAAGGTCGCTTTTCATTGCAACAGTATTGCCTTCTCGGTTATATTTAAAAAAAAAACAACGGTATGTGTTCGTCTCCCTGCATACCTTCCACAACCACAAACTAGGCCTAAATTGGTTTTAGTACAAGCCAATTAGACAGAACAAAATATATATATCGAACTACATATGTCTAATACTACGGGAACACCCAGAAAGTTTATTTACATAACATAACACATATTATCATTCAAATCATATCAGCGGTGCAGACGATAACTATATTTTTACAGAGACATCTAGCGGATGTCATGGAACCATTACAAACAACGTTCTAGACGGCTTCCCCTCTAGTTCAAGTGGACTTGCCAATAATTTTAAAATAGTCAACTTTTCTTTCTCTGAGAAAGTTCCGTTGGCAAAGCGACGCTTCACAAGTCGAACACGCTAAAAATGGGCGTGTTTAAAAAAAATAACACCTCTTTGTATTAGGATTTCTCTCGTAGACATGCTAAAAATTTTATGATTTTTCAAGTATTGTATCCGCAGGATTTGTGTCTCGGTAGTGATAGTGTATGCTACTCCCTATAACAACACTAAGAAATTCAACTAGCAATACTTCTAAGCAAAATCTGAATCTCATAGGTTTTCTATCCTTATTCAGATGGTTATATTGATTTCAAAATTCTTCTCAACTTGGGTGTCCAACGCTCCGTTAAGTACACCTGCTTTCTTTGAGTTTTTTTTTTTTCTCTGGGAAGTTTTCTCTGCCTCTATCCATGCAAACTAACATATCCAAATACAAAATTCGCTATCTTCTTATACGTTAATATTAATTAATATCAAATTCTCATTGCTTCTCGCTTAAGTCCTGCCCTGTTGTTCATTACTATTCATTTACATAACACAATAAACCATAACTATACATAGAAATATTAATAAAAGTTATCTGCTCCCGCTGGTAATTATTTAAATCTCAAAATTCTTTATATACAAATTCCTAATTAAATTGAAATAATATTCATAATTTCACGAAAAATTTAAATATGCAAATCATCTTATAACACAGATAATGTGACGTTCACAATGGCAATATGGAAAATGGTCTCCGGAGTCTATCAATCGTGCTTTGAAAAAATATCGAGAAAATAAAGTGACGCTGTCCAGCCCAATAATAGGAGGAAATAGAACTACCGGCATGCAACCACAAAGAACAGAAGTACTCTCATCAAATCTTTACAAAAAAAAAAAAAATAATAACGGCAAAGCCAAGCAAGAGTATCCAAACGTGTGGAGAGACCTAATCTTTCTGAACCATCAGCTAGGTCTGCATGTGCTTCAGGAAACCTTAACACCAAAAAGTGTATTCGAAAAATAGATACATTCAAATCACGATGCTCCGAGCTACATATTCGAAGTGTTTCAAATGTGGCTTTTGAAACCAATGAACAAGATTGGTTTTGCATCCTTTGTCAACAAAATTTAGTCGAAGATATGGTACAGAGTGTTTTGTGTAAAGTCTGGATACATGAGTCTGGTGTTCCAGGAGATGAATGTGCATTCCAATGTGATTTTTGTGCACATAAGGTGTAGCTGCCTGTTTTCCATAAATATACATACTTTACGTTTCATAGGATTATGAACAATATTGCTCATTGGATCAACATATTTTTTTCTTTAATGATATGTTCTTCCTCGTATTAATAACACTCAGATAAAAGAATGTGATATATCATAGATATATTAATTTGTTTTACTTCTAGGTTGCATTTCTACTTAGCTTATTTCTAAGGTGTTATTTCTGTGCTCGGTTATTTACATTGCAGTATTTTTTCTCTTTAAAGATGTATTATACCTCATCTTAATGTAATATAAACAAAATAATGCGATATTCAATGGAAATGATGATTTGTTTTACCCATATGCATTACTGTAAAATTTGCGTGTATTCAAATGGCGGTGCGATTTTGGCTTCACATGGTGCGATTTGGGAAACCTGTTGGGTAAATCGCACCAATCGCAGGCTTCATCATTTTTATCATATCAAGATATCGTTATGAAATCACTGGAAAAGAATTGGAAAACTATAAAGTTCAATAGGATCAAAAAATCATTTTAAATTTCTTCAAAAGTTTCGAATAAAACAATTTATGTAAAAAGTTGTGCGATTTTGGCTACTCTCCCCTACTTAGTACATAAATTTCGCCTAAATTTTTTTTTTTTTTTTGAGGGGATCGGACCTCCCTAAATACGCCCCTATTATCTGGAAACACAAATAGACGTGGACACAAAAGAATTTTCGTCTTAAATGTTCATGGTGATTTTCCCGTTGGAATAGTTAACGGTTTAAAAACACTATGTTACCAAGAAAAGAAAGCAGGATTGACTCGTTACCCGTTCAAAACGGGATTTTCCCTAATCATTTTCTGCATGATACTCATTTTCATACTGTGCTTACATACATTTGAGTCTCATTGTATTATGATTATCATCTTCCATAATCGAAATAACAGAACAAAAACGAGATTTTACTTCTTTTGTCTTTAAATTAATTTATTTCGGAATTTGATTTAAATCAACGATTTTTATTTAAAAAATCAAGTGATTTAAATATTGATTAAAATTGTGATTTAAATCAGATTGATTTAAATCAATCCACTCTGCTAGGTAGTGTAGAGAAGTGTTGGTAGTTACGCATATTCATAGATCAAGTGGTGTACCTACAGGACCATCCATTCCACTATCGTTTTTTTTTTTTTTTTTTTTCAGTTAACACTGCCTTTTCCAACATCATCAGATTTCTTGGTCGTTTCCCAATATCAGTTCACGCAATAACATTTCTTTGAAACGTTACAGTTATAATTCTATTGTCGGTTGAAAGCAGAAAAGGAAATTTTACACGAAGTGAACATTTGCAAAGTTCCATTGTGAAAATATTGTAGACTAGCAGCGTTCACCCCGCTTCGCTGGGGTCACCCCGGAACGCAATAAACTTTGTTACTTAGATAATTTTTACTTTTTCGCTTTCAAGTGATATGATAAAAACCATAGAAGATTGCAGTAAATGTTAACATTATATCGCCTGTCATTTATGTTAACCCGCCGAGTGACACGGTCATGTGGGTTGCATATAAATACGGTTAGATTTAGCTATGATGAGCTAACAAAGGATTTCTACGTTATGTACACTTGAATGGTCAATTATCTCAAGACACTGGTAATTGAAAATTAAAGTGATATGATAAAAACCATCTAGGGTCCAAATCTTAATAACCCCCCAAAAATGAAAGAAATTGGTTCAGCCGTATTAGCGTGATGAGCTAACAAAGGATTTGTACGTTCTCTTTTATATATATAGATTTTCAAATAATAACTTATTAATATATGTAACTATGTTGAAACTATCTTATTAAGCTGTCAAGCCAATATTATCTTCCCATTTACCATTCATTCTTTCAAGCATGGGCGGCGATTAGGGGGGGCAAAGGGGGCAGTTGCCTCCCCCCCACTTTTTTGAAGTGACCCGTTGATGTATATAGTTTCATTTGGAAATGTAAAGTTATTGCATATATATTACTGGTTCATAGAAAAGAATGATGCCATATATTTGCCGTTGGGTGAGTACGTATTGGTTAGTTCTCTTCCCGTTGTGTTAAGAAAGCTACAGGAATTGCGTTTTAATTGCCACTGAAAATGGTCCAAAATATTGATTAAAAACAGAGCAATAAGAAAGAATTACTACCTTTTTCATTGTTTTACAGTGTAATATACAAATGAAGTGTGTGTTTAGGGGTGTACGAGGATATATACAATTAAATTTACTGAATTCAACATAATTCTAGGTTTCAGGATTATTTTGTATAACTGGAGTGTGGATTGATTCTAAGTATTGTTGAGTTTAGATGTATTCCAAGAAAGTGAAAACTGCACCTAATGGCAACGAAAATGTTTCGGGAAGCTTACTGTCTTTCTAGAGTAATAACATACATTTAATACCTTGTGTGGAATTAAAAATATAAGTTTTTCATTAATCCCTAATTCATTAAAGTTTCTATGTAACTTTTGCAAAACAAGCCTCATTATTCATTACTGAGTAATACAGGGTTAGCCTAAAAGAAATAGACAACTTTAGTGGTCCCCCAAATGAAGAGTTTTAATTACATGGTAACGTAACTTACATGAGTTGTTAGGGTACATCTGGAAGTGGTTGTGATACAACTACAGATGTTCTATGTGTGATCCTTTGGTTACACAGGAAACATCTAGTCTGTTGTCCAATCCTTCCCAAAGAGGCATCAAACTCTGACTGTCCACCAATGCAACAGCATCTCTGATTCATTCTTTCATTTCCGTCAGACTGAGGGAGGGGAGGGAACATACACATTATCTTTTCTGAAACCCCACAGAAAGTAATCACACGGTATGAGGTCTGGACTTCATGGTGGCCATTGAGTCATAGCCATTCATTCATTCATTCATTCATTTGCCTGTTTCATTAGCTTACAAAGCATGAGAAATTCTCATGTAAGCATTACAGTTGTCAGAAAGAAAAAAAAAAAAACAATATTGTCAAGTACCAGAGGTATACATCATGCATCTTTCTAAAATATAAAACCACATAAATAGGATACACTAAGTATAAAAACATGACAATTTACATCTAATTAGGTAACTGTTTGTACCACACCAGGCATGTACTCACGGGTAAGTATCTGTTACCAACTCTTGAGTTAATGAGTCATTTAAATATTCTTTAATTGTATAATAGCACTTTTCAGTGAGTAGATTATATAAAGTCTTACCAAGAATGGAAACATTGGTCATATTTTTCAAGTACAGAGGAAGTTTATTATACAATCTGACACAATTCATGTACACGGTTTTGCCTATATTAGCATATTTTTGATGCATCACAAATATGTCACTACCTTGTCTTGTATTATGGCTATGAACATTTTTGTTAAAGATAAAAAAAATGTTTGTTTTTCACAGTGAAAAGAATAGATTTATAGATGTATAAGTTGGGGAGTGTTAAAATTTTTGCTTCTCTGAAAACCTTTTTACATGTCGATTTTGTGGGTAACCCAAAAATTATTCTAATCGCTTTCTTTTGCAATCGGAAAGTGCTTAAACTATTTTCAGCAGATCCCCAGTGTATTATGCCGAAGTTAATTAATGAATTAAACTTGGCGTAGTAAAAGCTAAGAAGTGCTTCTCTCGATACGGTACCTTGAAGTTTGTATAAGGCAAAACACACGCTACTTAGTTTCTTGTTTAAAGTGGAGATATGAGCAGACCATGAAAGATCATCACTTATGATTACACCTAAAAGCTTTGTTATGCAAGAATATTGGAGTAAGTTAGAAGATATTTTTATTCTAGGTGATATACGCGGTTTTCCTGGAAAATGAAAATGTAAGAGAATCGACTTATCAGTTGAACAGCCAATCCACCGCCTAGGAAGAACTTCGTCAAGATAGCCCCTTACATCGGAATGCCAGTGAGGTGGGATTCCATCCAGCACAAATATGAAATTGTCACTATCTTCTTCAAGTTGTGGCATCAACCAAAGTTGCAACATGTCAAGGTACGTTCTTCCAGTAACAGTTTCTTTTTGAAAAAGAACGGTCCATACACCTTTTTGGGCGATACAGCACAAAACACGTTAACCTTTTTGAGTCCCTAATCTGCTCTGTTTACGATATCACTAGTGTGAAAGGTTGATTCGTCCTCAAATGTAAGCAGCTGAATGAGGTCATCTTTTTCTTCACAAAGATTTTGTATGAACACGCAAAACTGAACGTTGCTGTTTGTCACTTTCATTGAGACTTTGCAGTAATTGCAGTCGATATGGATACAACTTAAGACGTTTACATAAAATGATCCAGACAGTCTTTTGAGGGATATCAAGTTCTTTTTCTGCACATGTCGTTGATTTCTTCGGGCTACGAGCGTAGCTCGCACGAACGCGCTCAACTATTTCATTTGACACTGGAGGTCTTCCCGTGGATTTCTTCTTATACAGACAACCTGTTTCTTCAAATTTATGCACCTAGTCATAAATGGACTGTCGTGTGGGTGGTTCTTTCTCATACTTTGTCCTAAAATGACGTTGCACTACAGTAACTGAATTTGTCTTGGCATATTCCGGAACACAGCCTTCTCAACTTGACTCGCCATATTCCTCCAAACCACGTCAATGTCAAGTTCGAGGGCAGGGCCGCTTACGTCACACACCCGTCATTGAAACAAAAGAAAAACTGTCTGCCGCAAAACTTCAAGTATGTATGCATGTACCACCGGTAAAATCTTTTTGCTCAAAAAAAAAAAATGTATACATATTACAACTTGTCTATTTCTTTTAGGTTAACCCTGTATTATCCTTTCTATTTATTTGTTTTGCAAGTTTGTTATTAAATAATCTGACCACACAATTTTCCAGACAGCATTTTAAGATGTTCATGAGCAAGAAATCAAGTCTCACTTTCGTTGTTTAAGAATACAAAGAACTAGTACCTACTTCCCTTGCTCTTGTCAATTTCCTTAATACAATATGAAATAGAATATATAGTATTTTAACTGAAAAATATAGTATCCTATTAGTTATACAACCTTTCGACAAACAAAGTGTTACCATCAACCAGGTAAACTAACACTGATATACAAATATTCAAATCATGCCTTGCCCCCCCCCCCCCACTTTTAACGGCCAATCGCCGCCACTGCTTTCAAGGGTGTGTAAATTTCACTTTAAGGTATGGATGTACTTATCCGCCATGAATTGCTAATTTGTTAAGTCCCAATAAAGTTATCTTTTCTTGTCTAAATTTGTCGTAGTAATAATCGCTCATGAATTTAATGGATGCTGATGTAGGTTTGGCGCACCACATTTTGAAAGATGTCCAGGTAAAATTCAATACTTTGCATGAAGAGACATGTTCATGAGGAACAAATTTCTGCAAGCGACAGTATTAAATACGAAGTAATGCAGCTGTATTTTAGTTTACAAGTGTAAGGTTACTAGTGTAAAATCATTACAAGTGATTTACGACAGATAAAATAAGTGAGCGAATATGAAAGATGAGTCTATTACCATGATGCTATTTTCTACCGGTTGTATATTTATATACACCGTACAGAACCTGTATTTTATGTTTATAAGTGAAGCGTTACTAGTATGACGCTGTTTACGTACTAGTATGACGCTGTTTACTAGTACGACGTTGTTTATTTGCATATACTATACAGGATGTCCCAAAAGGAAGGGGCAATACTTCGGAAAATGTTAGTATGGATGATTCTAGGAAAATAGTTCATATGAACATGGGTTCTATTCTCAACGGTTTGAGACCTACAGGTTGTGAACCATTTTTAATTTATATTGCGCATTGCTCACACTGTATCCAGGGCTGTAGTCGAGGGTACAAGGCAGTACACGCCGTATACCTTTTGCTTAATCTTAATCATGAGAGTGTACCTTCTGCTTCAAAATGTATAGTTTCGTTTATATTTATGTATTTATTTAATCGGGCCATGACTCCAATGATAAAATGACTATATCACCTTTTTTTCTCTTATATTCTTAGCAGGTGTTCAAATATATAAGCCATGAAAAAAAAATGCGACGCGATTTTTTCTGTTTCTCCTCCGAAAGAGTTGGTTCCTTCTCCATACCTACGCCCATTTATGTGTGCTGTGATTTATTTAAGGAATGTCATCAAGAAATGTTTTTAGACTATAAAACAGTAACGAATTCTTTATATTGAATTAATTAATAAGTACGATTTACATTGTTAATTAAAAATGCCTTCAGTGTTTCTTATGACAATGATAGATGATCACAAATCAGCGTATACCCTCTGAAAATTTTAGGACTACAGCACTGCCTGTATCTTTTCTGCAGAGGTGAGACATAGCGGATTTGGAAGGTGATGGAATGGCCTTTTCAAAGGTATACAACATGTAGCAGTGGTGTCTTTGGAAGAGAAGCTATTTTGAAGGAAATTTGGGAAAGTTAAGGTTATTTAAGGAGATTGGATATCAATACTGATTTTCAAATATTCTTCAATAACTTCTCTTCCGAAAACAACACTGGCACATATTGGATACCGTTAGAAATGCCATTCCATCACCTTCCAAATCCGCTATGTCTTACCTCTGTAGAATAAATACAGGGTGAGCAATAAGCAACATGAAGTCAAAAATGGTTCACAACCTGTAGCTCTCAAACCGTTGAGAATAGGACCCATGTTCATAAGAATTTTTTTGCTAGAATCATCCATACTAACATTTTCCGAAGTATTGCCCCTTCCTTTTAGAACATCCTGTATAGTATATGCAAACAAACAATAGTTCTTATTCTGAAAATTTAATCAAGTTCTCAACTATGATAAATTTTCAATATTGCTCGCCATTATGCTTGCCAATCCCAATATATATATAGCTAGTACTTAGTATTAAAAAATGCTTGAAGAATGCAGTGTTGCGATCAAACTTAAACTTGCAATTTTATTTAGTGACCAACTGACCAATCTTCTTATTCTGAAGTTTAATAATATGATCCCACTAGGGAGAAGCACGTTATATACTATACAAATGCTTTAAGTGTTGTAGTAAAAAATACTGCTTTGAATATAATTGTAAGCATGGGCGCCCGAAGGAAATTTTCTAGGGGGGCATCTCCCTGGTTGCTACATTACGTTTGGTATGTTTTATTATTATTATTATTATTATTATTATTATTATTATTATTATTATTATTATTATTATTATTATTATTATTATTATTATTATTATTATTATTATTATTATTATTATTATTATTATTATTATTATTATTATTATTATTATTATTATTATTTGTATTAAGAAAATTTTAAGAAATTTAAGTTGTTTTTGAGAGCCAAAGGGGCACTCCTCTGCCCCCTTTCCCCTTCGGGCGCCCATGATTGTAAGTAAAATAAAAGATTACCTGTTCCAATGTTTTAAAATGCAACTGATAAAATTTCGATCATCTCAGCTGACACCTTTGTTTAAATCTCTACCTGAGAATTGATTAAAAGTCCGATCAATTTCAGGTAAGTAATGACAACAATAATCTCTAAACTCTACGATAAATAAAATATTGAAGATTGCAATTATTAACTAATGATCCCTTTCCCTCCGAAAACAAAGAGGATCATTATTATTAACAAAAAAAAAAAAAAAAAAATAGTTACTTACCAATAAATCCTTCCGCGGGGTAATTAAACACTCTCCACACGTTTCGGAACAAGCTAGCTCCGTCTTCATGGAAGAACAAAGGTGTAGGAAGAGAAATACATT
Organism: Thermobia domestica; assembly: GCF_964235325.1. Lineage (NCBI taxonomy): Eukaryota > Metazoa > Arthropoda > Insecta > Zygentoma > Lepismatidae > Thermobia > Thermobia domestica. The sequence goes on from NC_137464.1 coordinate 240,136,793, forward strand.
CCACAGAATAAATAAATATAACATAAAGGATGCTAAAACATCACGAGCAGAGCACAGAGCGAAAGAATGAGCTGAGTTGAAGGAAGCGCGAGGTATGTGTTACGTCACTATTGCCAGATCCAAAATATACATCAAAGGTAGATAAACCGACTTTAAATCTGGAATTTGGCAACATTGATAGAATCTGGTTACATATACATATATGCATATATACATATAGTACATACATATATACATATAGTACATATATACATCTATACATACATATACATATATATGTATATGTAACCATATTCTATCAATGTTACCAAAATCCAGATTTAAAGTCGATTTATCTACCTTTATCTATCTATATATATAAAAGAGAACGTACAAAATTTTGTCCGCTCATCACGCTAATACGGCTGAACCAATTTCTTTCATTTTTGGGGGGTTATTAGGATTTGGACCCTAGATGGTTTTTATCATATCACTTTAATTTTTAATTACCAGTGTCTTGAGATAATTGACCATTCAGGTGTCCATAACGTACAAATCCTTTGTTATTAGTTCATCATAGGTAAAAATAAACGTATTTATATGCAACCCGCATGACCGTGAGGATCGGCGGGTTAACATAAATGACAGGCGATATACAGCGGAAAATAGCTTGAATCTTCTGTTTAAAATTTTTTAATTGATTTGCTTATTTTTACAGACACTTTTACAATATGCCAGCACCGGGATGACCGCAGCGAAGCGGGGCGGGTTAACATAAATGACAGGCGATATAATGTTAAGATTTACTGCAATCTTCTATGGTTTTTATCATATCACTTGAAAGCGAAAAAGTAAAAATTATCTAAGTAACAAAGTTTATTGCGTTCCGGGGTGACCGCAGCGAAGCGGGGTGAACGCTGCTAGTTTACAAATACAAGCTTTACTGAATATTTGATATGAAGTTTGAAGTTTAATATTCCTCTCAGTACAGAGTCTATGGGAGACATGAACCTACAGTTTAACATGAGATCCTATCCAAAATCTCTTATCGAGATACGACCTCATGCCGTAAACGTCGCCAACACCTAGTGGTCCACTTTCTGGTAAATGTCGATCGTCGCTATAGCGACGAGTCGAAGGATTGCCGCTAGTGTGCCACTGACGGCAGGCTTTCGTCGAGTCGAAAGAAATATCTAGAGTCGGGGTGTTGAAGTTACCACTGCGTAGCAGCGAGGACTTCATTTTGGTCCGCGCTCCTTCGATTCGTCGCGGAGAATCACGAAGGAACCAATACAAACTATCACCAGTCATGTGCATGCGGTTATTATTATATATTTTTTTTTCCTGACGATTGTTTCTAAAATGAGCTCCGGGGGTCAAGAGTAATCCCTGCCTCTACGTCATGAAGTGAAAAATATTGAAATGAGTACGAATAATTGTATGAATTTAGATGGCAACTATCGCCGATCATTATAAAGTGAATATGGGAGAACTATGAAATAAAGTAAATAGACGTTTGTCATTTTGTCATAAAATTACATGGCGAACAGATTTTATCTTATCTTAAACGTTTATCGCAGAATATACATGGATAAAGGAACACCCTAATGGGTCAAATTAAAAAGACGTCAACGATTTACCTCTCTACAAGCGACGTTTTCTTTATCGCCTCCGTGGCGAAGTCGGAAGAACATGCTGCTAGTAATCATAAGGTTGGTGGTTCGCGCCCACCCTGGGTACTATTTTTTTAGTGTTTGTTTTAGGTTCACCTTAATGTAAAGAAATCACGCATATAGGCGATTTTACTTAGTTTGGGGGAGTAATTTTGTGGTTCACTGGCGTTTCGTAGCGTGTCTGCCACTGGTGGTCTGCTGCTGGTATAATTTTCAAAACGTAAGTGGGGCCACTGTGGATCGTCGCTGCGGGGCCGTCAGTTTTTAGCAAGATGTCGCTAGTTGCCCATCGGTGGTCCACTAACACTTATGGCATGAGGGAATCCGACTAATAGAAAAAACGAAATGAAATATTTCAGTTTTAAGTCCCACGGTTAGACAGCTAGGCTAAAAGAGACCGACGGTAATGATGAGAAATGAATGCAATGGTGGAATGAATAAAGTGGGAGGAAACAGGAGAACCTCGAGAAAATCCACGCACACGGTGTGTGTCCACCACATAGTCTACTTGGTGCGATCTGGGATAGAACCAAGGACCCCCCGCACAAGAATTGAACGCTCCACCACTGAGCCACCATGGCCCGCGAACCCGACTAAAGAGTAGTTCCTAGTGAGAAATTATACATCACGATATTATGAACTTTCCTGGACAATGAATTCACAAAAGAAAATGATTCATGCATTTTGTCATTCACATTACTCAAATTAATCTCACAATGAATTTGTTTGCCAATCGAGTCTATTAGGTTTTTTTCTTCAATTTATTTTCTTCTTTCTTTTTGTCAACTACTGAAGAAGACCAATATGCTTTGAATCATCATCATAGGTATTCTGTCATTATTGGTATTTCACTTGCTGCAACTGAGAATCTTTCATACTAAACGGTCTTCCGCTAACCTCTTCGTCTTCACGTACGATTTTTCTGTTTTGATATCGCCCATTGGTTGTAGTCTCCTTCGCCTGCTCCCTCTCTTTCTTGACACCATACCCTCTAGCACGTCCCTCATGATACAGTTTCTTCTTAGCCAAGTGTCCCAACCATTTTCTCCTCCTCTTCTTAATAATATCTAAAATTGTTCTTTTCTTTCTCACCATTTCTAGCACCATCTCATTCGTTTTCCGCTCGACCCAGCTAATTTTCTCAATTCTTCTCCATACTCACATTTCGAAAGCTTCCAGTCGTTTTTCATCATTTTTGTGTAATGTCTATGCTTCTGACCTATACAGTTCAGTACTCCACAAGAAGCATTTTATGCGTCTTTTTCTTAAGTCTTATTCAAGGTCTCACAAACTAGTATTTTCTTCCTTATAAAGACTTCTTTCGCCATTCCTATCCTTGCTCTTATTTCACGTTCACATTTCATATTGAATCCTTTAAATCAAAATATCGAGTGCTTTGAATAATGTTAGAAAAAAAAGTTTCAGTTGATTATAAACAGTATTTTGCGGTCAACCTCCAGTACTGATTTCCTGGACTACCACCATTGATTACACAGGGCCGCATAGGTTCTGTTGTTTTTATAATTTCGGGTGTTTTATATGTATTTGAACATGCTGAAACCGAAACTGGCACTAGTTTTCTCATATCACGTAAGAATTTCTTACAATTCACGATTTATATATGTTGATTGCGGTATGCATGTTTAACCGTAATTCAACTGATTGATGCTAGATGTCACATGTACGTGGTGAAATTATCCAGGCGGTAATAAAAATGAATGTGTTTTAAATGTAAGGAAGTTTAATTTAATTAAATTAACTAAAATTTTGCCTGCATGAATATTTAAAATATTTCTATATGAAACCTTGTTATCTCATTTCAAATAAATTTCATATTTAATTATCGCAAATCTTAGATGTGCTTCAATAGTATGAAATGTTAATATCTTAGGGTAGTTCTCTTTTGTAGTTCGTTGAATACTGTGTTGGCATGGCATCTCATGCTTGTAAGAGCAGACCAGATTTATTTTGTTACATCTGTGGTGAATTTGTTCCCCACAAACAGAGACAGAAAATTACAGATTTTGTAAGAAGGGCATATTTCGCATACTTCCGTATGGAACTTGGAAATCAAGATAAATCGTGGACTCCACACAATCTGTGTAGATCTTGTGTGGAATCGTTACGGAACTGGAGCACTGGAAAGCGGGCATCTATGCCATTCGCAGTACCAATGGTGTTGAGAGAATCCAAAAACCACAGCGACGATTGCTACTTCTGTTCCTGTGAAATTGTAGGACACAATACTCGAAACAAGACAAAGATAGTGTATCCCAATATTCCTTCTGCAATGAGACCTGTGCTGCACGGCCTAGACTTGCCTGTTCCGACACCTCCATCAAGTCTTGAGTCCGTAATGATCCTAGTTCGTGCAGTGATTCAGTGGAAAATAGTGAAATTGAAGATGAAGTTTACAACCTCCCTAGCGGATCTCGTGACCCTATACCACTCAGTCAACGCCAGCTCAATGATCTAGTTAGAGACATAAATCTGTCTAAAGAAGCTGCTGAACTTCTTGGTTCCAGACTTAATGAAAATAACTTGCTGGCCTGTGGAACATTTTCCTGGTACAGATATCGGGAAAAAGAATTTGTGCAGTATTTCTCAAAAGAAGGTTCTGTCGTGTTTATTTTGATGTGTCAGGTTTGTTGATCAAGTTAAATTTCCCTTGCTTTTCTAGTGATTGGAGATTATTCATTGACTCGAATAAAACAAGTTTAAATTGTTCTGTTATATAATGGAAATAAGTTCCCCTCAGTTCTTATTGCTCATTCTGTGTCACTGAAAGAAACATACGAAAATGTGCAATTTATTCTTAATAAAATTAAATACGACGTACATGGTCGTGTGGTGTGTGGAGATCTGAAGATTTTGAGCATTGTATGGGCAACAATGTGTGTATACGAAAATACAATGTTACATCTGCGAGTGGGATAGCAGGGCACGAAATGACTACTAGGGAAGAAAACAGTGTCCATTACGGAAAACACTGAACGCGGGATCAAAAAACATCATTCAACAAAATTTAGTCAGTCCTGAGAAAGTTATACTACCTCCCCTTCACATAAAATTAAGATTGATGAAACACTTTGTTCAGGCACTCGACAAGGAAGGCGAATATTTCAAGTTAATATGCAACAAATTTCCTTCAATTTCATGTGCCAAAGTGAAGGAAGGTGTCTTCGTTGGCCCAGACATGAGGAAGTTATGAAGGGTAAAAACTTCGAGGCAACAATGACTAATGCTAAAAGGGATGCTTGGATGGCATTTAAAAGCGTGGTGATGAACTTCCTGCGGAACCAAAAAAGTGATGAATACAGAGAAGTTGTTGAGAATATGTTAGTTAAATTTCAAGAACTGGGTTGCAACATAAATCTCAAGTTGAGTTCTCATCTTGATTACTTTCCACCAAATCTCGGAGAATTAAGTGAGTAACAAGGAGAACGGTTCCACCAAGACATGAGAGATATGGAGAAAAGGTATCAGGCACTTTCGAGTGTTAGCATGATGGCTGACTACTGTCGCACACTGCACACAGAAACTTCAGAAGAAAATCACAAGAAAATTAGGAAAGCTTATAAGAGAAAGCGTGCTAAAACGATGTAAAAAATAAGTATGTTATATGAATGTTGATTTCCATTTTACAACGTATATATTTATGTATATATTTCCATATTATATGTATATATGTAGTAATCTGTATGCGTAGAGAATCTTATATTCTTTTCTTTGTCTGTCTGCATGCACATTAAACAAAACATGTTCAGTTATTTACCATAATAAGATCTTATTCTGATAGGAGATAAGAAATAAGGTATAAAATAGCAGTAGTGAATACGGAAGAAGGCCCCAATTTTGACATTGATTTGTAAGAAAACCTTACGTGACAGGGAAAAACGAATTCATTATTCGTAATCAGCTACGAACAAAGAATTAAGTTCACATATTAATCAAAAAACAACATGAACTTTTTTTTCAATTTGCAGCCCTGTGTTATTATAAAATCAGCATAACTCATAATCGTTAGAAATCACATGAACGTAACTAGATAATATACATAAAATGAAAAGTATTTGACAATTAAGCATTTTTTTTTTTTATTTATTCGAAAAAATACATCATCACATGTTAAATAAGTACAAGTCCATTAATGACTGATAGCTGTTCTGTAATTAAGTCCAAATCACTATTTTGACTCAACTCTAAGTCTTCGAGAGTACAATTAATAATTCCAAGTTGGCGAATTTCAGGGTACGCACTAATGAATCTTTGAATGTTGCCCAATTCAGATAAGTTATCCGCTCTAAACACTAGCAATGGCGGGCGAGTAGGAAGATCGCTGAGTTTGTCCAAGGTCTCGCCTTCACCTTCTGTAACAGCGTGAAGATTTATTTGTTGTAATTTACGAGCACACGTAAAAAGCTTCAAGAGCGCATGTTCTGTAACGTCTCCGTAAATAAAAAGATACCTTAGTTCATTGTGATATGAAATGTCTTCCTCTCCCCATCGGACAGTTGAGTTTCCTAGGGTCAAATCTTTTAAAAAGGGACAATGAAATAGTATATTTGAAATGCATATATGGAAATTTGGAAACACAAACATATTATCGAAATATATAATAGTAAGTTCTTTCAGGTTTTTTCCTCGGACGCTTAGATACTTTGTTATGTCACAATTTATATTAATTCCATGGGCCCATTTTGTCCAAGATAACACTGTCAGATTTGGAATCTCAATAAGGTCTGCTATAGGTATATCAGAATTTATACATTTCAATTTTTCGAGTCGAGGGAAAAGAGATTTCATGAGATCAAATGTATTCCGTGATATATTTGTGACATATGCTGACGTTAAATTTAGTTGAGGCATCGGATAACCTTTGTTTCTGAAACCAGAACTTTCCCATTCTCGACATACATCCACAAGAAGTCTTTCTAGATCTATTTCCAATGTCGTCAAATTGGTTATTAATTCTAAAACACCAAGCAATCCTTTATACGAGACATTCGTTGCTCTAAGTGATAGTTTTCGTAAAGTGTCGCACAAGTCAGTCTTTTTCCGACAATAATAATACCCTTTTTCTTTGCATCCTTGAGCCAGGAGGAGCACATCGCACAGTATATGGGGAAATACACCTGAAATGTGCCAAAATGAACTATATCCTTCGTTGTCTGCACCAAACACGGATTCATGACACTGCGCTTCTTCCAAATCTTTCGTCCTCGTTATGGCTTGACAGAGATAGTGCAAGCCATCGTCTGTGATCGTCACTGAATAAGAAGCATCTAGGGTTTGAAGATTGCTGCAATGTTCTCCAATAAGTTTCAATGTTTCATCAGTACAGATATACTGAACACCTAACGTACATAGTCTTGAAGCAGTGACTAGAGTATCATTCAGTAGATTTGTCTCAAACAAATGTAAACGCTGAAAGAAATGAATACTGAAACTATAACATACAAACTCTAAAGTATCCAAATTTGATCCAAATTTCTTCAACAAGTTAAACATGATGTTCAAATGTTTTGTTCTGAAGTTCTCGCCGTATGGGAAACGTATCTGCTCTGTATCGTTTGTCAGTAAAATTTCTAAAATAAACAGAGAAGGAGGGTATACTTGATCATTAAAAGATGCAACTGGAACGTCGTTTTCACAAAAACAGAAAGCTACTTTTAATAATTTAGCTCTAACACTTGCCACTAGATTGTTGAAATATCTTCGTACACTTTCTTTCTTTTCGTAAAATAGATGGAGCTGAGAATATGTTTTTGGTGAACTAGTTAATAAAATTTTGGACATCGCCTCATACGTGAACGACTGGAGAGATGGAACTGCTCGAATTCTCACCATTCCTCCGGGTGTCTATCATTTGATCTGTGAAAACCTGAAAAAATGAACCAAAATATGTAAGTAAACTAATATATATGCTGCAATGCTCTCCAATAAGCTCTCCATAATATATATTTCTTTATTTTTAATTTCTACATAACCTTGTTAAAGTATACATTAATTAGAGCCTAGCACGGATGCAGTTACCCACGATTATTTGCATTAATAAAGCTTTCTGCAGATATATTTTATTTGTGGGTAACGGATAAAAATTGTGGATGTACGTGACAAGAGAATTTTCTTTATTCTTTTTTGAAGAACTAATTATTATTGATTTCTTGTATTATTACTCATTTGGGACAAGTGACTTTCACACCAATACTATTTCTAATGTGACTTCATGAGAATTTGTATAAGGTGACTTATTCTTCTTTCTCAAGGACTTTTGTCTTTATTTCATCTTTATGTTTTGAACGAAGATCTGGGCCAGATCAGGGGCGTACGCAGGGGGTGGGTCCTGGAGGTCCGGAACCCCCGAAATCCCGACTTTTTTGTAAATGTAGTCTACTTTCAGGGGCAATGTTAGAAAATTTCATATAATTTAGCCTCAAATTGTATTTTGACCCCCCCCCCGAAACGCTTTAGACCCCTTTCGAAATAAATTCCTGCGTACGTCCCTGGGCCGGATATACCATATATACAACACGTGCATTTGCCCAGGGTGGCAAATTTCGAGGGGCGGCAAAATTTGTCGTAACTATATTATTTAAAACAAATATAAAACAAATAAAACAGGATAGTGTCTGAAGAAGGATATGTTAGATATCCGAAACAGTTACAAATTATAATTTAAAATAAAGTGGGTTTTAAGCTTTGGTCAGTGTCTCTTTTGTTAAAATATTTCTTGTTGGAAACATACTTTATGATGATGGTAGTTAAATTTATTAAGGTGACCTTATGGACAACGCTAAAATAAATGGTCAAACAAATCCCAACATGAATTGCTTGATGGTTGTCAAATACAAGAATTCAACTCTCGAAAAGTAATGAACACCTGTTTCATTTAGTTAGTTATCACAGTTTTGATATGAAAACTAGTCTTGTCTTTGTCACAAAAAGTTCCTTATCATTGAAGGTGAAAACAAGTTTTTATTTATTTTTTGTATTTTTTTTATTTTTTAGCAGATGTAGAAGGAAAATGTATATTTATTATTTTCTGTTGCATCATCTTTATTATTATTATTATTATTATTATTATTATTATTATTATTATTATTATTATTATTATTATTATTATTATTATTATTAAGTATTCCGCCTATTGTCAGCTCCTGGGACTAATGAGTTTTCTTTTCTTCTTCTTCTTAACTTTCAGTTTGAGCCTGGAAATGTTTCTTCCACGTTTCTCGATTTTTAGCTTCCTCCTGGAAATGTTTCTTCCACGTTTCTCGATTTTTAGCTTTCTCTTTTAACTCCCAATATTTTCTTCTATTTTTCAAATCATCGATCAGTTGTGTTCTTCTTCTTCCTATTCCTCGCTTTCCTTCCATCTCTCCTTCTATGGCGGTATCAAGAAGACAATTTCTTCGCAAGATGTGTCCAATCCAATTAGGATAAATAAATTAATTAAAAATAAAATCTGACAAAAGTAAATCACTTTTAATAAGTAATTGAGTATTGTATCATTAAGTATTATTTATTTGTTTATTTATTTATCAGAAATGATTTCGTTTGATCAGATTTTATTTTCAATAAGGCAAAGAAATTCTAAAGCTAGGATGAACAGTATTCAGAAAGATATTCATTAGAAAACCAAACTAATCAAATTTATTGTTTTAATTTCCAATTAAATTATTTGTATGAGTCACGTGACAAAACCGCTGCAATTCGGTTTCAGTTACTATTTAGTAACATTTATATTTTCCTATACTAGGCACTGCAAACAAACTTTCCTCACTATACATAACGTTTATTTTGGTGTATGTACTACCTTGATATTGATTGATGGGCTTAAAATGTGCTGAGAAGAGTTCTCTTATAGAAGGTCCTAACAACGTCACAACTTGATATGTTCTCTCCTTTACGACTAGAGCTTCTTTTAACGTGATTCCTTCGTCTTATGTCTTAAATCTTTGAAACTCATATTTGTATGTGCATATGTTGGTTTCTCAACCCATTAATTCAAAACTGATATAGAAACAAACTCCTGAGTTTCAAGTTTAATAAAATTTTGACTATAACTCTGCATAACCCTAACTATAACCCAAGTCTTCCACCTCGAAATTTAAAACCTGCTTTCTAATTAAATTTGAAGTGTTGAAGAAATAGAAACCGAATAATCTAACTTGTAAAACACAGACTAAGAAAAATCAGACATGAGCAGGCGCGGATCCAAGGGAAGCTATACTGGTACGCTCAAGTGTACACTGGATAAAGTGGGTTTCAAACCTGCTTTACCCTGGATAAAGCGGCAAACTATGGTTTAGCCCCTCCCTTGATCATATCCTGGATCCGCCACTGGCCATGAGTAATCTTTAATATACGATATGTAAAAATAGAAGTAACTGAAAAATTGGTATCTAGAACGTCAAGTGCAAAAGTCACTATAGTTAAGATATTGTAATCTTTTTCTGTGCATAAAGTTGCATCAATCGAAAGAACAGAATTCTACAAAATAGATTCTGTCCTACCGAAATTATAGTTTCAAAAATTTTTGTTCCTTCGAAAAAAGGTGAACGTCAGTCAGCCAGTTTTATTTATCTATTTATTTATTTATTTGTTTCCTGAAAAATTAAGGATTTGGAAATTTTCCTTCTTTCTTCAGTTTACTTTATTCTACTAAATTTCATCATCATCTTTTACAATTCAGAAGGTACCATCCCATTTAATAGTAGATGATAACTTGAAATTTCATTCCCCAAATGAAATGATTACTAGTATTTTGTTTAAAAGTGGAATTACTTTCTTTTGAAAGTATTAGACTTCTCAATAAGGAGTTCTTTGAAAAAAACATTAGTTAGAAACAATTTTACTTATGTGGATATAATATGCTTACAGCAAGGGAAAAGCCTGAGAGCACACTCTTGTAATTTTTACCTGCTTACGTAGCAGGGGCGGATCCAGGACGGACTTCTGGGGGGGCGGTGGGTTATAATACTGCCATTTAGAGCTACTTTTAAGAGTTCCAAACTCTGGGATGGGTTTTGTTTATATATAAAATAAGAAAAAGTTTCCTCTTCTGGGGGGAATCGCTCCCCCCCCCCCTGGATCCGCCCCTGTTACGTGGGTTATGTCAAATATTTATTCCGAAGAAAAGTGTACCCCTCTTCTCTCCAGTTTGCTAGGTTTTTTTTTTTTTTTTTTTTTTTTTTCAAACAGAATGCATTAGGAGATTTCCAACCAATCATCATTATGTTACACACGTGGAATAATAATATTCCATTTCTTATTCTCTAATAATCTTCCATTCCCTATGCTTACAAAAACATGCCTATTTGTTAGTTAGGGAACCAAAAGCTTACACAATATAATATTAGACAAGCATATAGAGTAGGTCAAGGTGAAACATCATGCCAAATTTGATCGAGATTGGAGAAGTTCTCCTGAATTCGTTCTTGAGTTATATAGACTGTAAACTGAGGAACAAGTGTTTCTGGGTGAAATGAACAAAGGTACTAATATAGAATGACAACTCCAAAAGACTGAAAGTACATTCATATCTAATGTTCGCTCTTCTTTTACAGGTAATCACTTTTTGCTTCAAATTTCTCTCCTAGCTTGACAACAGTCAAGACAATCGAAAGCGTGACATTCACAAATAATGCCCTTCTAAATTTATAGTTGATGGTTGATTGAAAGTTTAACGTGATGTTCAGCACCGAGACTATATGAGACGTCGACATACAGTTTAACATGATGTACGAATCACATAAGCTCCAACCAGGAATCGGGGTCTTCCACGCCAAAGGCGCATACATTAACCACATAACCACGAGAGAGTTCAACTCACTTGAAGTGTTCATATTATTGTCCTCATGTAAGTAGGCTGATGAGAGCTGTAATGAGGGCTCAGAATGAGATAAGGGCTGCTGTCTGCGACTCACCCAGAAGTACGGTATTGTTATTTTAAAGTTTTGTTGTTTCATGAGCTATCATTCCAGGATTGGCTCTACCATATTTGCAATATGTGCATTTGCACAAGGCGGCATGGTTCGAGGGACGGAAAAAATCTGACATATCTATATTATTTAAAATAAATATTTATTGTTGGAAATAGGCTTCATAATGATGGTAGTTATATTTACTAAACTGACCTTCTATTTGAATACTACATTCATAAATCATGTTTAGGTCGCATTAGTTTACGGACACATGAACAGTGCTAAAGCAAATGGCCAAAGAAGTTCCAGCATGAATTGTTTGATTGTTGTCAAGTACAGGAACTCAATTTTCGAACAGTAGTGAACACTTGTTCCATTTAGTTAGTTAGTTATCACAGTTTTGATATGAAAACTAGTGTCTTGTCATTATCACAAACAAGTTCCTTATAATTGAAGATGGAAACAAGTTATTTCTTTAATTTTTTTAACAAATGCAGAAGAAAAATCGAGAAACAAAGACAAAAGAGTACTTGCACTGCAATTGCAAACTGATATATTGAGATTGAGGTTCGATATTGAATTCTACAGAAAGGATTACCATCTTTTCTCTGGAGGTGTGTTTACTTTATAGCTCACTAACATAATAGATTATTATTTAAAGAAAGAAAACAGAAAAACGAGATTGTATTTGTAGCGTTTATGTCTTTCTGAGTGCGAATATCTTTCCCTCTCCCTTCGTTGTTCATAATGAAGTAGCTAGCATACTTAAAATCATGGCTTTTAAGATTTGTTCTTTCTGGAGAAAGGAGGAGGGAACGGCAAATGATGTCATTGCACTGGGCAGCAAATTGTCACGGGGCCGGCCCTATATCATTCACTTTGAATGTATCGCTATTCATTTATCCTGGAAGATGGTGATATTTTATTTCGTGTGACATCTCTGTCTTAGAAAAATAAATGCTTCTGACCGAATATATCGACATAAAACTTAAGAAAAAGGATGATGAAAGCATGTATATGGAATGTGACGTTGTATAGATGTGAAGCATACACTCCAAAAAAAGAAAGAAAAGAAAAGAAAGAATAAAAGAAAGAAAGAGAAAGAAAGAAAGATAGAAAGAAAGAAAGAAAAGAAAAAAGAAAGGAAAAGTTAGATGGTTGGACAAGGTATCAAATGAAAAATATGTTGAAAATGGTAAGAGAAAAAAAGAAGTATACAAAAGATTTGGAGACGTTATAAAATATGAAGAAATCACGCTCTTAACTATGGAGGGAATGGCAGAAAGAAAATACTCAGCTGAAGACCACAATTAAAATATACGGACCAAATAATAAAAGATGTAGAGAAGAAAAATTACAAGAAAATGAAAATTCTAACTGGGGTTAGGGAAAAAGAAAAAGTTGCATTAAGCCAATCGTGAGATTGCTGATCCAAGAAGATGAAGAAGCTTTATTGTTGAAATATTGGAGCAAATATAACCGGGAAGCAATCTTAATAATCTTACCGCGTTAAATCTGTTGCGTAACTTTTGAAATTTTCAGGTTATGTTTTAATAAATAGTAAAAGATTATTTTTTGTTTATATATATATATATCCACTGGAAAAGTATCCACTTAAAAGTATCCAGTAAAAGTAAGTGGAAAAGTATCCATTTAAAAGTATCCAGTAAGAGTAAGTGGAAAAGTATCCACTTAAAAGTATCCAGTAAAAGTAAGTGGAAAAGTATCCACTTAAAAGTATCTAGTAAAAGTAAAAGTATCTACTATAAGTATTCACTGGAAAAAATGTCCATAATTACACTCCCTCCCTTCTATCAATATATGAAAAGAAGACTATAGTAGGACAGTAGAACAATGATTACTCCTGTTGTATTTGTCGTGAATACTAAAATAAATTCCTATACAGTTTTTCAGTAGATGTCCTCATTCTCTTGAATACTGCGAGCCCATTAAATGATTTGGTATCGAGATGAGGACTAAAAATAAATAAATAAATAAATAAATAAAATTGAAAAGAAAACTTGTTCAACAAGATCCTATTTTTTGAAAACTTATTTGTGTTGGGTTTAGTCAGCAAATAATTAGATTTGGTACTGTAATTTGGTTATCATACACTTTTTAAAGTTTTTTTTTTTATTATTATTTTTATTGATATTTTAAAATCAAATTGTTAAAATTTTACGTATTGTCTCTTTTTCATTTAAGTAGGTTGGTGAACAAATAAAACACAGTTCTGACCAAAGCAGAATGAAATATATTAAAAACTATACTTACAATGTGTTACAGTTTTAAGGACCTAACGTCCTCTTCATCAGACACAAACACTGAGAAAAGACAGGTGACAGCAGATCTTATATACATGATCTCATCTGCTGTCACCTGTCTTTTCTCAGTGTTTGTGTCTGATGAAGAGGACGTTAGGTCCTTAAAACTGTAACACATTGTAAGTATAGTTTTTAATATATTTCATTCTGCTCTGGTCAGAACTGTGTTTTATTTGTTACTCTACTTATCCAGAGCCATGGAGTTTGTTCAGGTTGGTGAAAAATGACTAAAAATATTCCTCGGTTCTCCTACTCCCTTTTTAAATGAGATCTATTCTTACTATATGTCAACAGAAGATTATCTTTTTTGTTTCAAAGTAGTGCTAAAAATAACGCAGACACATACGTTTATTCAATATAAACATTAGCTTTCCTTAGGTTTTACTAATAACTCCTTGTCAAGAGTAATTTCTGTAGTTTCTAGGCGGAGACACTGCCTCAGGTGATTCTCTGTTATTTTTGTTCTTATTTTAGAGTTTGCATAAAAATATTCCTCCGAAAAGGTGGAAAACTCAGACAGACGTTTGGTAAATTATCCTTCATCACACACTTTAGACTAAATTTTAAAATGGATAGTTTAGTTAAGCCATTCTAGAGCTTCGTAAGTTTCATTTGAAGATCTTCTGGAACATCGGCTCCATGAAGGAGAATGTGTTTATCATTAGCTGTATATTCTTCTTCTGAACATCGAAATACTAGAATAATTCTTGAAATTCCACCTATAGTAATGAATCGCAGAAAGATAAGAAGAGGATGTTCCCCATACGTTTGTTGTGTGGATTGTTCCCCATAAGTTTAAAATGTGTCAAATCGTGATCTTGCAGTTGGCACTTGAACATTTCTAGTTTAATTCTAGTAGTTTAAAGGGTTTGAACAGAATTGCATTGTATTGTGGTTATTTTCGTCTTTTTTCATACATTTAGCACTATACTACAATGCATCTGAAGTGGACACGTCACGTATATACAAATATAAAAGTAAAACAAACAAAAGTAAAAAGAAAACAGAAAGAAAAAACAAACAATAATAATAATAATGTAAATTACATTCACTACTAGGTTAATAATCATGCCTTGCGTTTTGCATGTTACCATTATTAACAACAAAATTATAGTAAGTATTACTTGCAGTCTATGCAGAAATCCTTGCATATATATGTAATAAATATTTCTGAAGTTCTTTTTTTAAACTTAGCAACAGAGTCCTGAGTCTTTATATCTTTGAGAAGTTTATTGTAAAGCATGATTCCCGCGTATTTACATCATTTTCATATAATACAATTCTGTGTTCTAAAATAGATTTTTTTTTTTTTTTTTTTTTTTTTTTTACCATGATTATGTTGTTCTTGTACTCGCGTAACGATATCCTCTAGGTGTCTCTTTACAAATGTGGTTGTATATCAGTTTATCTGTTGACTGAAGCTTCAAGCTACACCAGTTAAACGAGAAGTTGTATCCTTAAGAAAGCCAAAGACCATGATCACTCTGGACCATCAAACGCGGCTACTGGCTTACCTTTCGTTTTAATGAACTCTTGAATAAAATTAAAATTCAACATCTGTTAATTCAAAAATGTGTATGAGCATTTTACGGTAGCTCAACCATCGCACATTACAAAGCTAAATAACATAACTGTAATCTGTATAATATTCTGTTTGTAGAAAATTGTGGAATTTTCAATTATTCGAATTCCGAACCCGGATAAATTTTACAATATAACCGACAACTTCACCAAACCTAAGAGATCTTGCACAGACATTCTGTTGATGAATTATGCAGTCATAGCTGATGAAACACGAGCACTTGGATTCTTGTCTCAGGGGTACCAGAAATCCAAAATTCTTGTCGACCTCTCGGAGCTTCATCTCCTACGATGTTTTTAATGGTGAACTGGTATTTTCTAAAGCATAGCTGACAAAAAAGAGTCAGTATCAGGTAAGATGGTACTATGATCCACCATTAAAAAGAACACAAGCAGCCTACAGTTTCTTCTTCAAACATACTTCCATAGTCGCTGCTAGTCCCTTTACTCTTTGCATAACATTGTTCCTCGATAGACCATTTTGTTTTTAAATGCAACTTTCTTGAAATACAAAGGCATCGTTTGACAAACTCTTTATCAGAAAATTGTTTATTTTTATCCAGTTATTTTATCAATTACAGGTTAGCTACTTTTTTTTTTTTTTTTTTTTTTTTTTTTTTTTTTTTTAAAGAGCTTTATCTATTAGTGAGGTGCTAGCAAAATGCAATCGTAAATTACTAATCACCGAGACTTGGATTTTGTTTGCATATATTAACTTTTTTATACATTGTTACGAAAAGAACATTGCAGATATTTATAAAAATTACCTGAGAATGTATATTTCAAATTTTTGGCTCCGAGAATGTATATTTTTAAGTAGATATTTCTGATATTTTCAAATTTTAAATCATCTTGGTAAACAATTCGACCTTTTTTTTAAAAAATTAATATTTGTGTGTATGTATAATCAATTAAAGTGTTTATAATTATAAAAATGTTAAAAGGTAAATGTAATTAGTACTTCCGAACTTGAAAAATGTTAATTTCTAATACTTTATTTGTGTATTTCAACTGCACCTTCACTATCTCTCTTAAAGCTAAAACAAACTCTTCAAAATGTGAGAAGGATGTTGATAGCCAAGCCGACGTTCTCTCATATCCGTATATTTAACTTGCATATATTTGTCGTAATCTATTGTCAGAGTAAAAGGATTCTGAACACAATTTTTTCCTGTGATTTCTTGGAATTCGTTAATAATATACCGTCCATTGCATATAGTAAAATTTTTAATTGTTGAAATATATTAAAACTATACGTTTGCATAAACGTGAAACAAATTTCAAAGTGTGTGTATGTGTACAATATATCATCATCATTATCATCATAGGTATTCTGCCATTATTAGCAGGTCACTTGCTGCAATTGAGAAGCTTTCATGCTGCACGATCTTCCGCTAACCCTCTTCGTCTTCGCGTAGGATTTCTCTGTTTTGATATAGTTCATTAATTGAGATCTCCTTTGCCACCTCTCTCTCTTTCCTGCCACTATACTCTCAGAAACGCCCCTCATTCCCCAGCCAATGCCCCAACCAGTTTCTCTTCATCTTCTTAATAATATCTAAAATTGTTCTTTTCTTCCTCCACTATTTCTAACACCCTCTCATTTGTTTTCCGCTCAACTTAGCTAATTCTCTCTATTCTTCTCCCCACCCACATTTCGAAAGCTTCTAGTTCTTTTTCCTTATTTTTGTGTAATGTCCATGTTTCTGACCCATATAGCACACTACTCCATACGAAGCACTTTATGCGTCTTTTTCTCAACTCTTTACTCAAGGTCTCATAATACTTTTGTGTGTGTGTGTGTTTGTGTACAGATTTATTAATTTTCCCATAATTTGTTTTATTTGCCAGCGTATAAGTTCTGACATAAGTTCTATAAAATAACTGTAGCTAACTTCATATCACAGCTAAATGCTGAACTGTAGGAAACATTTTCTTTAAAGAATTATTCTAAATCCAATATCTTACAAAATTTCGTAATTTGTTTTTAGAAAATATTGTTAATTATTAATGAAACAAGTATATCTTTTAAAAAGATTTTTTTGGGGCATATTTAACTTAAATTTTCATTTAAAAAAATATGCCAAAAATACTTTTAACTTTCTAGCAATAGATATGGTAAATATTTGTAATATTTTCTTTTCTAAAAAAAAATAAAGAATTTTAGCGATGTTTTGTAGGTCATTTTTCTGTACACCTTTCTGTTGCAAAATCAAGCCACTGTCCTTCACTTTAAGGCATTTCTTGTGGGAGCCAATATATCAAAATATACTAGTTAAGGGGCTGAATCAAGAAAACTTTTAAACGAAAGCGATGGTGTTCACGTCTTTTAACATAACTGAATATGGATAGATCAAATAACAAACCACTACAAAAACAGTACTAAACGATAAATCGTTTACTACTCGATACAGATTAATTCAAAATAATCTGTATAATTCAAAATAATCAAAATAATTATGATCACTCTTTTCTATGTTTATATCTATGCTGATAGATGCTATAGTATACAACAGGGGTTTCCAAACTTTTTGCAGTTAAGGCTCCCCTCAACTACCAAAATCTGAACGCACCTCCCCTGTCAAAAATGAAATGTGTCACCAATATAAATACATATGTCCATAAAGGAAAGAGTATCTCTATGATGAACTACGTTTCATTTATTTATTACTAATGGAAATATCTCATTGACACAGGTGATTTACATTGTACACACTGACTACATCTTTTAATGTGCTAATAATTATAAATTGTGGTGAGTCAGATATTTATGTTAAAATTGAAAAATACGAACAGAGAGGGAATTTAAATAATAAAAGCCAGCATATTTAAATGTTGAGCAAAGTCAATGGGATGTATGACCTTGTTTGAGTCATACAATTTATTAAATCTCGGGACATATTTTGAAATGGCAAGACGCTAGATGGCTTCGACCAATGAAAATAAAACAAATTAGACTATTTGTGAATGGCAGTAGTTCTTTAGAAAAGATTAAAACTCAAAAATCACCACAAAAACAATAACAGAAAATTAAGAGAAAGAAAAATTCAGTTCTCATGGCGTCGCGCAAAATTCCAGAGACATTTAAGAAGACATACTATTCTACAGAGATAAAGTAGAAGATCCTTAGTGGCCATCTAACAAGCATTATACACGTTTAAGACAAAGGTGAAAAGGTAATTCCTGATCGTATGTGGTACAGAGGTGTTACAAAGACTTAGTCCACTATGTATTACTAAAAAAGAAGGATGCAGACTTAAGCATCTGTGTTGCATTATAAATATGTTCCTTTGTAGGATATTTTTTTTAATTCTCGCACCTCCCCTGACAACCTTCGGCGCAACCTCAGGGCGGCGAGCCGCACAGTTTGAAAACCACTGCTATACAAAATTCAAATAAGAACAGTCTTGCTTTGCAAGTCGAATTTTTGTGATTTACTCATAATGGTTTCAGTGGTCGCTGATACTTTCTTCAGTGAAGTCTAAAAATTTCTAAACTGGGCACATTGTTAAGGTTTCTCCCTACCTGCAGAACTCTCCTGAGAAAAAAAAAAAAAAAAAAAAAAAGAAAAGAAAGAAAAATGGATAACCTCACTCACGAAAACCACAATATACAATCTAAAATGAAACTAACTATGTTTGTGACTTCGTACCTCTTGAACCATTCGACCGATCTCGATCAAATTTTCAACATAGGTGAGGTTCGGGCCTGGGATGGTTTTTTGTCATGTCACTTTGATAGTACAACAGATATATAAAAATGATAGAAAATTACTGATATTAGTGTCGAATCTATAGTTTTCAGGGTCGTAAAGATGAATAGTGACACTTCCAATGCCGTTTAAATCTAAATTCAGTCTCGCAACTTGAGGTAGGAGGAGAGTAGAGATATAAAAAAAATGATCGGAAATGACCGATATTACTGCCGAATCCATAGTTTTTGGGATTACTGAGATGAACAGTGAGACTTTAGGTGCTCTTTGAATCCAAATTCCGCCCCCAACTTGGAGAAGGAGGAGGGAGAAATGTATAAAAATGATCGAAAATGACCGATACTGACTAAAAGTGCTTCAGTAATAGTAAAAACTGACTAACTAAGGGAACATATTACTAATTTCTCCTATTTTAATCCAGCGAAGTGGGTAATTGACACTAGTATATATACATTGTTGTTGTTGTTGTTATTAATGTACATGCAGTTATAACCTTGATCATTAGTGTTAGATCTTTGTCTTTCATATCAGTAAAATAAAGTTTCAACTAAATGTTAATCAGTTTGCACTACTTACACGAAATATGCTTCTTGGAACAAATATGATTACATTCTGTAAATGTTAGCAATATTTCTTAAAGATCCTTTGAAAAGATCATCCATAAACATGTCCTTCACATTTCCATAAATAATGAAAATTCACGGAGTTAGGTTTGTTGACTGAGGAGTCCAAACGCGGTCATTTTTGACATGTTATCTTTTCTCGAATAATCAACTAGAAACTTTGGAAATTTTGCTAACAAATTAATAATTTTCTGACCACAGTATATACTTATTTATTAAATTTTTCTGTCAGTTAACATCTGATGAAGATAACGTTAAATTATTGAAACTGTTACGACTGCTATTTATTAGTATTTTAATAAATAAGTATATACTCTGGTCAGGAAAGTATTAATTATTTAAGTAATAGTACCAGAGTCAAGATGGATGAAACTAATAAATCAGATACATCATTCTGTTGTTACTAATGGAAACTATGTGACATTTTACCAGTATTAAGGATTTATAAAATGTTTCTATCTTTTCATATCACTTACTACATACAAGACCTTAAGATAAAATACATATATAGCGTACATGATATGTAATTCTTTTAAAAAAAGAAATCAACTTACAGTTTGAGAACACATCCAGAATTGGCGAAGTATTAGAGTACTTTCTTCATTGTCAGCCCAGTTCTTGGTGTCCAACATTAAGTTTTCAGCACGGATAAGCTATTTCAATGTTGCCAGATTATATTTATGCATTACGGGCCCTAGCTCTCTAACCAAAAATTTAACATTTTGCACAATATTATTTTTACACATTATGTCTAATTAACTATATTATTGTTTTCATGTTTCGTTATAACAATATCTTTGTTTCTCAGGATATTGCGCTATTCTGTGGACAACAATATTGCTACTTAATGCAGGCAAACTTTCCATGTTTTATGGAACGACCTGTAATTGAAATATGGTGACGATGTTTGTAGTTTTTACAGGAAAGGAATAGTGTTGAAATTGAAAATTCATAAACTTTAAGTGCTTTATTTATTTAACAATAAAACTAGTATGCAAAGGAGGTTATGTTCCATACAAAGCAGAATTTAATGTAAAGGGTTTGAGTTCTTTTAAAAAATATCTATTTATTGTAACCCTCTTGGCTGGTTTAATGGTTCATGTGTGTTTTAGTGCATTAGGACCCAGGTTCTACAGCCAGTGGAAGAACATCGAACGCTTCATTCTATGTAACCTCGTTGCCGACAAAAGCCATAAATACAAAACAATCAACCAATTTATTTACTTATTTGTTGAAAAATACAACAGGTCGATGAACCCAATTACAGTGACTGTAACAATTATAATATTAAGTATTTAGAACCATATATATATATATATATTCTATATATATAGAAATGAAACTCACTATGTTTGAGCCTTCGTACCTTTTGAACCACTAGACCGATCTCGATCAAATTTTCAATATAGATGAGGTTCGGTTCTGGAATGCATTTTGTCATTTTATTTTGACAGTACAACATAGGGGAGGAGGAGGGAAGAGATATATAAAAATAAATAAAACCCAATAACTGATAAACCACGATATCGATCTTGATCAAATTTACCACATAGATGAGGTTCAGGCCTGGGATGCTTTTTATCATTTCATTTTGACTGTGCAAGTTAGAGAAGGAGGAAGTGGAAGATATATAAAAATACATAAAAGTGAAAGTGACTATCTTTGTGACTTAATAACTCTTGAATCACTCGACCGATCTCGATCAAATTTTCAACACTGATGAGATTCGAACCCCTGGGATGGTTTTTATAATTTCACATTGACAGTGCAACGTAAGAGAGGGAAGATATTTAAAAATGATCGAAAGTGATTGATATTAGTATCGAATCCATAGTGTTCGGGGTCGCTGAGGACACTTCCGATGCCGTTTAAATCCAAATTCAGCCCCGCAACTTGAGGAGGAGGGGTGATATATATACAAATGATTGAAAATGACCGATATTAGTGTCGAATCCATAGTTTTTGAGATCGCTGAGACGAATAGTGACCCTTCCGATGCAGTTTAAATCCAAATTCAGCTCTTTGTGTCGGAAATGAAACTTATTCTCCCCGAGCGATAAAAGAAGAGATCGACTTGCTCACTCACCGGTTCACTTATCAAAAAATTTCCGATCCAATTAGGCGTGGAACTTTGAAATTTTTTATAAAGTTCTCCTTGCATCATGGTTAAGACGGGGTTTTGCGAAATACGACTATTAAGAGGGGTAAGGGAAGGCTTGGATTATTTTTTGTCGTTCTCCAGATATCCGAAACTATCAAGCGTTGAATTTTGAGATTTTGTATAAATATTCTCCTTGCACCCTAGACTGCACATAAAATGTTTTGCAAAATACGAGTCCTAAAAGAGGATTAGGGCGGAGGTCTGTTTTTTTTCTTTTTTTAAAAATTTTTATCTTTCAGTTTATTTATTTTTATTTATTTTATTTATTTACTTTTATTTTATTTTTATTTTTATTTTTATTTTTATTTTTATTTTTATTTTTATTCTTATTTTTATTTATTTATTTAATTTTTTCGATCGCCAGATCTCTGAAACTGTCAGCTTAGAACCTTGAAATTTTGAATAAATGTTCTCTTTGCATCCTCTACTCTAGATTAGGTGGGATATTGCGAAATTTATCACTAAGACGGAATTGAAGGTTTTCATTTTATAAATGAGATATTTTGATCCAACTTACATAAGGGAAAAAAAAAACACGTTTTATAGAGTATTGATCCCAAAAATAACTTAATGCCTTAAAAGTTGCCCTAAATCAAAAGTATAATTCTTTAGCTTCGTAGAAATAGGCTCTATGTCGATTTCATATGTTGTTTATAAAATTTGATCTAGTTATCTTGAATTTTGAACTTGACAAATTTTTTTTTAGCTTTGTGTGGATTCATAATTAGATAACTGAATCTCTAAGAGGAGCAATATAGTTGAAGAAATATATAATCAAACTGTGCCACAGTTTCGGCATTATAATAAAGCTTTCATCAGACATATTATTATAATGTGCTTGAAAAAAAGCATTGTTACAATGCCGAAACTATGTTAATTTGGTGTTGAAGACTTATTGATACCCTCGAGACTTCTTAGAAGATAAAATGAAATAAGAAGCTCTGAAGTCACTACAATTTTATGAGGAGGAGTCAAAATGTTCCCGAAATTTTCTTGTAGCACTTTGTTATCACAATATAATTACAGATTTCCTTATTCGTCTTCAAAGTAGGCACCTTCGGAACACACACACTTGTTACACTTCTCCTACGATTGCTGGAAACACCGACGAAAGGTCTATTTTGATATCTTCAGCCGCCGCCTTGGTTTTGATCTTTTCTACGGTTGCGAAAGGATAAAGGTGATATTTCCTTAAAGCACTGTCACTGTAAAGTACTTTTAAGCAGTGGTGCTATTCAGCCGGTTCGCACCGGTTCGCTAGAACCGGTTTTTAAAATATTTCGAGTTCACAGAACCGTTTGTTGTACCCAGGCATAAACACATACACATACACACACGACCTAATCAAGAGTGAAAAGAAAGAAAGAAGAAAAATAAATTTGTGAAAACACCTCTTTATTTTCCCATTCGCTTACATTGTTGTGAAAGCAAGCAACTTTGAATTGTTTCATTTCATTGGGTAGATAGAAATTTGAATATGAATTCCAAGAGTTCTCCCGGAATAGTGAGATCTGTAAGTATAATGAATGTGATGCATATATCATGCCTACTACATGTGTTACCTACCTGTTTTTCAATGACTTCGATGTCTTCATCAGTTCCGGAGATATGCGCCTTCGAAACAATGTGCACGAAATAGACTGGTAATTTCATTGATATCTCGAATGATCGCTTGGTATGACCCATACTATCATTCCTCAAAATATGGCCTTTCCTGGTGGGACACCTCATGTATAAATATATTACTTTTAAGCCTATCGAAGCATATTTTCCCATTTTGCACATTAATTTGATGTTTTGGCGCATTGCATTAACTGATCACCACATGCTATTCATGCACTGCCTTGTATGACCTATTGAGACTTGTCAGATTCATAATTAGGTAACCTAAGGACTATACGGTGCAAGATTCATTATGATTGGATCACTAATACCGAAACTATAACATCATTCCGGGAACTTTTTGACTGCTCATCGTAAAAATATGTGTAACTCCATCTGATGATAACTTACATAGACTGACGTAATTTATTTTGGATGCAACAGTGTGTAATTAGGACTTCGGCCGTAGACTGTAAATCCGGATAACAAGGTAGCTTCTCCAGTGAGAAATAAGAATTGTTGAAAATATACTAACAAAATGTCTAAATAGCTTTATGTAGTGAAAATAGCAACTCAATGGTACTTCTTTCAGCAAACTATGTATTATACAAGCCCATTCATTATACAGATACACAATAAAATACAAATACGTGACTGAGTACGATCAGATTATGCAGGATTAAACGATAAGGCTGCGATTTGCTATCGAATAGATAAATTATGAAATAACAGTTAGACTTCATGAAAGAAATAGTATATTTGGTTGAGATCCTAAGAACGCGATAAAAATCGGGTCGTTAGAATTAGATATATGTAGTTAAACTATGATTATACTGTGTTTCAAAACAACACCGACAACGTTTGGGAGGTGATTCCTGACACCAAAATAAGACAAAAAGTATAGACCAACCTGGGTGCACAAACGCTTCCTTTCGAAGTTATAGGCTGCCGAAAACATGAAAAATTGAACTTTAAAGGTTCATAGCTTCAAGACTATGGAATCTACCGTAGTCGGGTCAAGACTTCACTTGGAACTAATTTGTGTCCTATCCAAATATCCATGTTTCAGAATCCTAAGGTACTTCCGCAACAATTTTTACAGAGGTAGTTTGTGAGTACTTCAATTTATATGCCCGTAGCCAAACTCCCTCTATAAAAATTGTTGCCTGAGTATCTTAGGATTCTGAAACATGGATTATTGGATAGGGCACATATTAGTTCCTAAGTAAAGTCTTAACCCGACTACGGTAGATCCCATAGTCTTGGAGCTATGAACCGTTGAAGTTCAATTTTTCATGTTTTCGGCAGCCTATAACTCCGAAAGGAAGCGTTTGTGCACCCAGGTTGGTCTATACTTTTTGTCTTAATGTGGTGTCAGGAACCACCTCCCAAACGTTGTCGATGTTGTTTTGAAACACCCTGTATATTTTAGTAAGTGTTCTCGAGCTACCAGAAAGGTAAATAGATTAACTCCCGACGTTTCGAATGCAGACATGGCCTTCATCTTCAACGATTGTGATGGAGAGACCGGAGATGTTGGCATGTGTATATGATGAACATTTAGGGACGGAGATATGAATGGGGGCTTGTAATTGGCTGAGGGAAATACTGGCTTCTGATTGGCTGAGGGATACTGTCTCCTGATCGGCTGTCGTTGTGGTTATGAGAAATAGCTTTGTTGAATATCTCTTTTTTGTTCCTGAAAAGGGCTGACCAGATAGAGCTGAGTTGAAACCCATTGTTTCTATTGAGACTGTTCCTTTCTGTTAAGATAGCTATAGCTTCCTTTATTATTCTGCGCCAAAAATTGCTATACTTGGCTACTATGATCACGGGCGTCAATCCCACCGGGGACATGTCCCCCCCCCCCTCCAATATCTGTAAAATGGATTTCGTCCACTTCAATATTTCAAGTATCTTAGATCAACTATGACCCAAAAGATGCTCAACCATGTAGCACTTTGCTACGTTCACAAAACATGTTAGACAAAGGGGATATGAAAAAAAGTAGCACAAAAGTTTGTTTCCAATTGTAAAAAATAGGCAGTCGGTTTTTGGCTCTATGAACGTGGAGTAAACTGTCAAGTAACAAATTACTTTTGTTTAGATAACAAGCAGCAAAGCGAGTTTAGTTTAGCTAAGAAATAAATAAATAAATAAAATAAATAAAAACAAATTAATTATTTTAACTATACATCATTTTCATTAGTTGTAGGCTTGTAGGACTGAAACATGTATTCAAAACTATTGTTTCTGAGTATTCACTTCATACTATATTTTATAATTATTTTGTTTTTGACATACACTTGGTATCATTTAAGTTTAATGAAAATTGTTTAAAAAAAAACTTTGAATAAACAAACAAACTGTAAAGTGTGTGTGTATGTTATTTAGTACCTCATTTTCAGAAAAGAAATAAAATAAAATAAAAATAAAAAATAAAATAAAATAAAAAATAAAACAATTTTTTTAAGTTTTTGTTTGCTTTTTTAAGTCAAAAATGCAATGTACGAAGACTATTTTTTGTAAACTTTTAGGTGAAGGATCCCGAACTCCCGCATTTCTTTAAGTATACCATACATGGTTCTTACTGATCTGAGGAAATATGTTTCCCTGACTTTCTCTGACCTTTGGTAGAAAACAGGGTGGAAAAAATAGTTTTTCTTTGCAAAAGAACGAAACATGTGTTTAAAACATGAAAAAGGTGTTCAAAATGTTTTAAACATGTTTTAAAACACACACACACACACAAAAAAAAAACATGATTTTAAACATATTTCCAAATCGTGTAATAACGTACTTATTAAGACTTTTTGCTTTTCCAACCCATCTTTTCATTTATTTTATTCTCGTTAAGACTGCACTGTGTTGGGTACAGAATATTGAGTATAGATTAGTAATGTTATATTCCTATCACGACCCCCTGTTTTACACTTTTTGCTAGTGACTCTTGTAAGTACTTTCTTGGTACATTAAGTTTTCTAGTTATGCCTTTAGGGGCTAAGCTCACGTTTCGTGAAGGCGGGTGAGATTTTTGTTGCAAAATTTGATTACTATTTCAGAACACTGGTGCTAATAAAATTATTTTAAAATAATAAATTTTCGAAAAGTAACGTTTGAAGCACACTTCATGTTGTGCTAACTTTAAAATATTTTCTGCAAGCCTATGTATTTTGGTTGCTTTTTAAGTCGATAATTTATTTAAGAGAGGTAATATTTGGAGTGCTCAGAGAACAATGAATCCAAATCCATTTTCAATAAAGATCAGTTTTGCTCAGCAAATGAATTCTATTTCAAAACGTAATATGTTCGCAGTCAAGAGTTCAAAACAAATGTAACTAAAAGCATGCGAAAGGGCGTGGGATAGTTTTTATATGACCGCCTCTAGACAGGGACGTAAGTAGGTCAGGAGGGCAACCGCTCTCATCCCCACTCTGGATTTCAGATTTTGGGGGCAGTAAACTTAAGGCAGTTTTAGAAATATTTTGATAAGCAAAGTCCAACAGAACAAGCTTGAAGTCCTTACACCGAATAAACACGGAGAATATACAGATGATTAAAACTGGAAAGTTGCTTAGATCAAATTTCCAGAATTTTAAGCAGGCCCGAAACTCGAAAATGGAGCCACCTTTGGAATCTTTGGGCAAAAAAATATACAAGAGAGCAATATAGGCCTGTAGCTCCTTACGGCTAATGAAAATGGATTATAACTTATCAAAATTCATATTTATTCGTTGTAAGGACTTCAATTTTCTTTATGTTGGACTTTGCTCAGCAATAGGTCCCTAAATCTGCATTACTACCCCCAAAATCTGAAATTCAGGGTAAGATGTGAATGACCTCTAAACGAACGCCCCTCTCTAGCGACAATTATATAAAATTCTAGATTGCATCTTATCATGTAGTTTTTCTTGCTTTCACCTCGGATACATGGTTGTGAAAATATGACGTTTTCCGTCGGTGTATTCTTTTGGACACACCCTACATTTATTTAACGTAATAATGCATCATTGACTATGGCATTCGGAGCTTGACTTATTAATCATTTTCACTCTGCAGCAGGGGCAGATCCAGGGGGGCGATCAGGGCAATCGCCCCCCCCCCCCAAGAAGAGGAAACTTTCTTATTTTAAAGTATTTATGAATAAAACGCATCCTAGAGTTTGGAACTCTTAAAAGTAGCTCTAAGTAGCAGTATTACAACCCACCGCTCCCCCCAGAAGACCGTCCTGGATCCGCCCCTGCTTTGCAGCGTACACAATATAATGTTAATATCTTAAATTTATGAGCAAGGAGGGGAAAATTAGTCCTCCTCCCTCATTCTATCAACGCCCTTGTCTAGCGGTTGTCCTATGAAACTCTAGTCCACACGCTTTCACGTGGATTTTGTTTCATTTATTTCCAGAGCTGAAGTCGAGGGTACAGGGCGGTACACAGCGTATACTCTCTGCTTTATCGTAGTCATTAGAGTGTACCTTCTGCTTCAAAGTCTATAGTACTTTCTACTTTTCTTTCGTTTATATTTATTTATTTAACTGGGCCATGACTACAATGATAACCCGGCGTCGGGATGTGGCGCCTCCATCTCCACTTCGGAACTGCAGTCAGCCTGGTCCTCCAGGTTGAGGGTTGTGTATGGCCGATCACCCGGCATTTAAAACCTGGAATCGTGTACAATAGAAAGATAAGCCTCGGATGTGGACTGCTCTTTTTGGATGCCAACCTTGCTATGGCCTGTTTATGATAAATGGATTTGTGGTTATAAGTCGCGTGGACCCGGAGACATGGGCCGGAGGAGTAAAACGCATGAAATGGATCGAATGGTGCCGTGAATGGTTGTGGGAGCAGTGGCGGCGTAAGGCAAACTGGGGCCCGGGGCCAGTGAAGTAAGTTGGGGCCCCTTTTCAACAATCGTGATTTATACACTTCTATTTTTGACATTCATTTACATAATCATTCTTTCTGTTTGCTCCTCCCCCTTTCCCGTTGGTGTGTGTATTTAGATCATTATAATCTGGGATATATTAAACAAATAGGGCTGACATTCAGCATTCCTATTTATTTTTTAAATACTTAGAACCACTTTCAGGAGGGTATCTACAAATAAAACTGGACCACGATTATCACTGCATATTTTTTTTTCTTTTTTATTCATTTTTAAACAAAGGACACGATAGAAAAAGGATTAGGGATACAAGTGTAACGGAAACTACAACCCACAACAGAAATAACAATCTTAAGGGGACAGACTACTAAATATTTTTCAAAAGCTGAATTTTTTTTCTTTTGTCAGTTTTTCGTAAGTGAAAAGTAATAATGAAATGTAACTTACCTCAGTAATAGATAATGTTATTCTACACCCGAAAATACGAATCGGAAGAATTTTCAGGGTTGCCATCCATAGAAATTACAATGTGACAGAATTTGAATTACCCAAAAATCTAGGTTATGGCAGCGACTAGAAAAATGAACTCAACGGCAATTGATGACTTATCATGCTGTCTGTGTTCCTTTTTAACTACTTTTTAAATTATATTTGTATTTATTTTGTAATAAAGAGTACAAAATGAATAATTTTTAATTAACTGTAGAATTAAAATACAAATATTAATTAAAATTAAAAACAAACAAAACGTAACAATCAAGATTCCAGAATTTATATCCTACACCTACATTATCGTAGTATCAACGCGTACTGTAATTAGATGTAATAGTGGAAGTAATGGAATTAGATGGAATAGTGGAATAATACAGTACTTTAACTGAAAAAGATAGTATCCTATTAGTTAGTTCCTAGAGTTCGCATGGATGAAGTTGCAGTGAATACCCCAGGCAAATCAGTAATGCAAGAACTGATTGCAAAATGGCGGGAAACCGGATCCGTGCTGAATAGGCCAACAATGCATCCAAAGACCCTCCGTAAATTTACGTACAAAACGTAACAATGAGCTGATATTGCAAAAATTGCAAATAACACTGGTCGGCAAAATGAAACTTTTTTTCGCTCCCACGAACGAAAATAGGTTATTCCTATAGGTTTCGAGCTCCTGATTTCGAATCCGTAACCCGTTTTTCTCCAGGACGTACCAGTTTTCAGGGAGGAGGGGGGTGTTTCAATATCTGCCCAAAGATACTATTCTCCACCCATAATAATTTGCACGTTATAATTTAAATATCAATATAAATTATACAGATAAAATTGCATAAAAAGTTAAAGTTTAACACTTACGTGTCATTTGGTTTTCCTACTCCTCTTGTAATTACTACAGGGTGTCTCGCGTGTCACATTCCAACAGAAGTCTGCCAACATATTCACACTCCATTTACCACTGTAGCACCTCTCCATGGTAGCTATTTGCTGGTGAAACCTTTCCCCGTGTTCGTCAGAGACCTTCCCCAAGCTGTACATTTCAGGGAAGAAGTCCAGGTGGCAATGCAGGAAGTGTAACTTTAGGGACATAATACATTCCATATTGCGCAATGAAGTAATTAACCTGCCCACAATGTCTTTCTAATCAGGTGACTTATGATTCCCTAGAAAGCTACTGCACACTTGTCGAAAGGCCTCCCAAGCCTCAATTTCCACTTCATTAAGCTTAGAAGAAAATGTAGTATCCTTAAAAACGTCTCTGATTTGAGGTCCCGTAAAAACACCTTCTTTCACCTTGGCGTCGCTGAGTCTTGGGAATAGTTTTCTGAGATGATTAAATGCTTCACCCTTCCGGTTCAGTGTCTTGACGAAGACCTTCATGAACCCTAATTTGATATGAAGGGGTGGTAAGAATATTTTATCCGGATCCACAAGACGTTCATTAGCCACGTTAATCTCCCCTGGACCAGTTGCTTCCTTGGAGGCCATTTTGTGATGGTGTACTGATCTTTGGCTCAACTATCCCAATGATACCCAGAAGCGGCAGTGCTTTGTGTAACCTCCTTGTAAACCGGTGAGGATGGCAATAACCTTAAGATCAGCGCATACATACCACTGAAACTGTTCGTACTTTATTTCCTGCAATAGGTTTCGCATGTTCTCGTATGTTTCTTTCATATGTACAGCATGAGCAATAGGGATGGCTGTCTTTTCATTGCCATTGTGTAGTAACACTACCTTGATACTTATCCTAGAGGAATCTACGAATAGCCTCCAATCTTCAGTGTTGTAGTTCAACTTCAGTTGTCCCATAAGTGATGGAATGTCACTGCAATACACCAAATCACCATCCTTTGTAAAATTAGGAACTAGGCTCACCTCTCTTTTCTTATACATCGATATATTCACATCTTGGTTTAGTAGATTCCATTGTTGAAGTCGTGATGCAACCAACAGGGCCTTAGACTTGGGAAGGTTTAAGTCTCTGATCAGATCATTCAGCTCTTCCTGACTTATCACATGTGGTTCATTAGTGTCAGGCACTGGAGCGTAATTGGGATCTGACTGTGTACTCGAAGATTGTGCAACGTCCTCACAAGCAGCAGGTTCTTCATCGAATGAAACACTGCACAGGGTGTATGAGTCTGGTGGTACGGGTACAGGCAGACAAACATCATATTTCACAGGTCTCCTTGCGGAATCCAAGTTAGGATACTGTATTTTATGCTTCATGTTTTCTGAGAAACCTTTTATATAAGTCAGGCAGAAGTAACAGTCTGAAACATGATCACGGGGCTCGCGCCAAACCATAGGTACGGCGAACGGCATCGATTTATGTGTACCTTTCAACTATCCTGTGAGATTACGCGCACACGAGTTACAACTTTGTTTCGGAGCCCAAACGTGATCTTGGTCGCCGATTTTACACCCGAAGTACAGATGGTAGGCTGTCTTGAGGAATGATGACAATGGCCTACTTTGTCCCTTGAAAATCACTTCCCCACATATGTAGCAGAATGAATCTGTCGAATTGTTGCAAGTTCTCGGCATGTTCGTTTAACACAAACGTCAATATTTCACGCAGAAATATTTTTCACCTACGGTATACACAGACACAGCGTAACACCACCTTCTAACACGAAGATCAACTCGAAACTGAAGTATTTGTTTCACGCAACAACGTGGTGCATATCTTGGCGCCTTTTTTCAACAATATGTCCGTCGTCTAGACAAAAAGGAGCCGACGAATGATCGCAAGTTGATTATGAAACCTTTCTCCGTCAATAACGCCTAGGTTTTAGTGTATGCAGTGTGGAACGACAATAAATCTTTGCAACCCAAGGGGAGGGGGTACGTTTCCGGGCGGTCGTGAGCTAGAGAAAAGAATGTTCCTGGGATATAGCCTAGTAACAGTTCTTGGATTAAGATAAAAATTCAGAATTATGCACTCCAAACACGGAAAACACATATTAAAACGATTTTTCTGTCAATTATGGAAACAGCACCCCGCCAAAAAAAAAAAAAAAAGTTTTGGAACTTTCTCGATGAGATATTCGTAATCAGCGTCTCGAAATCTATCCGGTACATCCTTTCATCCTCGTGGGAGGATTTTCAAGCCGACCAGTGTAATAATTAGGGATGGCCAATTCCGGAATTTTTACTTTCCGGAATCCGGAAAGTAAAATCGGAAAATTCCGGAATTCGGAAAAATTCCGGAATTCGGAAAAAATCCGGAATTCGGAAAAAATCCGGAATTCAGAAAAATTCCGGAATTCGGAAAAATTCCGGAATTCGGAAAAAATCCGGAATTCGGAAAAATTCCGGATTTCGGAAAAATTCCGGAATTCGGAAAATTTCCGGATTTCGGAAAAATTCCGGAATTCGGAAAAATTCCGGATTTCGGAAAAAATCCGGAATTCAGAAAAAATCCGGAATTCGGAAAAATTCCGGAATTCGGAAAAAATCCGGAATTCAGAAAAAATCCGGAATTCGGAAAAATTCCGGAATTCGGAAAAATTCCGGAATTCGGAAAAAATCCGGAAATCGGAAAAATTCCGGAATTCGGAAAAATTATTTTTTCTTTTTGTAATCCTAAGAATTTTGTTCAAATGCAAACGAACAAATTTCCTTTTTGTAATCCTAAGAATGTATGATGCAAGTTAAGCTGAAACTTACATCCTAAAGTATACACTACTCAATCGTTAATGAGATGTAGTCCAAAAGTACGATGTACTCCTAATATTTAATTTTTGTTTTACTGTAATATTGTCCAGAGGTAAGACATATATCACACTGAGATAAACAACTTGACATAATGAAGATGTTATCATACGTAGTTTTCCAGAAAATCGTGAGAAACGATTTTTTATGAAGTTAAAATATGCGTCGCTTGTTGCCAGTGTGATGCAATTGATAACTTTTATGCTGGAATAGTCTTATTATTATTATTATTATTATTATTATTATTATTATTATTATTATTATTATTATTATTATTATTATTATTATTATTATTATTAATCGTTTATGTACTGTAAAAGAAAAATATGAACCGTTAAGTAGTAGATTTTATCTGTTGTTTTTTGATATCTTCTAACAGTAATAACAAATTGCTTGTAAATACGCAATGATTATCAAGGACAATGGCATATTAATGTAAGGACTACTCTGCAGATTAGCAATAAACAATAAACAATAACAGATAAACAATAGTCCCCAAAAAAAAGTAACTAACTTGGGCACGTCAGAATGTTCGCGAGAATATAGGGACGCATTGAGACTAGCAAAAAACGTGGTGTTATTATTACTCAAAGGGCCGTACGATGGAGGCATTAACGTTAATGTTAATGGCACCAATGAGCACTTACTTGCTCTAACGGTTAACCTCATTTTTGAGATGATTCTTAGAAGTGGGCGTGTTGGCATGCAGTTGGAGTACTAACGATTTGCGTCACTATCGAACACTAACGTAGCACTAGCGACGTTTAAAGTCGAAATTGGAGTCTGACATAAGTGGCTTGTCAACTTCACGGACATTATATTTTCCTTGAATGCGAGAATTTTGCGCCCGGGAAATTTGCGCCCTACCACAAAAATAGGAAAAAATGCGCTCGCAATATATTTGCACTGGGATGTTTGCGCCCTACCCCAAAAAGAGGGGAAAATGCGCCGGCTATATATTTGCACTGGGATGTTAGCGTCCTACAATTCAACTTATTATTGTATTGTGTAAAGTAACTTCCACTCGCACTTGAACTAGGCTTGTCTCTCATCGTCTCAGTGAGTTACTCCATCCGTTATAATATTCCGAACAAATGAAAAAAATACAATTTTAGTTCACTAAAGGGCAATCCATACAAATACAATTTTTCATTATACTACAAAATTTACAATAAACGTATAAATGACTGATATATAATTATTTATTAATATAATCAAAGAGTATAATTTAATCTACAAAAGGCTGTTTGGCTCTACCCAGATATCTCTGTTCACAATCCTTGCGAGTTGTTTGGCTTTTCAGAACACAAAATATAGAAAAGAAAATGTAAAGTGAATGTAAAATCAGTTCAGTAATATTATCAAGAAAACTATTTACAGTGTGTTTACTTGCTGGAATTACACTTCAAACACACAATTGCGTTCAGTCGTTCTTTCAGGAAAAATGTTCCGGGGGGCACATTTAGTATTCCGGAGGGGGGTCACTGCTGGTACTATTCTATTTATTATTATATTATAGACGTATTATTTTGGTCTCCTCCGAGGGGGCACTCTGAGAGCTCTGGGGAGGCCCGTGTTCCCCCAAAATCATCTCTGGAAGAAGCAGTGATTGCGTTGATCCGTTGTGTTCTTTTGGCTTATATTGAAGTTTATTCTCCCCTTATATAGCCACAATGAAAATAAATCACAAATGGCATGGTTGTGAGGGGAGGATTGTTTATGTTGTAATGTCAGCCCCTCCGAGGAAATGCGTAAGCTCCAATAGGTTCTTTTATTTCGCAGGGCTCAAACTTCCCGGTGGAGGTACATCGCAGACGCATTTTTCCCTGTTCTTGAGGTAGGGCGCAAATTTCCCAGACGCAAAATTCTCGACACAGTTCGAATGACCTCGGAAGACGATATCTTTTTCAATACTTTGTTAATATTCTTTTACTCGAGATTTCTTCATAGCTTCTTATTAAAATACTTACTAATATATCCTCATTTTATTGTCCTAACCAATCAATATGGGTATGTTGTCAGTAAAATATTTAGATTGATCGAGCCTCTGGTGTGTAACCACAGTATTTCATATCATGCCCCCATTAGAAATCTTGGCTAAACGAACCAATATATGTTGCCAATAAAATAGTTTAGAATGATTGAGCCCCTGGTAAATAACCACAGTATTTCGTGACAGACCCCCCCCCTCCTTCCTATTACCATATTCTAGCTACGTGCCTGGCTCAGCTAATTCTCTACATTCTTTACCAAGCACACATTTTCTAAAGCGGAAAATGCTCTCTAAATACCTAAGCTCATTATTTTCAGCAGATGCACAAACTGGGTAACATTCTATCTACATGAATGTTATATATGTCGATTACTGGAAACCGCTTCTCGCTATCTATTACCATATTTACTATATAATGATTAACGTTAAAACCGGAAATGGTGGTTTGTACCGCTTCCGGTTTGAATATTACATTCATCAGGGAACTCGATTCTTAACTATTGACTCTGTACATCATGGCCAAAATTGATTGGTAATCCATCAGATAGTTCTTGAGACTGTTTGTTTCACTGACGGACAGAATGAATATATGGCTATAGAGTTTTGATGAACTAAATTCGTTAATGAGTGATGATGGAACAAATATAAGAAAGGTAGGTCTTCCACCGGGAAAATTTTCGAACACAAAATTAGCCATTGAAAACCCACATGTCCTGGGTTAGAATACCATAGATGAAAACTCTACCACTGAGTCATCAATCACCCGCTTATTAGTTTTATTAATTATTATATTAATATAAATTAATGAATGCCTGCTTATGTTAATTATTGAACAATTACATTGTATACTTCGTAAAGTCAAAAATTATAAATTTGTATTTACTGTACATACAGTGAGCGCAGAAAGTGTTCGTACACCTATGCTATTGAAACGAGAATGCCTGCGAAAAAGAAACAGAAAATTTAAGAAGTGTAATAACACACACAATATGAATAATGAAAACTAAGCTTTATGAATATATCAATAAAGAACCACAAAGACAAGTTTAATGGTCAGAAAGTAAATAAATTCCGTAGAAAATGTATAGAGTAGACGCAAAAAGTGATCGTACACCTGACGTACGAATACGAAACAAAGATACCACAACTGGGGTTCACTAGTATTCACCTGAGTATACACCTCTGTATAGCATGACGAGTAACAGAATGAGTTTAGTTGTGAATAGGAGTGAAAAAACTGCACGGTGGGCTGTCGAAATGGGAAGCAACCGAACAGAAACAAATGAGGAGACAAGAAAAGTAATTATTAAAGTGCATAAGAAGGGTAAGTCTTTGAGAAAGATAGCAAACCTCAGGGGCAGATCCAGAGGGGGGCGATCGGGGCCATCGCCCCCCCCCACAAGAGGAAACTTTCTTATTTTATATATAAATAAACCCATCCATAACAAGTTTGGAGCTCTTAAAAGTAGCAGTATTACTGCCGACCGCCCCTTCCCCAGAAGTCCGTCCTGGATCCGCCCCTGTATAGAGTAGCCACAATCGAGTATTTTCCGCTGTATGTTTGGAGTCGTTGTCTTGCTGAACAATAAATTGTTTTCAAGAACCATCTTCTGCGCACTAGTATGGAGATATTCCTTTAATATGTTAATATACACTTTGTGGATCATCGCTCCATCGATAAGGTGGAGACGACCCACTCATGAGGCACTCATACAACCCCAGACGAGCACGGACCCTCCTCCGTGTCTTACTTTAGGGACGAGATTTTGAGGATTCATCTCTGTATTCACCTTGCGCCATACCATACGCCTCCCATTGGACTCGATAAAATTAAATTTACTTTCGTCCGAAAATATGACCCTATTCCAGAAAGAAGCCTGATCCCTTATCTTTATACTCTTTTTCAAACTTTAGTCTCTTTATACGATTTGTCTTGTTCACCCAGAACATTTTCCTGGCTATCCGACCATGATACCCTGCAAATATTCCGCACTGTACTGGCTGATACTTTAACACCGCGTGTTTCCAGATCCGTTGCCAATTGCACAGCACTACTTTTTGGAACCTTTTTTCTTTCCCTAATAATGTAACGTTTAACTTGTTCACTCAACACTCTTGGTCTTCCAGTTCTTTTTATTATTATTATTATTATTATTTATTTTTTTTTTTATGGTTTCGCACAGTGATAGAAACATTATACTTCGCAATTATTGTTTGTACTGTTGAACGAGGCCTGTCTGCAAGGTTTGCCAGGGGCGGATCCAGGACGGACTTCTGGGGGGGCGGTCGGCGGTAATACTGCCACTTTTAAGAGCTCCAAACTTGTTATGGATGGGTTTATTTATATATAAAATAAGAGTTTCCTCTTGTGGGGGGGCGATCGCCCCGATCGCCCCCCTCTGGATCCGCCCCTGACTCTATGATACCTTGAAACAGCTTCGCACACCACCCCAATCCCCAGACATGAACCCCATAGAACATCTATGATCTCTTCTGGAGACAAGAATCAGAAGGCACAGCTTGTCTACTAAAGAAGGCCTAAGAAAAGCTATTCAAGAAGAATGGGACATAATCAGTCCCGAAGCTACAGAACTACGAACTACTACAGGTGAAATCAATGCCACGAAGACTACAGACAATCATTAACGCACAGGGTAATCCCACAAAATATTAAATAACGTAATATACTTTATAAGCATTAATTCAATCATAAGTGTACGGTGACTTTTTGCGTTTACAAAAAAGGAATTCTCTCTTTTCTTCTGAACAAAACAGTGATTGTCTTTGTTTGCCCTTTCTCTTGTATATAGAAATAAAATGTATGAATGTGTAGTCTTAATTCTGGTTATATATATATTTTCCACCTCCCATTCTCATGCTAGCTGTTTTGCACGGTGTACGAACACTTTCTGCGCTCACTGTAGGTATGTTGACAATAAGCGAATGTTATTAGAATATTTGTTGAGATTTATTTTCCTTCACTACCTTTCGCCTGGTTAAAAAGTAGTTTGCAGTGCTTTGGAGCAGCTGCAGGTGAGAACGCGATAATGTTTGAGACATACCGGCGACTTTTTTGTGTGTGAAAATAAGACCTTTCTCATAAAGTAGTAAATAACTGCAGTAGCAATTGTCTACGTAAATGATAAAGACATATCCAACTACAAGAAATTAATACAGTATATATAGCCTATTCATTATTGTGTTTCTCTTTTAACAGCTACTAGCTAAGGATGGCCAATTCCAGAATTTTTACTTTCCGGAATCCGGAAAGTAAAATCGGAAAAATTCCGAATCTCGGAAAAATTCCGATTTTTTCTAAATTCCGGATTTTTTCCGAATGTCGGAATTTTTCCGAATTCCGGATTTTTTCTGAATTCCGGAATTTTTCCGAAATCCGGAATTTTTCTGAATTCCGGAATTTTTCTGAATTCCGGAATTTTTCCGAATTCCGGAATTTTTCTGAATTCCGGAATTTTTCCGAATTCCGGAATTTTTCCGAATTCCGGAATTTTTCCGAATTCCGGATTTTTTTCGAATTCCGGAATTTTTCTGAATTCCGGAATTTTTCCGAAATCCGGAATTTTTCCGAATTCCGGAATTTTTCTGAATTCCGAAATTTTTCCGAAATCCGGAATTTTTCTGAATTCCGGAATTTTTCCGAAATCCGGATTTTTTCTGAATTCCGGAATTTTTCCGAATTCCGGAATTTTTTCGAATTCCGGAATTTTTCCGAATTCCGGAATTTTTCCGAATTCCGGAATTTTTCTGAATTCCGGAATTTTTCCGAAATCCGGAATTTTTCCGAATTCCGGAAAGTAAATTTTCCGATTCCGGAAAACAAAATTTCCGGAATCCGGATTCCGGAAAATTTTGGCCATCCCTAGTAATAATATAACTGATGCGATTTTTAAATGTAAGCTGTGTGTTTTTTAGAATATTTTTGTTCGGTTCTCGCCTTTGGTGTTTCTCCTGCGCAATTTCTCATATGGTTAAGTTTATTCATAGTTTCTTGCCTGTCTGAATTTGCGTTAGATGGGTTTTATTTGATTAGATTTTTCTTCCTACAATTAGCCTCCTTCACTTTAACATTCGGTTTCTCCACAGTGATAATGTACGATCTATTTAGTCCCGGTATTTTGCCGAAATATCAATTAATAGTTAAGCACTAGAATATTTCTCTCCTGCTTGTCTTTTTTACTATTGTTTCCAGATTTCACACTTGTTTTATGATTATATTATTTTGTATTTAATAATTCAGTCATGTTTATATTCTGTCACTTATGACTATTTCCACTAACATACTTAGTATTAGAATATAGTCTATTATAACAAAAAATCCTGAATATATTGAATAATTGGGGATATTATAGATTAAATATGTGAGCACAGAATTCTACTACGGGTTATACCATCTTACTTTTCATTACCACCTGTCACCAGTCAATTGACAAATCTCGACAGTTTTTTATTACTCTTTTGGTGCTTTTGGGAGCGCGGTGGCTCAGTGGTAGAGCGTTCACCTCCGATGCTTGGGGTCCCTGGCTCGATACCAGCTCGCGCCGTGTGGACTTTGTGGTGGATAAACACCGTGCTCGTGGGTTTTCTCGGGGTTCTCCCCGTTTCCTCCCACTTTCTTCATTCCACCTTTTCATTCATTTCTCATCATCACCGTCCCCTTTAGCCAAACCGGCATAACGTGGGACGTAAAACAAAGATTTAATTTTCTTTTGGTACTTTTGTATTTTTATTGCCTTTACTTGAAACATGAAACTACTTTCGACAGTAGTTCCACTACCTTATTAGCCTATCTTCCACCAACATTCAGAATGATACCTTCTTTGCTTTGGTAGCAGCGAAAGTCTCAACTATATTATCAGAATCCAGTGGATGCTATTTCATCTTCGATAGAAAGAATGGCCAGATTCGTGAATCTTTCCTGACTCATTGTGGAACGCAAGTATGATTTTATCAATTTCATTTTGGTTAGAAACCTTTCACATGATGCGACAGATACGGGCAGTGTTATCAAAATCTGAATAGCTGTTGCCAAACTTTAGTAAATTTCAAGCCCCATTGAAGATACATATTTCAGGATACCTTGTGGTGAAAAGTCAAGTTCTTCTTTAGCTTTCTGAGCACACCTTAGTGAACGGATTAAATCCTTACAATCCTGAAATAATAATAATAAGCCAGCCAGGTCATTCGGGTAGAAGAAAGCCAAATCAGAGCAACATACTTTTAACCTTTCCTCGCTCTCATCATCTAGCTGCCGCACAAAGTTGGTCATAGAACACAGGAATCCAAATCTGTCGTTCAGGCCATGCATCTGAGTAAAATGATCATTTGTTGTCTCATCTCACCTAGAATTTCATTGATAGAGTGCTTCACTTAGGCCTGTGCAGTCAGGTTTCATTCTTTGTTTCTCCAGGCATGCATCTCCTTCTACTGTGTGTATCCACAGTTATGTTCCATGCCCTGCAACTTCTTTCAGCTGTGGATATGATTTCCTTGTCCAGCTCAAATCTCCAGATATTAATAGTGTTAACCAGGTTCTGTAACTGAATAAGAGTTTGATTGAACCTCATATCCTGAGATTGAAGGCATTTTTGGATCCGATCAATATATGAGAGATTTGCAGACCAGAAATATAGTAAAGCGATGAAGTTAAATGACTGGATGCTTGCAAGAAGACGACCAGCATCTCCTGTAGTATCAAGCGTTTCAATCGAAGTGTTACGCAGATCTTCCAACGGATCAATTACTTCATCCAATTGACTAAAAAGTGCCTTTAAAGCTTCTGCTTTTGATCTCCATCTAGTGTCATTTTCACGTTTCAAACCAATCTTTACGTGATTTTGCAGCACATTCCATCGGTGAGTAGATCTAGAGAAGAATACCAACAAACGTTCCATTGCTCCCAATAAAGCCACCGCCAGAACGTTAACGTGCGCAGTATGTAAG
Source organism: Thermobia domestica (assembly GCF_964235325.1). Classification (NCBI taxonomy): domain Eukaryota; kingdom Metazoa; phylum Arthropoda; class Insecta; order Zygentoma; family Lepismatidae; genus Thermobia; species Thermobia domestica. Next base: position 240,177,421 of record NC_137464.1, read on the forward strand.
CCACAAGGTTCAATGAATTATTGTTACAAGGAACGAAAATGGCCAAAGGACTTATATTCCGTATGAAAGTTTGAACTCCAGAATATTGCCCGGCCATTGTAGCCTGATTATCACAAGACTGGCCTCTGGAATCTTAATACCAAGCCTATCACATTGAAGTTTCTTCAGTATTTCAGCAGAAATACTCTCAGCAGTCTTTCCTTCGACAGAGATAAAACCAATAAATGCTTCCCGAACTTGAACAGAATCACGTTGTATGTCAACAAATCGAATGATTTGTGACAAGTGTTCCACATGAGAACAATCAGGAGTTGAATTAAATATAATGCTGAAGTATTTTGATTATTTGAACACTTGTTTTCTTATTGAACATTTTCTTCACTCTAAATTTGTGGGCTGAAATGTAAATTCATACGCCAAAAAAACAAGAGCAGAAATTGGGAAACCAGATAAGCAAAAGGGTTTCGCTCGCTAAAAATTCGACTTGTAAAGGACAAAAGAATAAAGACAGAAGGAAAACAAGTGAATCAGCGACTATAGCGTCTGCACCAAACAGTTTTTAATTAGAAACAGAATGCTAAGACCCTAATAAAGTATTATATACGTTGATCCCTTCTTTTTACCCTTCTCTTGAACTGATGTATGAATAAATAAATAAATAAACAGTGATAGTTTAGGAAGCATTCTAGCAGACGGGGCCCCATTACTTGCATCATAAGACTTTAGAATGTAAATAACACAATATACTTTGACTTTCATTATATTTTAATCTACACTCAGCTTTTCCTTTAAATTTCTCGGAGGTTATTGAACAGAGTGAAACTTTTATTTTATTCATATTTTAATCCACATACATTTTTCCTTTAAATTCCTTTGGGGCCCCAATAGAGTAAAACTTTTATTTTATTTATTTTTCGTCTACATTCTTTTTTTTTTTTTTAATTTTCTTGGGGGTCTCGAGAACGTGAAACGTCTGTTTTATTTTTTCGCCTCCATTCAGACTTTTCCTTTAAAATTCTTTGGGGAGCCCCAAGAGTATGAAACATTTACTTTATTTTTCACCTATATTCAGATCTTTTTCCTTTAAATTTCTTTTGGAGCCTCCAAGATGATGAAACTTTTATTTTATTTATTTTTAATCTACATTCAGCTTTTTCGTTAAATTTCTTTTGGGTCCCCAAGAGAGTGAGGCCCGAAGCTTATAGTTTGTTTAGCTTATACGGAAATCCAGCACTGATGAGCTTTACTAGACAGATATTTCTGTTGTTTCATCCGTTATTTGGTGTAGTATTGATTGGCAATTAATTGCGTTTACATTTAGGGAAGGCGTGGATTATAAACCTTGACGGTCCTTGTACGGCTCATCCTAACAAAGTTCCTTAGTAATTATTTTTTTACCTACCGTCGGGGGCCCCCCACAAAGTGGGGCCCGGGGCGGGGGCACCGCTCGTCCCGCCCTTACGCCGCCACTGGGTGGGAGTCTTTGGAAATGGTGATTTAAGTAAGAAGTGTCATCAAAAGGTGGCATGAAATGCTTTTAGACTATAAGACAGTAATGTATCCTTTATATTTTAATTGAATTAATACATGCGTTTTCATTTTTAAAAAAGTGCCTTCTATGTCTTTTATAACAATCATAGGTGATCACAAAACAGCGTATACCTTCTGAAAATTTTAGGACTACAGCACTGTTTATTTCGTACCCTTGGCTACGAATATATTACGTTTGCTGAGCAGAAGTGAATCTTTCTGAAAATGGACTTGGATCCCTTGTGCTCTCTCGCCCCATATCTAAAAATATTTTATAAAAACTGAGTTGGAGCCAAATTTATCCTGCAACCCAAGTTTGTTCGAAATGCATAAAATTAGTTGTTTGTTTAGTTTGATTGATTACAGTCTTGCATCAGTAGCAAGGCTATATGAGACAGGGCTTTATGTTTAAAGTGGGATCCGAGCCGCTAATTTTGAAATTTTATGTCGGATCGCAGTCAAAATCTATACAGCAAATTTCGACGGCTAGTGCCTCTAAACTCAAAATTTAATGTTAAAAGACCGAAAATTGCGCCCTGTAGCGTGGTGCATACATACAGACAGCCAAACAAATTGAAATTAAATTCTCCCAGACACTGATGTTACAATAAGTATCACGCTTTAATGGTTAGATACGCGGGCGACTGCCATACCTTGCGCTTTCTCGCCTGGTTCCTTCATACAAAATATGCCAATGTGTAAAGTTTTTGAGAAAATTTAGAATTGGGGTAGGGAAGAGGGACGAAATAAAATTTTCGTAATATAATGAAAAATATATTGTTGATACTAAATTAATTCTTACCTGAAGTTTGCAGTTGCATCTCAAACACATCACTGACGTCAGAATCATCAAAAGCAATTTTCGGATCAACATTTTACCATTCGTTTGAGTTTCCAGTTTTTTCACGTCATTGTATTTTTTTATAATGATTATTTATTTTTTGAACTAAACCAACCATTTCTTCCTTGCACGGTTTGCAATGAGCTCGTATGGTCGTTTTCTTATCTTATAGAGTTTGAGTTTAATAAATTTACTCCAAATAATGTCCTTTTTTCTTCCCGTAAAACTCATATTAAACAATCCTAAGTTGTACGGAGACTGAGAACCAACATGTACTGTATCAACGAATGCCTGTGACATTTTAATTTTAGAACCACAATTTAGCAAATAACCTTTTGTTTGTTTTCTGAATACAACACAAAAAATTATTTCCATGATAATTATTTTACTTATTTTTTTAATAGCGATTCTACAAGTATTCCAATCTTCGACTACGACACTTTCTCGCTAGTTAACTGATAAGCATTTAAACAATATAATAAACGTTAAAAACAAAGTGGAAAAGAGACAAAATAAATTGTAGATCACCACATTGACCTACTGTAGCCACAAGAAATCAAAACATTCACATGGGAAGAAAATAGTCTTCTGAATGGGGAGCACTTTTGACAATTTTCTTTCTCTGACAGATTTGTTTACAAAAATAAAATAAAAATATGTTTAAAACAAGTCTTAAAAAATACACGTGTTTAAAACAAAATGTTTAAAACACATACAAATTTGTTTTAAACAAAATCAATTGTTTAAAACAAGTTTTAATCATTTGTTTTAAACATTTTGTTTTAAACAAAACAACTCGGACAGAAAATCCACTGACTTTCATGATAGGTGTCAGATGACGTTGACATATGAGTCAATCCATGCAGTGTGATCGAGAAAAAAGAAAAATTGCCGCTCTATCTTTTCAAAAAAAATTTAATTTTTTCATGAATGTTTATCCTATATCAAGGTACTTCAAAACCACAATTAATTATTTTTTACATCCCATGGCGACGCAACGGTTGCCGTCATTTTAGGCGTTTACGTTGTTTTGAATATCTCAGCATGTATTTGTCATAACAAATTAAAAATTGCTGGACGTCTCCAACTCGTGCAGTGCTAAAACTTTTAACATCTCTTAACATTTCTGCCTAAAACCATTTGAAGGTGGTGAAATCAAGGCCTACAGTAGCAACATTTTTGGACATTGAAAACATGTTTGGGAAGAGGAAACAACTGATGTAGAGGTCTGAATTTGTGTGTGCATGTAGCCCGGTTTCATAGTTAACACTAAAATTTACAGACCTGTGGCTGCTCCCAAAGGACTGAAAAAAAAATCGTAAAGTTGGGGAATTATACCAATTTTGCATATTTCACTGTCCAATATATCCAATGGGCTTGGATAAAAAAAAATCTGAAATTTTGGGAATATTTAGTCCTTTAGTATACCATAACACACAACAAAGTACGTTTTGTGTTTTTGAGCAGAAGGGGGCAAAGTATTAAGAAATGACGCCATACTCTAGGAAGTGTTTTGTTCATAAAATCTTTATTGGACATTGAAAACATATTTGGGAAGAGGAAACAACTTACGCAGAGGTCTAAATTTGTGAGTACATGTAGTCGGGAGTCATAAGTTAATACACAAAAATTTACAGGCCTGTAGCTGCTTCCAAAGCCTGAAAAAAAAATCGTAAAGGGTGCATTTTGACTTTCCTCTCCTTCTGCTGATAGCGGCATTTTTCACCAGTGCTGCTGTGGGTCTGATAAGACAGTGTTACAACTAGAGAAAAGAAACTAGCTTGAGAGCCTTGACTGGACTAATCATTAATCCTACTTTATTTTTCTTCACAACAACAAATTTCCAGTAGATTTAATGAACAAAACGCCTCCTAGAGTATGACGTGATTACTTAGTACTTTGACCACTTTCTGCTCAAAAGCACAAAACGCGCTTTGTTGTGTGTTGTGTATTATACAATCCAAGAAAGACGAATCGAAGGAGCGCGGACCAAAATGAAGTCTTCGCTGCTTCGCGGTGAAAAGACTAAATTATTCATTGTAGCTTTGGAAAATTCAAGATTACTAATAAAACTCCAACTGACCAAAGCAGTATATATATTTTAAAATTATATATTTGTGTTACATAGCCGAAACTGTAGCACAAATATATAATTTTAAAATATATATACTGCTTTGGTCAGTTGGAGTTTTATTAGTAACCCTGACTCTATTCCCTGTTCAGCATAAGCTCTAAACTCCGATAAACAAAATATGTGTATTCTTCCGCTTGTCACAAATACGATTGGCTAGTAATGTATCACTCCCACTCCCAATGGGGAGGAGCAAATTATACAAGTGGATTTTGACAATACTGTCTCGTGTTGTCCAAATACTTACAGCAACAGCAGAAAAGAAGAAAAAACTCGAAAGATTAAAAAAAAAAAAAGTATTTGAATTTTTCTGGTAAACAATTGTTGCTTAGTGAGTAAAGGTTTGTCTTGTTGGTGTTTCACCACAACACTCGCGGAACCAGAATTCATGCCAGCCATCTTTCAGACTTTAAAAGCAGAATACCCGTCCACAGTTGAGTTAGCGCCAGAATTACTGCGCATGCTTAGTGTTTATTTCTATTGTTTCATTAGCCACAATCGATTGCAGTATTATTAGACAATCCGTATTATATTTTGTCATTTATAATAATATAGCAGTTTTATATGAAACTTCATAGTAAAAGTAATAATCCAATCACATGAACTATTTTGCGGAGGAGTACGAGCGTCGGTAGGACAACAGCAAGTCAGCGAGATTTAGTTTCACGTGGTTTTGTTTATCTCCGTTTAGAGCTTACGCCGAACAATGTTTAGATATCTCTTTCGACTCGACGAAACCCTGCCGCCAGTGGTACACTAGCGGCAATCCTTCGACTCGTCGCTATAGCGACGATCGACATTTACCGGCAAGTGGGCCACTAGGTGTTGGTGACATTTACGGCATGGAGTAGTTTGAAAAAATGGTTTAAACCACGATTTAAATCATGGTTTAAACCAAATTGATTTAAATCATTCGACGCTGCTTTTGTTTGACATGAACTGGACTTTTAGTGATTTCTTCTCTAGTCTAATTAAATGTTCATCGTTTCCTCAAAATAATAATATCATGTTGTGTAAAAAGTATTGAGTCTTTGGAGGTAAACATTGAGAATGTAATTATTGTGGTTTAAAGATAATATTATGAAAACACACGTGCACTATTTTGTTAGATGACCTTCGGCTTTTTCCGCCAATACCATAATCCTGTTCCAAGAGGCGGCCCACCATAAGGGGCCCAATGGGCCCGGCTGTCCCATCGTTTTTGTATTAACATAGAAAAATGTATGTATCTTAAGTTATTCTGTTAGTATTGTTGCTATAATTTCCCTCTGAACCAAAAACAGTAGTTTTGACTCCTTCAAATCAGTTTTTCCATGTGGGCACGCTATTCACGCGGTCAGTACAAAATAAAGGCAGAAAGGGCCTGACCTGTTTCAGTATGGACTTAGTATCATCTCGCATTGACTTGTGTGGCGAATAACAAGAAAACGCAGCTTGAACGTAGGTGTCATGAACCAAGAATCGTAGGCCCACATCACGCGATTGCACCCGACAACTTTCGAACGAAAAAGTTTGAAGCTTGCTTGGTAACAAAATTATTTTTGTCTGTAGAGATTGTTGATTCCGCATTCTTAGTTGTTTTGTCCCTCGACCTTGCTCTCTTGTGTTACTTCTGCTGAAGGAATCCAAAATCAACCGCGTGTCCATCCCTCAGTTTAGACGTTCATCTTCTTAGTGTCTTTTGTGCTAAATTTCCCCCTGTGTTTTCGTGTGGTTGTGCAAAAATGAATAAAGAACGCGTGTTTCCAATAGGTGAACCCTCAGAGCTTTTCCACATTTAAACATTCCTTCCCGGAAAATGACTTAACAGTTGTATCCTGTTCCTATCCGACGCTGAACAAAGAAAAGCTCAAATCCGAACTACCGGACACATAAAGCAATGATATTCTTTGCGCAATTAATAACAAAAGTGATTTATTAATATTTCTGCGTGACAATGACTTAATCAAAACTGGTGGACATAGTATTGTTGCCCTATTATTATACTTAACGTGTTTTATTATACTTAAGTTTTTCTGACTGCAATTTCGAGTCTTTTAAGCAATTCACTTAATAATAACTATAATAATACACTAGTAGTAGTAGTAGTAGTAGTAGTAGTAGTAGTAGTAGTAGTAGTAGTAGTAGTAGTAGTAATAGTAGCCATAAAGTATTTGTCTTGGGGCTTGGCCCATCCTACACGAACCGCCATTGCCTGTTCCTATAGAACTTTTTTTGATTTCTGGTCCCAAAAAAAGTGACACATGGTTTTCACAGGCCACTTTTTGAAACTACCTTAACACCATTCAGAAAGTTATCAGACACCAAAACAAATTATAGCCTCGGGGTGGCAGGTCCGTGCTATACAGTGGATGCATTGAAGCCATCCCCAATTCACTCAATTTCTAACTGGTCGTTAAAGATAGATGCAATATGGTGTTATCAGCGTGGTATATGGCACCATTTCTGTTGACCCGTTTCAGTCGTGTCTTTTGAATTATTAGGTGCACTGGCGCTAATTGTCCATAGTACATATCTGATTCTAAAGTTCTGCTCGGCGGTAACAGATTGTGATGCACGATGCCCTTCCATTTCCACCAAACCCACAGCATAACATTCCTGGACGCTAGTGTGAGTTTTGCTACAGACTGGAAGTTCTCCTCCCTTCGACCACGATCTTTTTCAATCATTCTTGTAGTAGGTTATCGACTTTTTATTACTCGTGAGCAACTGCTTCAGAAATGGTTCGAATTCGTTACGTTTCAGTAGAGATTGCAGATAAAAATAAGCGTTTTCTTCTTCTTCTTCTTCTTAATTGGTTTAGCATTCACCGAGAAAATTGTTTGCTTGCTAGATGAGGGTTAAGTAAAGACTTGGTTGCTAGTAGCCGAAGTTCTGTTCAAAATACCTATTTTGAAGAAATCCTCTGGGTTACCAGTAACCTGATAGTACTCGGTTAAGCCATACTTTGCTCTTTTAACATATCTCTTGGCTACTAGTTACCGAGCCCTTTAAAGCGATGGGTTTTGGGTCGCAAACCCTCAATTTTTTAATGGTTCGTTTCAGAGGGCTCTAGCTGTGTTGAAATGATTGAAGTGTTTCCATTATTACATTCTTAGTAGAGAAGCAAGAAATGCCATGATTTTCCGCAAAGAACAACTAAAGGTGTCCCATAAAAGAACGCAACCTTTGAAATGTCTGTCATTTCTGTTCTAGTAAGTTGGCAGCAGTGAACGTGAGACGATTTTCATCTGTTGTCCTTCTGATTAGTAGTCATGAAGCGCCAAAAGCAAATGATCGTCATCTCTTTTCTGTACGAGTAGAAATGGAATACTTCACGACGCAACAGTGTGTTGTTTGAGTGAAAACTTATTACAAAATGTGGTGAACGTTGTGCAAAAACTATTCGCAAACTCTGTGGAATGTTTGGTCGACATAATGCCACGAATAACTTGACTGTGTTGACACTGATTGCTAAATTTGAGAAAACAGGTTTGGTTGTGGACATTGAACCCTCGGAATGTCCTTGTGTTAGTCGTTCTGTGGAAAACATCATCATCGTGAGTGATAATGTTGCTGTAAGCATGGTGAAATCTATCCGCCGACATTCACAGCAATTGAACCAGCATGCAACGAATTTTGAAAGAAGAACAATCAAAATCGCGTGACGTTCAGTGCTGCCAACTTACTAGAACGTAAATGGCAAGTATTTGAAAAGTTGCTTTCTTTATCCGACATCCTTTATCTTCCAAAGCCTGTTAAGGTGTGAGTCCGTGGTTCGAACCATTCCAATTCTGTTCAGTTTCTTTTTATTTTTCTTAATGGCCTCTACGTACTAGATTAACTGATCTCCTCGGTTGAATTAGTCATCTACTCGGTTAAATCACCGAAGTTTACCTAACCGAGTAGTACTAGTTGCAGTAACGAAAGTTTGATGTGCTATATACGTATATTAACAAAGCAACTCGGTCACTAGTAACCAAATTTTGGCTAATTTAACAGTGCAGATTTTCTTCAGTGTAATAACAATACGTACGTACTATCTTATCTCTTAATCCTCTGTTTCAACCGGAAGTACGATTTCCGGTTTCAACGTTGATCGCTATAGAGATAAGAGATACCAAGAAGCTTTTATCTACAATCAATTAAGAGTCCCAGAAATGTAACTCATCTCCACTCTAATCTCTCTTGTGAAACCGGAAATGGTAAAAATCTACTACCACTTCGGTTTCTATATTAACTGAGAAATATTACGCAATGCAAAACCAAACTCCTTCACGTGGTGTACACGTGACCCTGTTACTTGTTTTAAAAATTGTTTCATATAAGTTATTCCTTTCGAACCTATAATATACGTCGGAGCTCTCCTTTAGTAAATATTAGATGAGCCATAGGCCATAGACTAGGGATGGCCAAAAATTTTCGGATCCGGATATCCCGGATCCAGTGAGATCCCGATCCGGATCTTGCCGGATCCGGACCTAGATCCGGATCTCGGATCCGAATCTCAGATGCGGATCTCGGATCCGAACCCCAGATCCGGATCTCGGATCTGGATCCGAAATTCGGATTTCGGATCTGGGTCCGGATCTCGGATCTAGATCCGAAATTCGGATCTCGGACCTGGATCCGGATCTCGGATCTGGATCCGAAATTCGGTTCTCGGATCTGGATCCTAAATTCGAATCTCAGATCTTGATTCGTATCCAAACCTACATCTGAAATTGTGGTGATAAAATTGAATATCTAAAATTCGTTAAAACTTTTTTTTTTAGGATTCACTGATATAGTGCTTTTAAATGTTTCCATAACACGTTTGTGTTACCTTTGTTTTTTATTATTTGGTCTAGGAATTAATTCGTGCGGTTGGTACGCACACATTGAAGCTGTAGTACAAACACAAAATACATAAATACCTTAAGAAAAATATTGTCCATCGCTAGCCACCACTTTCGCCCATCTGTCAGGCAATGTACGAATTCCGTGGCGAAAGAAGTCCTCATCCTTGGAAGCGATCCAGTCAGAGACCCATGTTTCGATATCTTCTGAAGAAGTAAACCGCTGTCCAATCAAATCGTTGTTCATGCAATCGAACAAGTAGTAGTCCGAAGGAGCAACGTCTGGTGAATACGGCGGGTGGGGTAAAACTTCCCATCCGACATTTTCTAAATAGGTTTTGACCGGTTTTGCGACATGTGGGCGAGCGTTATCATGTTGAACAATAAGTTTATCATGTCTGTTCTCCCATTCTGGTCGTGTTCTGGCCAGAGCTTGCTTCAAACGCATTAATTGTCGTCGATAACGTTCTCCATTCATAGTTTCACCCGGTTGCAGCAGCTCATAGTACACCACACCTTTCATATCCCACCATATGCACAGCATAACCTTTGCACAGTGAATATCTCATTTTGGTTGTGATGGACCTGGTTCACCTGGTTTCACCCAGGCCTTTTTTCGTTTAGGGTTCTCGTAATGGATCCACTTCTCATCACCCGTAATAATTTGATGCAGAAACCCCTTTCTGCTCTGTCGTTGAAGCAGCAATTCGCAAATGGTTTTTCGTCTTTCAACGTCTCTGTCTTTCAATTCACGTGGAACCCAATGTGACATCTTTTGAATCATTCCCATGGCTTTCAAGCGTTTGGAGACTGTTGTTTGATCAACGCCTAATGCTGCTGCAAGTTGTTCCTGCGTTTGACACGAATCCTGCTCGAGCAATGCTGTCAATTCTTCGTCTTGAAATTTTTTTGGCTGTCCAGCTCGCTCTTGGTCTGCCAAGCCGAAATCACCACTTCTAAACCGTGCAAACCACTTCTGACACGTTCGCTCAGCTAGAGCATGGTCACCATACATTTCCATCAAAATACGATGTCTTTCAGTCGCACTTTTCTGCATGTTAAAGTAATGCAGCAGGACACCCCGCAAAAACACTTTATCAGGCACAAATTGCGCCATGTTCACTTAACTACAAACTGGTGTTGTTGACGCTTTAATCCACTGCCCTATACTACGAACGATACGCGATGACAGGGGTTTGCAACATATGTGTGGATACACGGAACTGTGGGACGCTCCGTTCGTTGCGCCATCTCTTGTACACCCGCACGAATTAATTCCTAGACCAAATATATTTTAACCTTGTAATATTTACATGTTGCACTTTCTGTCGAGGTCTCTTTAGTAAAATGTTTTCCAGTTGATTTCTTCCCATTTCAGAGTATAGTGAATTGTCTGAAAACTGATGTAAATGGTAACAAATTCTTCTGTTTAGCTCCTCTTCGAAACTTAATGTTAGCTTCACATTGAAAATATTATTTTATTCTTAGAAAATAAACTTTTTTCTTTTCTCATATACAAATGAAATATCTTTTAGATAAGGCCCTTCTAATCGCAGGGATAGTAGACAAAACAAACTCTTTATTAATAGTAGTTTCTGACTCACGAGTCCAACCGCCAACAAATGTAATAATGAATATCTTTCACTTCGAAGGTATATACAACAAAAAATATAGACTGGTTGGCGTGGAACAACAGTAGATTTTTAAACATACACACGAGAATTTCAGGAGAGCGATATGGTTGTGTTCGTTGTATGGCTTTATTACCTAACTTATGGCTTGCCCTTCTGAGGTCGGGAGTTTGTTGAAGGAGTAAATATAAAAGAGATTTCTGTTATTTTTTCTTCACCCTCCAAGGTTCTTTAATCATACATTGCAGAACGTAACCAAAACGTATCCATGCATCGTATCATTGAAGCGTTTTGTGTTTTGTATATTAAAGTGTTCAAAAATATTTAACATATTCGCATTTATTCATGTGATCTCAGGTTCAATTCTCGGTGGGAACATACATGAGAAAATTGAAAGCTGAAACAATATGAAAATAGTATATAAAAGTCAGGAAATTGATATTAAAACTTTAGCTATCTATTTGGACTGTAAGGCTGTAGTTAAATTAACCCACACGTTTCGTGAAGATATATTACGTCGTTATTGTTTATTTACTATAAGCTACCAGATACATCCTCAGAGGCCATTTTACACTGTAGTAATCAACAGATGAAAACATTGGAAAAGAAATGAAAGGAAGGTCTCCAGAGCCTTAGATCAAGGTACTAACCTAGCATTTGCCCAGTATAACTGAGGAACAACCCTGGAAAATCCTCAGTCAGGATGGCTGGTCTCCAAATTCGAACCCGGTATTATCCAGTTGCGAAGCAAGAATCCTAACAAGTAGCCTGAGCTTGCTCCGTATTATTATTATTATTATTATTATTATTATTATTATTATTATTATTATTATTTAATTAACGTAATGTTTTAAAATTAGTGCAAATTAAACCGTACTTTCTTTATTGCTGATGTTATAGTTAATAAGCCTACATGAGACATCAGTCCTCCATTAAGAAAGAATACTAGAACTGGAATTCAGGAAACGGGGGTAAAGAGATTAATAAGGATGAGGAAACTATTTACGATGCAAAAACTGAGTAATTATGACTTCGTCACAATGCTTATATATTAAAGAAATCTGACGGAACAGTTCTCACCGATACGGATAGCCTCTTAAATAGATGGAAAGATTTCTTTGACGATTTGCTGAACACGCAGCCAAAAACTAATGTGCGTGGAGAAAAGGAGATACACACCGCAGAACCGTATATTCCAGAACCCAATCGAATAGAAGTGGAAGCCGCTATAAAGAAATTGAAGAAACACAAATCTCCGGGTGTAGATGAAATTCCGGCTGAGTTAATTTTAGCTGGAGGCGAAAAATTGTGGAACAAGATACACAAACTCATTCTCCTTATCTGGAACAAGGAAGAATTGCCACAAGAGTGGAAAGAATCAATCATTGTTCCAATTCACAAGAAAGGCGACAAAACTGACTGTAATAATTATCGAGGCATTTCTCTTCTGTCAACATTCTATAAAATCCTTTCAAATATTCTATTAGCAAGATTGACCCCATACGCAGATGAAATTATTGGAGATTATCAGTGCGGATTTAGACGAAATCGATCAACTATCGACCAAATATTTACCATTCGCCAAATACTCGAAAAGAAGTGGGAATACAATACCCCGGTACATCAACTATTTATTGATTTTAGAAAGGCTTACGACTCGGTTAGGAGAGAAACATTATACAACGTTCTTAGAGAACTTGGAATACCGAGAAAGCTAATTAGATTAATTAAGATATGTTTAAGTGAATCCCAAAGTAAAGTCCGGGTAGGAAAATTTTTGTCCACGAGCTTCCACGTCGAAAATGGCCTGAAACAAGGAGATGCGTTGTCGCCATTATTATTTAACTTTGTGCTGGAATACGCCATAAGGAAAATCAAAGATAGCAACCAGGGCCTAGAGTTGAACGGCATTCACCAGGTTATGGCATATGCTGATGATGTAAATTTAATAGGGGATGATAGGAGAACAGTAGAAATAAATGCAGAGATATTATTAAACGCTTGCAGGGACATGGGTTTAGAAGTAAATGCAGAGAAAACTAAATACATGGAAGTGCGTCGGGACCGTAATACGGCAAATTGTGGAGGCGTTAAAATATTAAATAATGCTTTTGATAAAGTGGATACTTTCAAATATTTAGGATCAATTTTAACAGACGAAAATCATATTCACGAAGAAATTAAATGTCGACTAAAAGCAGGGAATTCGTGTTACTATTCGGTTCAAGATCTCTTGTCGTCGCGAATTCTGTCGAGGAATTTGAAGCTTAAAATATATAAAACGATAATCATGCCTGTTGTTCTGTATGGTTGTGAAACATGGTCGCTTACTCTGAGGGAAGAACATAGACTGAAAGTATTTGAGAACAGGATCCTGAGAAGAATATTCGGACCCAAGAGGAACGAGAATGGGGAATGGCGGAAGCTTCATAACGAGGAACTACATAGTTTATACGGTTTACCCAACATTGTTAGGGTCGTCAAGTCTAGGAGGCTTAGGTGGGCGGGTCATGTAGCTAGAATGGAAGAAAGTAGAAACGCTTTCAAAGTCTTGACTGGAAGACCAATCGGAAAACGACCATTAGGAAGACCTAGGCGCAGATGGGAGGACAATATTAAGATGGATCTCGCAGAGATAGGAATACAAAGTAGAAACTGGATGCAATTAGCTAAGGATAGAAGTCAGTGGAGAGCTTTTGTGAACGCGGCATTGAACCTCCGGGTTCCATAGGCCATAGAGTTAGTTAGTTAGTTACGTCAATTAATATTTCTCTGTTACAGTGCACTCTTACTTTCTATAGTGACAGGAAAATGGCCCGCTTTTGTAAACGAACACACTAAACACGTGCGTATAGGCGCAATGTCCGTGCAAAGAAACATAGGTAAAACTAGAAAAAAGAATAGGGTAAGGGAGGAGAAAATGATAAACCGCCCTTCAACTTGAAAAAAAAGAAAAAAAAGAAAGAAACTAAAAATAACTAAACTTAGAGCTACGAAAGACGCGAGGCGAATTTTACTGAAAAGCTTGTTTTTCCTTAGTGATTAGTTGTGCTAACTATGAACATGAATTAAAAAGAAAACAAGTAGTTTCTCAAACTAGTTGAAAAGAAAATATTGGATAAAATCTAATAATAAAGAAGCCATTTATGATAATTAAAACAAACTAAATTCTTGGCACGACAGTCCTTTGGTTCCTACCAACGGGCTTACGTTGAAAGTGGGGATGTGTAGTCAACGCATCGACATCGAAGTCCCTAATGCCGGCTTTCTAGACTGCAGTCCGTTACCTCTTACTTAAGATAACTCCCCAATTGTCCTCACGATGCTGGGTCAACATCGAAATTGTTGAGTGCCTCTCCGGGAATTGAACCCATGACCACGGGCACCTAAGGCACGCTCTCTGTCTTCTATAGACGAAAAGCAATAGTTACCCACATTGTCTAATACAGAAATAAGTTCTGATTCTCTAATAGCTGCTGATGGTGATAGTCAAGGTTCACCGAAGCATGATCCCAAACCCAAACTGAGATATTGATATCACTGGAATGCCTGAAAAGTCATTGTAAGTGAATTGCCCACTTGTCAGGATGAAGGGCGATGGTGATGTGAAATGTATGAAATGTGAAATGCCAACACAACACTCATGAAAAGTCATGTTAAAGCGCAACTTGCCCCTGAAAAAGAATATTTATCTGTTTTTAGTTTCTCGTGTTCTCCAAAGTACCGGTACATGCGGAATTAGTGCTCGCCTTCCGCTCACATTACCTAGGTAAAACGGCTACGGTCTTGGTACTAGCACTTCATTCGGTGTCCAGATCTCAAATGTTTATCTTTCAGCCTGATTCTATGTATAAATCCGAAATTTCAAATCTAGATACGGGACACCAAAATTCATAGTTTATTCTCGGTGCTCATATTGTGATTTACTAAATAATTATTAAATCTAATTGTAAGGTATACATTTGATATTTAAAGCAGACTGAGCAAGATAAATATACGTAAAAACTAGTCAATATTTGTCTTAACTGTTTGTTTTCCTGTCAATGAAATAGGTGTATTGAGGAATTTTAAATATTCAAGTTTTGTATTCCGGTTTCAAATATAAATATGTGTGTATTTCATCTCGGTCCTGCAACCTAGATTCAACATTCGAATTCTCATCCGGGTCAAATCAGATTATTTTTTAGTAAGGCAAGCCTTTGATCTTTAGTGTAGAATGAAGGATATAAATAGACTTGTCAATATCCGTCTTAATTTTCTGTTTTCTTCTTCACTGTCAGGACTTCGTGAAATTACTTTCGGTAAATTTTTGATATTCAAGTTTATCACAATTTGGGTGGGACGTGGGTTTGGATTAGAATCAAGATATGATATCTGGATTTCGGATGCAGATCCGAATTTTGAACCCAGATCCGAGATCCGGATCCAGATCCGAAATCCGAGATCCGGATCCAGATCCGAAATCCGAGGTCCGGATCCAGATCCGAGATCCGGATCTAGGTCCGAGATTCGAGATCCGGATCCAGATCCGAGATCCGAATCCAGATCCGAGATCCGGATCCAGATCCGAAATCCGAGATCCGGATCCAGATCCGAGATTCGAGATCCGGATCCAGATCCGAGATCCGGATCTTCGGATCCGGCCAGATCCGGATCTGGCCATCCCTACCATATACAAGAACAGGGCTTGGCATAGACAATTTGTCGTCCCGTACAATGGCATCGTTTGCCGTTTCCTCCTTTCTCCAGGAAGAATAAATCTTAAAAGCCATGATTTTAAGTATGCAATCCGATCATGAACAACGAAGGGAATGAAAAGAACACTAGCACTCAGAAAGGCCTAAACACTACAAATACAATTTCATCGTGTCTTTTTTTTTCTTTGAATAATAATTACTGTGTTAGTGGAAGATAAAGCAAACACACCTGCAGAGGAAAGATCTAATTATTTTTTATAGAATTCAATATCGAGCTTCAATCTGAATTATCAGTTTGCAATTCCAGTGCAAATATCTTTTTTATCTTCATTTTTTGATTTTCCTTCTACATCTGTTAAAAAATAAAAACTTTATGTACCAAATTTCACAAAATTAAATCCCCACGTTAAGCGGGTTTGCCTATCCAGGCTCCTAACTATGAAAACATTTACGCTCACTCCAACCTCAATCATTTCACGTATTCAACCTGTTTTACTTATGTTATTAGTACATAATATCGATTGTGATTTATTCTAAAAACACTTTTATACATTGCAAGAGCTGTAATGTCCAAATATTTACTGAGAACTCATAGTCGTATCGGAATAAACAAAAGCGAGCATGAAACAGTAAACTGCTTTCACAAAAGACAAAAGAAGACGTGCAAAGGCATACAAAACGGTCGAGTGGTTTGGGTCGATATACTGCCAATCACATGTTTGCGTGTTCAAACCCGGTAGCAAGTTGTTTCATTTTTAAGTGTCTTCCTATTTTCATCCGGAGGCTGAAAATATTTCTTTGAGTAACTCATTGAAAACTTCTTTTGTTTCAAATTCGATTAGAACGGAACATTATATGAATTGCGAATCTTAAATCCATAGCCAAAAAAAAAAAAAAAAAAAAAAATGAAGTATACTCACTACTCCATTATCCTCTGATTTGTAACGAAAAACTATTTATAAACAGTGGTGACTTCAGAAAATTATCCTCGGGGGGAATTTCAATATGCGGGTGGAGGGCAAACATTGGTAGTCCACATTGAGCACGATCGAATATATGGTCCTGATGGCGGAAATTTCTTAGCTCGAGAGGAGTCTCAAATTTTCCCTCAGATCACGTCCTGAAAGCATCATTGCTTAAAAGCTTTTCGTAACAAATATAATATTACACTTGTTTCTCGTTCTACATTTTGAATTGGTAAAATCATAACTTATAGAGGATTATAATAAAAGCATAAAAATTACAATACCAATCATATATAAATTGTCCTGTAAGTTACGAACTTTGGGCCAAATTAAAACTCAAATATTTGTTTTCGGATTGCACTTAGAAGTAAGTCCTCTCTATATAATCCTGATTGGAAAGCCTTGTATAACTCTAATTAATTAATCAATATTTATACAAATATTTTTCTATTTTACTATTTTTACTATTCAATATTATATACACTTCATTTCCAAAATCAAAATCTCGAAAATGTATATTGTAGGAGTGCAGATTCGCAAATAAATGCTTATTTATCATATATATTGGTCTCTATTCGAAATTCTATTTAATGGAATCCGACAAGAACACAGACAGAAACATCGAGAACAGGTGAAAAAAAAAAGAGAGAAAAAAATGCTGTAGACGGCGGGGACTCGAACTTAGTTCGAATGGTGCTTTATAAGCCGAACGCCTTAGACCACTCGGCTATGGTAACAACTAGTGATTTTAGTAAAGGCTTCAAGTAGTAGTTCTTATTACAGAATAAAATTTTCTATTGCCTAAAATTTAAACCTAATTTACTTTGATATAATATATCTATTAATTTGTTTCATGAACACGTTTTCGTTACTTTAATGAATGATGTATGTTGTTGATATAGATTCTATTACACGTTCATTCGTAAATATTATAGAAAGTATCAGGGTTATTTATGATCTTTTATGGAAATTCACTGGCGCATGCGCAGTACACAGACAGTTCAATTGAAAGGCGAGGGAAGGAAACGCTAACACACTGTTAGAATGTCTCCCTCGCAAGCAGTAGTTCCCAACCGGGGGACGGCGGGACGCACTTCCTCCTCCTGGGGTGGCGTGAAGGGTTTACGAAGTCCCTTCGTTGTTTTATATTTCTTGAATGATTATGCACAATATCAAGTCACATCTTCTACACATTTGGAAGTGATAAATCGTAGTATAAATAAATCGTCCTCCACACACAGTGATTGTTGCTTTTCCAAGATTGTAAACTGAAAAACTTTTTATTTCAGCAGAATATAAAAGTTTCAATGGGAGGGGTTACAACCCCCTCAACCCCCTGGGTCTTTGATATGTCACCGCCTAAACTGTAACTTTCAAGTTCTGGGTCTTTGATATGTCACCGCCTAAACTGTAACTTTCAAGTTAGAATCGAAAAATGGAGACATGTGACCTACTAAATATATTTTTAGTTCATTATACACTTTCATAAATAAAATATCTACAATTACAATGAAAGTAAATGGTAAGTAATTATTGTAAATCTTTGTACTTTTATTTTCCCTCTTTCTTCTCAACTGAGCTTGAAAAATGTAAAAATGGAAGGTTAAGAATTTCAAAGATTACGTATGTTTTAGCGTATTACGAAATTATATTTAATAGAATCTGGCAGGATCACAAACAGAAACATCAAGAAAGAGGTAAAACCAAATTGTACTGTGGTGGGATTCGAACTACTCTTGAATGGTGCCTCAGAATCTCTAGCCGAATGCCTTAGTCCACTCGGCTAATGTGACAAGTTGAAAACGTAGTAAGCGTGTTTCATGTTCAATCTTTTGTTACAGTATGAAATTTATTTTATATTCTCTGAAGTTTAAGCCTATTTTGGCCTGATGTAATAGTCTGTTGAAATTGTTTTATGTTTACGGTATTCTTTACTTTGATGAATGATGTTGTTAATATAGGTTCTATTATGTATTCGTTCATAAATATTACAACAATTGTCAGGATTATTTATGATCTTTCATGAAAATTGACTGGTGCATGCGCAGTAGAAACAGAAAGATGCACTTTACCGACATTTGTCATACACGCCAGAACGCAAATTTCTAACAGGTTCTGAAAATGCCTCGCTCTAAAGGTTGTGGAGAACTGTCTGTTGCTCTGAGAGGTGAAATCATAGGCCGAGCAAAAATGGGACAAACTGTGCCTCAGAGTGCTAGAGATCTGGGATGTGACAAGAAAACGGTCAAGAAATGGGTTCAGCGACATGAAGAAGGTGGTGAATGGTTCAGGTCTCGGTCAAGAAGTGGAAGGCCAAAAGTGACAACTGCAGCTCAAGATCAAGCTTTAGTTACAGAAGTAATCAACAGACCTCTACGCCACACGTCAATCCTCTTGGAGAAAGCCAGAGAATATAATTGTTCTCACGAAACAATAAGAAGAAGATTATTGGGGGCTGGTCTACACTGTTCAAGATCCGCTAGGAAGACTCTCCTGACTGAAACTCATAAGGCCAGACGAATGGAATGGGCACAGAATAACATAACCCAACCTCAGTCATATTGGGACTTAGTCATCTGGACCGACGAGAAGGTTTTCAAGTCTAACCAACAAGGCAGAATTATATTGTATAGACCGCGCGAAACCAGGTATGCTGAACAAAATATTATCAGAACTTCTAGTTCAGGGCGAATATCAGCACACTTTTGGAGATACATGACGGCTGCTGGTCCTGGAGATTTGGTTGCGGTGCCTGAGAGAATGAACAGCAGTGTTTACATTAATATCCTCGAAAATACGTTGTTACCGTCCTTAGAAAGAAACTTCCCCGAACAGGAAGAATATATATTTATGCATGGCAACAGTGCTGTTCACACTTCCCGGCAAACACGAGAGTGGCTAAGTGAACATCCAGAGTTAATTTGTATTGAGTGGCCCCCTCTATCACCAGATTTGAACCCAATTGAACATCTGTGGGCCTACATGGTGCAAGAATGGGAAGAGAGACGTGAAGACAGAGACCAAACGTTTCTTCAAAATCATGTTATGGAACTGTGGCAACATTTTCGTGACACACCGTCGTATTGCTCGAGACTTGTATCTAGTATCCCCTCCAGACTTCAAGAAGTTATTGACTCTGGAGGTGATTACACGAAGTACTAGTGTGTCATTTTTTGTGTAAACATTTATTTAAGTTTCATTTATTTATTATATTTTTTCAAGAGCAATACTTTCGTTTTTCATTCTTTTCCTTTGTTTGTTCACTTATTAGTTCGTTAAAACGTTAAGGAAGAGTAGTATATCTTCAAAAAGTATTTGTGAATTTACTTTGAACGTTTCTAAGAATACATTTACTTTTTTTTTCTTACTCTATATCATGCCCAATATTACTTTTATTTCAGTTAATTATTAACTATTTCACATCTCGGATAAAAGTATTATTGTCATTTTAACGATGTTTTTCCTTTTGATTGTGTAATTATCTCAATTCATTGAATTATCTCAATTCGAATGAATAAATCGCATTTTGTTTATTGTCCCTTCCTTAGCTAGGTTCGAATTCGAGAACAATGTGGTGTAATTTACGTTCTTTATTCTTCATATTGTGCAGTAACGACAATATTAATTATTTTTCATGAGTAAAGTTGATTAGTGAGAACTTGGACAAACATTAACCTGGTGATTCTTTACGCAATGACAAGCGTAAAATACATTTTAGCTGTTCTTTATACTTCACAGCGATGAAACATTCGAACAGTGTGTTAGCGTTTCCTTCCTCGCCTTCCAATTGAACTGTCTGTGTACTGCGCATGCGCCAGTCAATTTCCACGAAAGATCATAAATACAACTGATACTTTCTATAATATTTACGAAAGAACGTGTAATAGAATATATATCAACAACATACATCATTCATCAAAGTAACGAAAACGTGTTCATGAAACAAATTATTAGATATATTATATCAAAGTAAATTAGGTTTAAATTTTAGGCAATAGAAAATGTTATTCTGTAATAAGAACTACTACTCGAAGCCTTTGCTAAAATCACGAGTTGTTACCATAGCCGAGTGGTCTAAGGCGTTCGGCTTATAAAGCACCATTCGAACTAAGTTCGAGTCCCCGCCGTCTACAGCACTTTTTTCTCTCTTTTTTTTTTTTTTTCACCTGTTCTCGATGTTTCTCTCTGTGTTCTTGTCGGATTCCATTAAATAGAATTTCGAATAGAGACCAATATATATGATAAATAAGCATTTATTTGCGAATCTGCACTCCTACAATATACATTTTCGAGATTTTGATTTTGGAAATGAAGTGTATATAATATTGAATAGTAAAAATAGTAAAATAGAAAAATATTTGTATAAATATTGATTAATTAATTAGAGTTATACAAGGCTTTCCAATCAGGATTATATAGAGAGGACTTACTTCTAAGTGCAATCCGAAAACAAATATTTGAGTTTTAATCTGACCCAAAGTTCGTAACGTACAGGACAATTTATACATGATTGTTATTGTAATTTTTATGCTTTTATTATAATCCTCTATAAGTTATGATTTTACCAATTCAAAATGTAGAACGAGAAACAAGTGTAATATTATATTTGTTACGAAAAGCTTTTAAGCAATGATGCTTTCAGGACGTGATCTGAGGGAAAATTTGAGACTCCTCTCGAGCTAAGAAATTTCCGCCATCAGGACCATATATTCGATCGTGCTCAATGTGGACTACCAATGTTTGCCCTCCACCCGCATACTGAAATTCCCCCGAGGATAATTTTCTGAAGTCACCACTGTTTATAAATAGTTTTTCGTTACAAATCAGAGGATAATGGAGTAGTGAGTATACTTCATTTTTTTTTTTTTTTTTTTTTTTTTTTGGCTATGGATTTAAGATTCGCAATTCATATAATGTTCCGTTCTAATCGAATTTGAAACAAAAGAAGTTTTCAATGAGTTACTCAAAGAAATATTTTCAGCCTCCGGATGAAAAATAGGAAGACACTTAAAAATGAAACAACTTGCTACCGGGTTTGAACACACAAAAATGTGATTGGTAGTGTATCGACCCAAACCACTCGACCGTTTTGTATGCCCTCGCACAGATTCTTTTGTCTTTTGTGAAAGCAGTTTACTGTTTCATGCTCGCTTTTGTTTATTCCGATACGACTATGAGTTCTCAGTAAATATTTGGACGTTACAGCTCTTGCAATGTATAAAAGTGTTTTTAGAACAAATCACAATCGATATCATGTCCTAATAACATAAGTAAAACAGGTTGAATTCGTGAAATGTTTGAGGTTGGAGTGAGCGTAAATGTTTTCATAGTTAGGAGCCTGGATATGCAAACCCGCTTAACGTGGGGATTTAATTTTGTGAAATTTGGTACTGTACCTACAATAATAAGAAACTTTTTGTGACAAAGACAAGACTAGATTTTATATCAAAACTGTGATAACTAACTAAATGGAGCAGGTTTTCGCTACTGTTCGAGAACTGAGTTCTTGTATTTAACAACCATCAAGCAATCCCTGCTGGGATTTGTTTGACCATTTGCTTTAGCACTGTCCATGTGATCTTAAACTGATGCGACCTAAATATGATTTATGACTGTAATAATCAAATAAAAGGTCAGCTTAGTAAATTTAACAACCACTATCATGAAGTCTGTTTGCAACAAGAAATATTTATTTTAAATATTATAATTATGACAGATTTTGCCGCACCTCGAAACTTATAGCCCCGTGCAAATGCCCGTGTTGCACATATGGTAGAGCCGGCTCTGTACGTACAAGAAACACTAGTTAATATATTGGAGGACGACATAATGCATGTTGGCTATGGTAGTGTGTTAAAAAGAGATTTTATGAGAGAAAAAAAGGAGGAATAAATGTACATGATATATATATATATATATATATATATATATATATATATATATATATATATATATATTTAAAAAAAGTGATAGTGCTTAAGTAAATTATAAGAAAAAGCCTTTAAAAGGGGAACTATTAATATGTTTTTTCTTTTCTTTTTTCTTTTTTTGG
This sequence comes from Thermobia domestica, assembly GCF_964235325.1. NCBI lineage: Eukaryota > Metazoa > Arthropoda > Insecta > Zygentoma > Lepismatidae > Thermobia > Thermobia domestica. The sequence continues at coordinate 240,200,085 of NC_137464.1, forward strand.
TAATAATAACTTGTTCTAAGGGACAATGGAAATAGAAATTAATTAGACTTTTTAATTGTAATGAAAAATTATAAAGTTTTTAATGTAAAGTTAAAGACTGATAAAATTTGGTAATATAATGGGATTCAGGCTGGCAGAAAGGTAGGAAAAGGAAAAGATCACGGAGGCAGCCGAGACATTAAAAGAGATTATTTAGCCATGTGGAAAGAAAGAAACGTCGGACATTGGGTGAGAGTTTTTTTTTTTTTTTGTAACAATTATTTTTTTAACATTAATTTGATATGAATTTTTATTGAGTTTATTTAGAACTATGTGCGGTCCTGTATACAGTTGTTGCAAAGATATCCTTTTATCCTTTTTAGTGCTGAGTTTATTTATTTATTTATTATTTTTTTTATTTATTTAACAGAACTTGGGAACCCGGAATGATCAGTCTTATATATATACAATTAAAAAGTGTCACTAATTTCTATTTCCATTGTCCCTTAGAACAAGTTATTACTACAAAAAAAAAAACATATTAATGGTTCCTCTTTTTAAGGCTTTTTCTTATAATTTACTAAGGCACTATCACTTTTTTTTTTTTTTTTTTTTTTTTTACAAATTATCATATCCATTTATTTTTCCTTTTTTCTCATAAAATCTGTTTTTAACACAGTAACATCCCGTGTGGGAATTTTGATCACTGTTACTGTTCTGTAAATCAATTGCAATTTTACACTTCTATTATTTTTTATGAAGTTTGGCTTATCAAAATTTCTGTCAGTGTGTCTATCCGGGAGACACAAAGTCTCAAGAACCACGTGATGGATGATTAACAATTTTGGCCAGAATATGGAGAGTCAGAAATTGGGAATCAAGTTTGTTGAAGGGAGTACTCTATTCAGTTGATTCCAAGATAAAGACAATCAAAAATTCAGCTCTTCATGTATTCCTATGGACATAATTATGCTAATGATGTTTGCTTGAAAGACTACCTGCAGTGATGTTGAAATTAGCGGGTTGTATAATGATCAGGACGTAAAATACTAATCTGTCCGTGGAATAGAACGCTAAAATAGAACTAAATGATTTTCTACTCGACAAATCTAAAGACTTAACTATACCTTAATGTGAATGAATATTTGAAAATAGAACATATTTAATTATGGATATTATCCTTATTTGATAGACTACCTGTAGTGCTGTTGAGATTAGCGGGTTAGTATAATGCTCAGGATTCATAAATAGCTATTCATCTGTGGAATACAACGCTAAAATGAAACTTAATGACTTTCTACTCGACAAATCTAGAGTTAAGTATACCTTAATGTGAATGAATATCTCTTTGGGGATCCTATGGTACAAATTGTACCATATGGTATGTTTCATGGTACATTGCGTTATAACTCTCCTATTTGAGCTTTTTCATCCGGTTTTTTTTTTTGTTTGTTTGTTTTTCAAGTCCAGAGGCATTGTAGAAGACCTTACGTATGGTTTCACACCTTTCTGCGTCGAGACATAGGAGGTGATGACGTCATAATTCTAAAATATATATTTTCTTTTATTAAGCCTATGTTCATTATTTTTTGGCGGGCTAATTTTTTAACGTAGAAGATTAAAATTTTGCACAAATATTCAGTCCACCGAGTAGTATTTACCAGATTTTTTTTCAGATTTATGCATTAAAACTGGGAGGGATTCAGAGGGACAAAGGGTTGAAAAAGGGATATTTTTACCAAAAAATCCCTTTCTTCGGGATTTTCCCGCCTTAGATACATGATGGAGACACGTGAGTCATACCGTCTGAAAGGCAGTTCTATTCTGAAGAGAATGATGGGCGAAACATGACCCTAGGGTAATTAGGGATGTCTCAGGGAATTTTTACAAAATATACTTCTGTATACGGGAATATGGTACATTGTCGGTATATATATTTTTTGGCGGGCTTACTTTTGCACCTAGAAGATTGAAATTGTGCACAAACATTCAGTCCACCGAGTAGTATTTAACAGATTTTTTTTTCAGATTTCTGCGTTAAAACAGGGGGGTCCAGAGGGACTAAAAGTTGAAAAAAGGGATATTTAGACCAAAAAATCCCTTTCTTCGGAATTTTCCCGCCTTAGATACATGATGGAGACATGTGAATGGTACCGCCTGAAAGGCAGTTCTATTCTGAAGAGAATGATTGGCGGATTATAGTCCTAGGGTAAATAGAGATGTCTCAGGAAATTTTTTACCTGAGATCATGGTGTTTAGCGGTAATTTGGGGCATTGTGGGAATTCTTGATAAAATTTCTCCCGCCCTTACTATTCAAGATAGAAACTTGAAATTTGGCACACACATTCAGTATGCCAAGCACTATTTATCAGACTTTTTGAGATCTCTACGTTCCCACAGGGCCGTTCCAGAGGGGCCCAAAGTGTGAAAAAAATTTCCCCCGAAATTTTCCCTTTGACATCATTTTTCCCTCTCCTGGTATATGGTATGAGCATGCAAGTGGTACCATTTGAAAGCCAGCTCCATTCTGAAGAGAATGAGATATGAACCATGATCCTAGGATAAATAGTGACGATGCAGTAGCTGCTTGACTGAAAGTCTAAAAAATATCCCAAAACCCCCGGATCCCTTAATAGTCTGGCAGCCAGTCCATAAGATTTGCAGAGTACCTTGCATTTTGGGGTGACCAAGGTTTTTTGATGTTTTCTTATAGATTTTGATGTGCTGAATCCAAAACTGCCGGGTGCAACTCTGGCAATCTTGAGCATTTCCCACAAAACTCACTAACGATTTCCCCTCCCCCTTTTTATTAAAAAATCGTTGACTTCGGGAAAATTATTTGTAACTTCTACAGTATTTAACGTAGAATAACGGTCCAGACCTTGTTATGCTTCTATTGCAACAGTCTTTCCAACTATGTTAATCATTTGGGCTGCGACGATCAGGAAAGGAAAATAAAATGGGAAATTATGGAAAATGTCCTCCCAAAGCATGTTTCAGCTCTTAATATCCAAGAGCCGTACCTCGAACCTCCATCCGGAAAGAAACTATTTTTATATTTTCATGAACTTTCGACTTTAGCAAACAATATTAGGACGGGTGCCGCCCTGGCACCCTTGAACATTTCCCAAAAAACTCACAATTTCCCATCATTAGTATTTTACCAAACAATTATTGACTTCTGGGAAATTATCTGTAACTTCTACAGTATTTAACGTAGAATAATGGTCCAGACCTTGTTATGCTTCTATTGGAACAGTCTTTCCAACTATGTTAATTACTTGGTCTGCGATGAGCAGAAAAGGGAAATTAAATGGGAAAATTTGGAAAATTCCCTCCCAAAGCATCTTTCAGCTCTTAATATCCAAGAGCTGTACCTCGAATCTCCATCCGGAAAGAAACTATTTTTATATTTTCATGAACTTTCGACTTTAGCAAACAATATTATGACGGGTGCCGCCCTGGCACCCTTGAACATTTCCCAAAAAACTCACAATTTCCCATCATTAGTATTTTACCAAACAATTATTGACTTCTGGGAAATTATCTGTAACTTCTACAGTATTTAACGTAGAATAATGGTCCAGACCTTGTTATGCTTCTATTGGAACAGTCTTTCCAACTATGTTAATTACTTGGTCTGCGATGAGCAGAAAAGGGAAATTAAATGGGAAAATTTGGAAAATTCCCTCCCAAAGCATCTTTCAGCTCTTAATATCCAAGAGCTGTACCTCGAATCTCCATCCGGAAAGAAAATATTTTTATTTTTTCATGAACTTTCAACACTAGCAAACAATATTAGGAAGGGTACCGCCTTTTCACCCTTGAACATTTCCCACAAAATTCACAATTTCCCATCATTAGTATTTTACCAAAAAATTAATGACTTCTGGGAAATTATCTGTAACTTCTACAGTAATAAACGTAGAATAACGGTTCAGACCTTGTTATGCTTCTATTGGAACAGTCTTTTCAACTATGTTAATTACTTAGTCTGCGATGAACAGAAAAGGGAAATAAAATGGGAAATTTTGGAAAATTCCCTCCCAAAGCATCTTTCAGCTCTTAATATCCAAGAACCGTACATCGAATCTCCATCCAGAAAGAAAATATTTTTATTTTTTCATGAACTTTCGAAACTAGCAAACAATATTAGGAAGGGTACCGCCTTTTCATCCTTGAACGTTTCCCACAAAACTCATAATTTCCCATCATTAGTATTTTACCAAAAAATCATTGACTTCTGAGAAATTATCTGTAACTTCTACAGTAATAAACGTAAAATAGCGGTTCAAACCTTGTTATGCTTCTATTGGAACAGTCTTTCCAACAATGTTAATTACTTGGAGCTGCAATGAACAGGGAATTAAATAAAATGGGAAATTTCGGAAAATTCCCTTCCAAAGCATCTTTCAGCTCTTAAAGTACAAAAGGGAAGGGGTGTATCTCCTTTCGAAAGAAATATTTTTATATTTTCATGAACTTTCTACATTTGAAAATAACCGTACACACGTGAACTGTAACCGTCTTTCATGAACTTCAATAATTAAAATTTAAAAGGAATTTACATTTGTAGAATTGATAAGTAGCACAATAAATGGTACAATTATCTTCCTCATATAATTTGGGCAGTAGGATATATTTAGTACTTGTATTCGCATTTCGTTTTTAACAATTTAAGTTTAGTTTACGATTCCTCGCTAAAAGTTCATGAATCTTAATGTTTAAATTTCCTTTTATTTTTTCATCGTTATTAATTCTAACGTTCCTCCGTGTATTAATTCAACCTTTTTATATATCTACAGGTAGCAGCCATCACATAGACATAACAGTTTTTAGTGATCATGTGGATGAGTTTACAGCTGACTAGTGCCAAGTGAATAAACTGTTACTGTTTTATGTGTGTTAACACGTTTCAAAATAGTGTTTCATAGTGCTCTTTTTAAAATCATGGCGGATGAAAAGACGTGCATTTTCACATGTCAGGAAACACAAGAGCGGCTTATAACTGGAGGACCAGCTTGAGTTCGATCAATTATGTTGGCAAGTAGTCTTAGACATGACGGACAGTTTATTTCTCTTGAGGAAAATATGCCAGTATACTTTCATAAGTACTGCGTATCAACATATACTTCGCAGTGGCATATCAAGAGAGCCAAAGACAGTCAACTTCAACCTCCTCTGAATCACAGGTCAAACGGATTAGAAGATCAGACGCAAAACCTTTCCATTTTCTTACTGACTGTCTATTCTGTGGAGAGATCTGTTCCGATTCTGATCCAAAAAATCCAAGTCGATGGCGCAGATATCACCTTCTTAGAACGGTCGATTGTCCAGGGCAACCTCAAGAAGCTATCCTCAAAATATGTGATGTTAGAAATGACGAATTATCCGAAGCTGTTCGAGTGCTTGTAAATGGAGCTGTTGGAGATCTACATGCGGCAAACGCTCGTTACCACAACGACTGTTACTATCAATTTTTGCACAGTAAGTCAGCTAAAATTTGTTCACTGAAACGCAGCATAAATAAAGGAAGTGAGGGAGATGGAATCAACGCAGTCACGACAGCTTTAAAAGAGGACGCCTCTCGTATTTGGAACTCCATCGAAGTTTATCATCTTTATCAACAGAACGGTGGATCTAGAACTGATCGTCTTGCAATTATAAGAGATGTTCAGGAAAGAATAGGTAAAGACCTTCTAGTATTGTCCTCTCCTGGTGTATCCAGCATTCTTGCCTTTAAAAATCAAGCTTCTCTTGCCATGAATATTACCGAAGATGACAACGATGATGGAGAAACAATAAAAGAACTAAGTACAAAGATAATGAATGAAGTGAAGAAGCCTGATGATAGATTGAAAAGTTACGAAACTACCCTCTTTGAAGACAACATTAAAAATAATGTTAGTGAAACTTTACCTTCCCTATTAGAGATGTTTGGAATTACTGAGCTATCTGCAATACTCATTGTAAACTACCTGCAATATCGTAACTGCAGCATTGACAAAGCAACCAACTATTCTCCAGATTGCTCTTGCTATGCTTCTGAACAGCAAACGTCTCATTGACGAATTCTATAAGTTTGGAATCACTTGTAGTTACAGTGAGACCCTAAGATTTAAAGCGTCAGCTGCAGCAGAAGCCAGCAAAGCACCAACTTTGCAAGGACTTAATCCCTCAATAGACGGATTTGTACAAGTGGTTGGTGACAACTTCGACACGTCTATTTCATCTCAAAAAGACTTACGTCAAACTCACAGTATGGCTCTGCTGATAACTCATGTGGAGAAGTCATGGAGTTGCACAGTAACAAAATTTGTCGCATTACAAAGGAAGAAATGAAGGAACGTGTGACTAGTGGAGTGCCTGTACACCGGTACACAGGGCCAAAAAAGCCACCAATGCCCCAACATTTCTCAGTAAAAGAAGTGCCAACTCTAGCATTACTTGCATCTCAAGCTTATTCAGTGTACAGAGCACAGAGAATAGATTTCGAGTTTTTAAAGTCGATCATTAGGAGTCCTGAAGTCATTCCTGAATATGGTGGCTATAATACAAGAAAATCAACAGCCATTAAACAAGTGTTAAAAGGAGTTAGCTTGAAAAAATTGGGGTCTCAGGAAGATATAACCAGTGATATAGAACAAGAAGCAACTCACTTTGTAGCTGCGTGCTATGGTGTAGCAAGTGTGAAGTCTATGATAGAAGTTCGTATTAACGTTTGCAAGAAAAAAAACTGCATCTGCTCACACAAGAGCCCCACTACTTTGCTCTCTTCCACCGACGTCGGAAGCTTTTAAACTAAATATCAAGCCCGAACATCTACAAATGCTAATTTGGCTGAGTGCAGACAGGGCAGACCCACCAAATGTTGATTCAACTTGTTATGGATGGACACGCGATGAAACAAACAAATCGTTAAGGCCAGTTATGCTTCCTCCAAATGTTGAGCCAGCTCCTGCCGATGAACTTCACCTCATCAAATGTTCCTGTTCGTCAGAAAAACCTTGTTCAACAAGAAGATGTAGTTGTGTAGGTAAACTACCTTGTACAATGTTTTGTAAATGCTTTGATGGTAGATGCTACAACAAACTAAACACGTACACACATAACGACGCTGACGAGAGTGAAGAAAATGGTGAGGCATAATATTACAAATAAACATAACATACTTAATTCATTATGTAAGTTTATCTTGAATAACCATTTTTTACAGCTAAGTGTGGCTTTTAGAATATCACTAGAACATTCATTCTCTAAGTGTCCGAAACCTCTCGAATTACAGGTGCCATTTTAATCAAAATCATAAAAATCGAAGAAAGTTATAATATTTAATTTTTAACATAAGATTTATTAATACACTGATAATAGAAAATTTTGGAACAGTCTAAATACATTACATTCATGCTTAATAAAAATGTCTCGAAATGTTCAAGGGTGCCAGGGCGGTACCCTAACTAATATTGTTTGCTAGTGTCGAAAGTTCATGAAAAAATAATAAAAAAAAATTCTTTCCGGATGGAGATTCGATGTACGGTTCTTGGATATTAAGAGCTGAAAGATGCTTTGGGAGGGAATTATCCAGAATTTCCCATTTTATTTCCCTTTTCTGTTCATCGCAGCCCAAGTGATTAACATAGTTGGAAAGACTGTTCCAATAGAAGCATAACAAGGTCTGGACCGTTATTCTACGTTTATTACTGTAGAAGTTACAGATAATTTCCCAGAAGTCAATAATTTTTTGGTAAAATACTAATGATGGGAAATTGTGAGTTTTGTGGGAAATGTTCAAGGGTGCCAGGGCGGTACCCTTTCTAATATTGTTTGCTAGTGTCGAAAGTTCATGAAAAAATAAAAATAGTTTCTTTCCGGATGGAGATTCGAGGTACAGCTCTTGGATATTAAGAGCTGAAACATGCTTTGGGAGGGAATTTTCCAGAATTTCCCATTTTATTTCCCTTTCCTGATCGTCGCAGCCCAAATGATTAACATAGTTGGAAAGACTGTTGCAATAGAAGCATAACAAGGTCTGGACCGTTATTCTACGTTTATTACTGTAGACGTTACAGATAATTTCCCAGAAGTCAATTTTTTTTTTGTAAAATACAAATGATGGGAAATTGTGAGTTTTGTGGGAAATGTTCAAGGGTGCCAGGGCGGTACCCTTTCTAATATTGTTTGCTAGTGTCGAAAGTTCATGAAAAAATAAAAATAGTTTCTTTCCGGATGGAGATTCGAGGTACGGCTCTTGGATATTGAGCTGAAACATGCTTTGGGAGGACATTTTCCAGAATTTCCCATTTTATTTCCCTTTCCTGATCGTCGCAGCCCAAATGATTAACATAGTTGGAAAGACTGTTGCAATAGAAGCATAACAAGGTCTGAGCTGTTATTCTACGTTAAATACTGTAGAAGTTACAGATAATTTTCCCGAAGTCAACGATTTTTTAATAAAAAGGGCGGAGGGGAAATCGTTAGTGAGTATTGTGGGAAATGCTCAAGGGTGCCAGAGTTGCACCCGGCAGTTTTGGATTCAGCACATCAAAATATATAAGAAAACATCAAAAAACCTTGGTCACCCCAAAATGCAAGGTTCTCTTGCTCTGCCACCAGACTATAAGGGATATTTGAAAATAGAACATAATTATGGATATTATCCTTATTTGATAGACTACCTGTAGTGCTGTTGAGATTAGCGGGTTAGTATAATGCTCAGGATCCATAAATAGTTATCTGCCCTTGGAATACAACGCTAAAATGTGACTAAATGGCTTTCTACTCAACGAATCTAAAGATTTATAGATTTTCTTTTTTCAAACATTCAGTCATCTTAAAGTATACTTCATTTAATGTGAGGTACTATACTTAAGCGTAAATTTGCTATGGTTTATCTTGTTAAGGACTTTGTTTACTCAAAAACCAAACCAAACTTCTTCACTTGGAAGCTGCACACTATGATACTGTAGTTGTGAGTTCATGCTATCAGCGGTTTGCTTTAATTATATTATGCCATAAATATAATTAAAGAAACATTTTTTTTAAAGTCAAGGAAATGATAAAAGAGTAACAATACTTCATATCATACTAACACAATAACAATTACATAGACAATAAAGATGATTCAATACTACATTTTCTTTGTTTGATAATGTTATCAGTTACTAACAAAAATCTACAAATCTGAAATGATAAATCATATACTAGTAAGTCTAAAGTTCAAACATGAAAATGTTTTTTTTTTTTTTTTTTTTTTTTTGTTTAAGTAAAATTTTCATGTAGCCTAAATACCCCATTGATGACTCATATCTATTTCTAATTTTTCCTCATAACTTTTAAGAATGCAGGAAAAAATCCTTTATGATAATAACCTTCACGAAGTTTGTAATCTCTGGTTCTGAATAGTGTTGTGAAGGCCTGGAAAAAAACAGAAATTTTGGGTTAAAAAAAAAACAGTTTTTCAACATTTTTTCCCAAGCTTGAAAAAACCGGAAAAATTGAAATTTTCGAATATTTTACTACATTATGCTTTTAAAATGAAAACTATTTTATATTTACAGTTAAGATTGTTGATTAGTTATGTTTCTTGTATTAGAATAGGGAAATTTTGTGGCAACAAGTATATTTGTATCACCCCTTTAAAGTTAGCACCGTGATAGAATGGAGTTATGGCTACAAAAGATACTAAAATATAATTCTAGTTAGATTAATTAATATAGATGCATTTAAATTATCTTAAGTAATCTTATAAAGTTACAGTTTTATGGGAGGGAAGTGTTAAAATAACAGGTCCAGAATCATTTTAATACCAGTATGTTAAAATTAAATATATATTTTATGGAGATACGTGTCTTTCTAGTGCTGTGTAAAATTTCCGGAAATTTTGAACCCATAAGAAAAATCTTTTGTTCGGAAATATTTGCAAAACCTGGAAAATATAATTTAGAATCTTTTTGCTGTAATATGTTTGCAACGTATACAACGTACAGTATTTCGGTAGCAGGAAAAATACTTAAAGCAACAGCTTTTAATTTTACTTTTTAGTTTTCTGATTTCTGATAAAAATCCCTCTTTATTATTTGTATATATATTTTTCGAACAACTCAAAAAGAGAGATGATCTTATTTACATACACACACACACACCACACAAGTGCGTAAATTTGAGCAGCGGCAAAAATATTGAAGATTTTAACATGTGAAACGTCCGTTCGTTATTATTAAAGACTAACAGAATACCCGTTCATCGCACGGGGAGAATACGTTTCATTTTGGATATAAAGGGTACCAAAATTGTCACCAATGAACTTAGGGACCCCAAAAATTATAAATTCGACACTAATATCAGTCATTTTCAATTACTTTTACCTATCATCCTTCCCCTTTAGGAGTATTCGTTTGGCTCAATTTGGATTTAAACGGCATCGAAAGTGTCACTGTTTATTTCATCCACCCCGAAAACTCACATCCACTAATATCGGCCATTTTCGATCATTTTTATAAATCCACCCTTTCTCCCCCCCCCCCTCAGTTGCGGCGCTGAATTTGGATTTAAACAGCATCGGAAGTGTTAATGTTCATCTCAGGACCCCCAAAAGACATGGAATCGACACTAATATCGGTCATTTTCGATCATATTAATATATATATATATATATATATATATATATATATATATATATATATATATATATATATATATATATATATATATCCCCCTCCCCCAAGTTGCACGGATGAATTTGGATTTAAACGGCATCGAAAATGTCTCTGCTCATCTCAGCGACCCCGAAAACTATGGATTTGGCACTAATATCTTCCATTTTCAATCATTTTTATATATTCCTTCCTACCCAAGTTGCGGACCTGAATTTTTATTTAAACAGCATCGTAAGTGTTACTGTTCATCTCAGCAACCCCGAAGACTATGGATTTGACATTAATATCGGTCATTTTCGATCATTATATATATATCTCCTCAACTTTCTCCAAGTTGCAATGCTGAATTTGAATTTAAGCTTCATCGGAAATGTCACTATTCATCTCAGCAACCCCGAAAACTATGGGTTCGACAGTAAGATTGGTAATTTTTAATATATATCCGCACTTCCTTCCTCCAAGTTGCACCTTCAAAGTGAAATGGTAAAATCCATCCCGGGCCCGAACCTCATCTATGTTAAAAGATTTTTATCAAGGTCAGTTTGGTGGTTCAAGAGTTGTTAAGTTACAAATGTAGACACTTTCATTTTTATATATATATAGATAATTTGTCGCACTAGAAAACAAGTATTTGTTTACATACAAAATTTTGTACATGAAGTTTACATTAAAGTCTGTATTTGAATATTAAATAATAGTAATTATATGTCTTAGTGCATGAGCATTGCTGAAACGGTCCGTTACAGAGTAGTAGACTACTCTGTAACGGACCGTTTCAGCTTTGTTCATTTTATTTCAATGTTAACGTTTGAATGTTTGGTTTATGTTTATTCAATATGCCGACGTTATGTCTATCTGTGCTGTTGGATTTAAGTTTACTACTTGTTAAGTACCTCATGTTTATGTTATAAAATTGTCTCTCTGACATATAAATAATCTGAAAAATTTTTTGTAATTAAGTTTAAAGAAGAAGAAAGTAAATGTAATATATAGTGTATTGTCTTAAAACAAAACTACTAAATAATTTAGAAAATAATTTTGTGTAATTTTAAACCACAAAATAATAATCTAGAGATATAAATTACAATTATTTATTCTTTTGATTTCTATATTTTGTGTGAGGGATTTATTGCCAGCAATTTAAAGAAAAAATGTTATATCTGTAAATCAATGTTCTCCGGAATCTACGGGTAACATTAGATGTACGAAAATACATTGGATGTAAGATTCATTCACGTCTGAATACCTTTCATTGGTATTTAGATTAGCGTAACTGTCTACGATATCTATCAAATTCGTTAGCTACATCCAATTTAGACACTTTCTTATGAGGACACACCGTCTTGTTTCCTAACCTGTAACTTAGAAGGAGTACCACAACTCTTTCTTTTTAAGAAGTAATTTGGTTAAAATTCGCAAAATTTCACCAGATCAAAGAGCACATTAAGAACTCAGTTTCATTCAAGAGCCCTATTTGTTGCAACAGAAACGTTTCATGATTGTAGATGTGTATGCAACTGTAAAAGTTCTTTAATTAATGCACAACCTCGAATGAACGAATAAAAGGGACATAAAGAAAATGAGTTGCAAAGTACCGGTATTAATTTTCAAGAATAATTACAACAGTTTTATTTTCGAATGCTTCTTTTCTAAATTTTCGCAATATTGAAATTTCTCAACTTACATTTTTTACGCTATCGAAGAAAAAACGGTCCCATTACTAGTAAAACGAACCTAACACAAAGATTTTTGTTATTTTCCCAATTTTTCCAATTTTTCTGGAAATAAACCGAAAAAAACGTTTTTTTTACCAGCAGGTTCAAAATTTCCGGAAATTTTACAACACTAGTTCTGAATAAGACCAAGCCTTCCTTAGTGGCTGGTCTTATACAGATGGCTAGCGGCGAGTGAGTACACGACCACACGTAGTTCCGAGTTCGGTTCCCGGTGAGAGAGTACAGAAATATAATTTAACAATCATTCGCTTTCATTAACCACCAGTTTTCCTTAGCCTAAAGGGCATAATCGTCGGACGTTAAACTAAAAAAATCAAAAATAATTTGTATAAGACCAAAATAAATTTAATTCTATTTTCATGTAACGGTGCATTTGGATAATCTTAGGGTCACGATTTGGAATATTGGCCGTATCTAGCAACATAAATGAAGTTCACAATTATTTATATCAAAAAGGCAAACCTCGACTTTTTTGCAGGGTTGTCCAAATATAATAGGAGAAATCAATATAAGAGAGAATAAGACACACATAACTTGATTTCTCCTAAAGTGTTTGGACAGCACTGCGAAAAATTCAAGGTTTGCCTTTTTCGATATAACTCGTTGTAAACTTCACTTCACTTACGTGTTACTAAATATGGAAATTAGCATCACATGTTACTCAAGCACATAAACGACTCTGCGTAAGGTAGAGACCTGCACGGACCGAATTTTTAGGCCCAAGTCCAATCCAGCCCGATGTACCTAGGCCCGGCCCAGCCCGGGCCCGAAAAGTTTTGGAGATTTTTGGCCCAAGCCCGGTCCGGCCCGATAAGCTTTTTTAAAATTCTTGGCCCAAGCCCGGCCCGTGCCCGATAAATTTTAAAAGTTTTTGGCCCGACCCCGGCCCGATATTTTTTTTAAAAAATTAGCTCGAACTACAATCTTTCTCAAACTGTAGCATTAAACTTGACCCTCAGAAACAGTTTCTAAACTCTGGTTCACAACCTGACGCTTGCCTCCCGAATGGTACCATTGCCTCCTCGAACTTTGCCTGTCATCGAGAGAACAAAAACTCTATTTCCTGTAACAAAAATCTAACTTAATTGATTTTTAGCATGAAGTGAAGATGTCAATATTGTTCACCGACAGGCAAAACTTTCCCACCCCTTCTTGTCATATTTTAGGTTCAGTGAAGGTCATGGTCAGAGCTCAATTTACCGCGAAATGATTGCAATCCTCTATAGTGAAAGTGGAGCCGCTAAACAACACAAACTGTATAAAGCTATGGCATTCTTTGTAACATTTTTACGGGCACACTTCTTATGGGCTTTATTCCAATTATCGTTTAACGAAAGTCAATAATTATTAAAGAATTGCAATTAATCGGCCCCAGCCCACCGTTTGCGTGGGTTTCCTCGGGGTTCTCCCGTTTCCTCCCACTTTCTTCATTCCACCATTTCATTCATTACTCATAATCACCTCTCCTTTAGCCTAACCGGCATAACCGTGAGACGTAAAACTCAAAGATTTCATTTCATTTTTTCGGCCCCAGCCCGGTCCGACCTGAAGAGAAATCAGTGTCAGCCCGCGGGCCAGGCCGAGCCCGGCCCGTGCAGGTCTCTAGCGTAAGGCCCATAATGTCTAAGAAATGTTTTATGTGGGCTACATACGCATAACCATATGGATGTAATAAGGGGGTTTATGTGTACTCATCTAATATTTTCATATTCTAGTGCAATAGTAGAAAAATTTATGAAGCTGAGCTACCGTACTGTTTTTTTAAATGCTACTGGAGCTACCAACCAAAAGAACTACTAATTTTAAAAAAATCTTACACTTGATTATTGCCTATAAACTCATATTGCTGTTAAATATCAAATCAAACTATCCAAATTAGCAAATGTAATATACACACGAAAAACATAACGTGCACAATCACATCTCACGCGTTATACGATCAAGTGTGAGATGAGGCTGACAATGACAATTGCACGGGATAAACAAGCAGTTGTTGTCGTCAGCGCCCCCTGTCGTTAGCATCGGCTCAGTGGAGGAATCAAGGTTAGCTAACCGGAACGTTAACACCATCTACCGAAAATGTCTCCCTGAGCTACTATTAGCTCGCGATCGACGGTTTGGCGTTCACTGGTCTAGTGTATACTAACCTTAAAGGGCATGGATGGATAAGTATAGCGAAATGGCCCCAGATGAATCTTTGGACGATAAGTGGGTGGTATGTAGGTACCCCCAAGATACATTATTTCCTCACGTTTTAAACCTCAACTCTCGTTGAGAAATGGCGCAAAATCGAAAAACAGGGATTAATTTATTTCTCAAGACTGACTCGATAGATTTTGTTCAAACTTGGATGCATGTATAGGTATATACAAGGGCTTTGTCTAAAAGAAAGAAAAAATAACAGCTGCCCCCGACCATTCCCCCTAAAAAAAAAAATGGATTCAATATTTTGAACCCCTTTTGACCTATGATGGTCTGCGAGCACAATTATGAAAAAATACATTTTAGATGTTGCTTTAACCCTACAATCACATCTATTTTTTTTTCAAAATTGTATCACGGTTACACCACGGTCAAAACAACCATACCGCACCTATAAGGGAGCAAATGCAAAAAGAACAGCTATTGATGTAGCTTTAAGCATATTTGTTATGTGAATGAATGAGAAATCACACCTGAAAAGCTACAAATTCACTGAGGCCCATTTGATGACCTGTAGCACCCCCATCTCTAGTTTGAGATATAGTGAAGCTATTGATATTTAACAATTTATTTTGGAATGAACACTCAGGGGGCGGATCCAGGACCGACTTCTGGGGGGGGGACGGTGGATTGTCATATTGCTACTTTTAAGGGCTCCAAACTTTGGGATGATTTTTATTTATATATATATAAAATAAAATAGTTTCCTCTTCTGGGAGGCAATCGCCCCGATCGCCCCCTTCCCCTCCCTGGATCCGTCCCTGTGAACACTCTTGTCACTTTAAAACAAACACGAAACAATGAATCTTTGTGTGAATTTGTCGTGAAAAAAGAAATAATGATAGCCAGGAGCATCTGTTGCGATTTTATTGGGGGGCAAGACCCCCATTTACAAGAATAGTATGTTTTATATTAATAAATTGGTAGTCAATGGATTAAAATATACTCTGTAAAACTTATATTGAGAACAAAGGTTATGAAGTTCCTATGCCTGCATTTAAAGGCAAAAAATCACAATTGTCCACTGCAGAAGCAAACAAGAATTTGTTGTGCAGTTGAAGCTACACATGGAATGCTGATAAAAAGTATCGTCTATTGGATGAAATATTTGTCAATGAAATGATAGTTAGTATCGGCCCGTATTATGGAATTGGTAGTTCTCTACACAATAAATTCTCCATACGTGTGACACCAGATGGAAACCTACCGCAATCAAAGCAATCATGAAATCCACGAAAAATTCAGAAAACGAAAACACCTTTGTAGCCTTTGTTGAACAGAAGAAATTGCGAACAAGAGAACTTCCGTTTACATCTATTTCTTCACAGGATCTTGAGGATTTTCCTCGAATGCCCGAAAAATATTTGAAAGGATTGTTTTTTGGATCCTTCCAATATAATCAGGCAATATGTTATTTGGTTGAAATGAAAGAAGTAATATTAATACGCAGTATGTTAAAGATAACGACAAGATATTGAAAGTGACACTGCATTCAAGACATACGCAAAGCAAGACATACAAATGCTTCATCTAAAACCAAATATAGAAGGTTACAAAAGTGTCATCAGGTATTGTTGCGTCTCTGCAAATGGATTGCGAACAGTTGGCTCTTGCTCCCATGATGGAGTTATTATTTATTACCTAAGTTATGGAAAATACTTGTCGAGGATCCCAAAACCATCACAAATATTGAGCCAAATATTCGATAACGACAACATTTGTGTGGTCATAAATGAAAATAGTGACAAGGACTGAAGTACGTACTAGAATGTTCCTTTCATCCTTATTTATATACACATTGAAATACTTGCATTTCTTACATGTAATTTATTTTCCGTTTGCATTATATTTTCTTCTATTTCTCGGATGAAATGTACCTTTTATTCAAATGTTGCAGTTTTCCATTATTCTATCTCCCCCCCCCCCCTCCCAGGACCTACAGGAGACACTACAACAAATGTTGCATTACATTATGTTGTTGATGATGGTTATTCTCTTTCCAGCTGAGGTTATTTCACTTTGATTGGATATTGTAGGTATAGGTAACATTGATTTTTTGTATGAATACTCACACTGAAACTTCAGACATCCCCAAATGGGATACTTACGGGGGTCTAATGCCTATTTTAACCTCATATCCATGTTCAGGCTGATTGAATCAAATGAAATAAACACCAACATTAACAGTTTCACTTTGACTCAAAATGGTGATGGGACGCTACAAGCCATCAAATGGGCCTCAGTGAGTTTAGCGCTTTTCAGGTGTGATTTCTCATTCATTCACGTAGCAAATATGCTAAAGTTACATCAATAGCTGTTCTTTTTCCAATTGCCCCTTATAGATGTGGTATGGTTGTTTTGGCAAATTTTGACCATGGCGTATCCGTGATACAATTTTGGAAAAAATAGATGTGATTGTAGGGTTAAAGCGACATCTAAAATGCACTTTTTCATAATTGTGCTCGCAGAGCATCATAGGTCAAAAGGTGCTCAAATTATTGAATCGATTTTTTTTGGGGGGGGGGGATGATCGGGGGCAGCTGTTAATTTTTTTTCAGACAAAGCCCTTGTATACACCTATACATACATCCAAGTTTGAACAAAATCGATCGAGTCATTCTTGAGAAATAAATTAATCCCTCTTTTTTTCAATTTTGCGCCATTTCTCATGAACCAATGAGAGTTGAGGTTTAAAACGTGAGGAATTAATGTATCTTGGGGGTACCTACATACCACCCACTTACAATCCTAAGATTCATCTGGGGCTATTTCATTATATTTATCCACCCACGCCTTTTGCGAAAGAACGCGGCGCTGACAGTTGAATATACATTTTCTTTGTTTGCATTGTAGTCATTTGTTCCAACTCTACGAAATTAAGAAAAAATATGAGTTTATGTAAGTATTAGATTTAATGGTCGCTTTGGAAGAGTTTGCTTCCGTTTCTCTTCTTTCCCTTTTTTTCCTTTTTTTTTTTTTTTTCATTTTCGAGTGACGATAGGAGAGAACAAAATGTTTGACTATCATGAAGAAAATTGAATCTAAAATTTCAACGGATCTACAAGTTGTGTGGTCCCAACATGTCCTGGTTTTTGGATCTCTGTTCGTCTGTTAGTCCCGATATAACAGGTTGACTGCCAAGGTGATTAGAGGGTACTGGTCCAAGGAGGCCATAAATTTCTTCTTACCTTTGGCTCGATTATGCATAGTTATATCACATTTTTGTCACGATATTTTTTCTCCCGAAAATGTACCAATGGGAGCCGAGCATCATATGTCATGCTCATGGTTTCACAGTAATTTGTGACAATGAACATCATATATGATGCTCAAGAACCTGAATAGGTTTGTAATTTGTGATATCAAGCATGAGCATCATATATGGTGCTCATAGCCCCACAGAGAAATAAGGTGAGCACCACATATAATGCTTGGGCTCTATGCAGAGTAGGGATGGGCAAAACCGTTTTTTATAAAAACCGAAAACCGGTTTCTAGGAAAACCGAAAAACCGACATTTCGGTTTTCTACAAAACCGGTTCGGTGAAAACTTTTGGAAAACACATACAACTATATCTGTGGAAACAGATTCGGCTTCCGGAGAACAACGAAACACTATTCTGGTCAGAAATAGAACAAATTTTGGAAAAAACCGTAACCGGTTTTGAAGAAAACCGAAACCGGATCCGGTGAAAAACCGAACCGGTCTTTCTAAAAAAAACTAAAAAAAACGGTTTTTGTGCCCACCACGCGAAGTCGTGTTGTATTAACGTTGTATTAAGAGCTTGACTAACGCGTGAAGCTAACTTCCGTATTTAGTAGTGAATGAATTTAAGAATGATTTATATCGGAAAAGACCAGCCTCTACTTTTTTTTTCGTGGGGTTGTCTCCAAACACTACCAATTCTTCCATCATCATTCAATTGTCTTAATCATCGTCTCCCTTAGCCTAAAGGACATAAACGTGAGACGTTAAACTGAAATATTTGTTTTTATTTTTCCCCTTTTAGCACCACGTGCGAACGTAATCAGAGATGTAATTTTGTGCTAGCCCTATATAATTCGACAAGAATTATAGGGTAAGAATTAATTATAATTTTGAGCTTTAACGATATTATGTATTGCCGTCTTTCTATCCTCTCCATATTCACATTCCAATAGCTTCCAATCATTTTTCATTATTTTTGCGTAATGTCCATGTTTCTGCTCCATACAATACAATACTCCACATGTAGCACTTTGAGTCTTTTTCTCAGCTCTTTAGGAAGGTTCCACAAAATGGTATTTTCTTCCTTCTAAAGGTTTCTTTCGCCCTTCCTGTCCTTGCTTTTATTTCACAAACTTGTCACCTCTTCTAATTTCTCCTCTTCAACTCAGTTTTCTTATACTTCATTTATTTAGTTTTATTTTACATGGAGAAGCTAAGCATACCTCCTTGTCTCCTATTCAACCAAGCAAATGAACAGTGTAAATTTTATAATTACAAGTATTAAAAATAATAATAGTATCATAATAAAGACCTTAATGAAAGCATATCACAGTATCAGTTTCAACTCTATAACTGGCGTAGTTCTAGTATAGCATTAATTTTTATGTTCATAAAAGAAATATTCGTTTTTCTCCAGTTTACTGAAAATTCCGCATGATCTTTTATGCTTATGCCACTTTATTCAGTTTAATAAAGTATATCGGTTAATATATAGCTCAACTTTGGATTCATTTTTGGATCAAAAGATCCAATATATTTGAATCAAAAAAATTCTTGTAGGCCTTATATCTGGAGAACTACATACGCTGTAGCCAAACACAAACTATCAGTTAACTCAGTATGATGTGCTTGTTCCGTAGAAAATACGAAAATGCGATTTAGGGGTCGTTCAAAAATTTTGTGGCCCCTGATCCAAAAATCCAATACATTTCAATCAAATATTTTTTGTAGGCCTTGTATTTGGAGAACTACATTTACAGTGTAGCCAAACTCAAACTATCACATAACTTAATGTTGTGTGTTTATTTCGTAGAAAATAAGAAAACTCGATTTAGGGGCCGTTAAAAAATTGTGGCCCCCTGATCCAAAAACTAATTATTGAGCAAGAAATTTTTTTGCAAGCTTTATATCTGGAGAACTACATATAGTGTCGCCAAACCCAAACTATCAGTTAACTCAGTACGATGTGCTTACTCCGTAGAAAATACGAAAACTCGATTTAGGGGCCGTTCAAAAATTTTGTGGCCCCTTATCCAAAAATACATCAAAAGATTAAATATATTTCAATCAAAAATTTTCTTGTAAGCCTTTTATCTGGAGAACTATATATAGTGTCGCCAAACCCAAACTATCAGTTAACTCAGTATGATGTGCTTACTCCGTAGAAAATACAAAAACTCGATTTAGGGGCCGTTCAAAAATTTTGTGGCCCCCTGATCCAAACACTAATTATTGGTCAAGATCTCAGTCTTTTGATCCATTTTTTTTATCCTTCCTAAAATTCTTGTTTATTTCGTTAAATGCTACTCGTATTGTATAATTTATGTGATCAATACACACATTTTCTGAGAAAGAAATGGTAGAATATATTTGTTTTTGTCGTTACATGTGCGTTGACTTGGTTTATGGCAAATGAAAGTTGATAATGATAATAATATGTACAATCATAAATTCTAGATTTAATCTCAAAGCTCTCACACGGTTGCCAGATTAATTACAGAAATTCTTTTATTATTATTATTATTTATTTATTATAATTGCCAAGTTCAATAGTGATTTTTTTTTCATTTCTTTTTTGTTGCTTCATTATCAATGATCGAAAAATGGTTGATCGTAAAACCGTCATGAAGTACATATATTATCAAAATATGATCTAAACTTGTGCATCAGTCTACGTTCATGTTTGAAAACGAACAAAAGAAAAAGGAAATTTCGTTGAAAAATGATTAAACGAGAGTGAAGAAATATTTCATACATTGCGTGTATGAAAATAATAATATATAATATAGAAAGAAAGAAAAAAGAGTGAAACTTGAAAGAGGCAAAAGAAAAAGATCATTAGCCAATTCAAAATGTGTGAAAGTGAAATTGCGCATTTCCTTTGATGCGATGAAATGATGAAAGAAAGAAAGAAAAAACAGTGAAAGTTATTACAGACATCTTTAATACCATTTAATTCAAGAAGGACATTTTCAATGTCTTCAAATCGTTAATCAAGAAAAGTTCAGACAGAAAGAAGTGTAACCTTTTGCTCTAACAATGCTTAATGATGAGATAATCATCTTGCCATTATCATTAATAAGAAAACTGCGCTTGTGAAATTTTATAGTATGTGTGTGTGTGTGTGTAAATATATACAGACACACACATAAGATCTTTATATCACTTTTGTACGAAAGTAATTTTCTAAATAAATTGCTGTGCTATGATTTCAAACATCAAGCTTTGAAATATTTTAATTTCCAGGCTCTTCTTCTGCAAGGTTGCCACCTAGACCCAGATGGCACAGTTCAAGAAGTCTCTACCAAATGGAAAAATTTAACAGATACAGATCTTCCAGAAATTAACAAAAGAGGTTCTCAGGCATCTTGGTACACACCAATTGCAGCGCATTTTCATGAACTTCTCTTACTGTCAGTTATTGCTCCAGTCAGTCAGTTTGTAGTGGACAAACACCGTGTGCGGGGTTTTATTCGTTTCTTCCCCCTTTCCTCATTCATTTCTCATCATCACTGTCTCCTTTAGCTTTGCCACCATAACTGTAGGACGTAGAACTGAAATATTTCATTTCATTTGAAGCGAATAAAACCTTTTTGCCTACATGACAAAAAGTAATAATATGGAATAGACTTTTCCTTGAAGGAACATATTATTTGCGGGTTACAATACCGAAAAAAAAAACATTTATTCGGACATACACTATCTTAAACCACACGTACTATGGAAAACACACTTTAAGTTCAGTGCCACATTCACTGAATTAACACACAAAACCACATGCACTAGTAATAATCTTTATCTTTCCTCACTTAAAAAGAAGTTTGTGATCTTTATTAGGTTTGACTTAATTGATTTTTTACACGGTGGATAAAATGTTCAATTCAATTTATTGGGTGAAGTATGTTGTTAGTAGCATTTAGCCGTCTTTCAGTTTCAATAGGTCTTAAATTTTCAACCATTTCCGAAGCTCCAGATAAGGTTCACACACGCTGTTTCTTTAGTGCATTGCCGATCTCGTTTTCATCTTCTTCTTCATCATCAGATGGATTAAGTTTTTGTGTCACAGTCTTCTCCATAGCTGCTTCTGGATAACTGAAAACTAGTTGAAATTATGTTCTTCTCTTTGCAATTTATCCAATACTTTGTATTCTTCTCTTTGCAATTTATCCAATACTTTGTATTCTTCTCTTTGCCATTTATCCAATACTTTGTATTCTTCTCTTTGCAATTTATCCAATACTTTGCATTCTTCTCTTTGTCATTTATCCAATACTTTGTATTCTTCTCTTTGCAATTTATCCAATACTTTGTATTCTTCTCTTTGCCATTTATCCAATACTTTGTATTCTTCTCTGTGCAATTTATTCAATACTTTGTATTCTTCTCTTTGCAATTTATCCAATACTTTGTATTCTTCTCTGTGCAATTTATTCAATACTTTGTATTCTTCTCTTTGCAATTTATCCAATACTTTGTATTCTTCTCTTTGCCATTTATCCAATACTTTGTATTCTTCTCTTTGCAATTTATCCAATACTTTGCATTCTTCTCTTTGCCATTTATCCAATACTTTGTATTCTTCTCTTTGCAATTTATTCAATACTTTGTATTCTTCTCTTTGCCATTTATCCAATACTTTGTATTCTTCTCTTTGCAATTTATTCAATACTTTGTATTCTTCTCTTTGCCATTTATCCAATACTTTGTATTCTTCTCTTTGCAATTTATCCAATACTTTGCATTCTTCTCTTTGTCATTTATCCAATACTTTGTATTCTTCTCTTTGCAATTTATCCAATACTTTGCATTCTTCTCTTTGCAATTTATCCAATACTTTGTATTCTTCTGTTTGCCATTTATCCAATACTTTGTATTCTTCTCTTTGCAATTTATCCAATACTTTGCATTCTTCTCTTTGCCATTTATCCAATACTTTGTATTCTTCTCTTTGCAATTTATTCAATACTTTGTATTCTTCTCTTTGCCATTTATCCAATACTTTGTATTCTTCTCTTTGCAATTTATCCAATACTTTGCATTCTTCTCTTTGTCATTTATCCAATACTTTGTATTCTTCTCTTTGCAATTTATCCAATACTTTGCATTCTTCTCTTTGCAATTTATTCAATACTTTGTATTCTTCTCTGTGCAATTTATTCAATACTTTGTATTCTTCTCTGTGCAATTTATTCAATACTTTGTATTCTTCTCTTTGCAATTTATTCAATACTTTGTATTCTTCTCTTTGCCATTTATCCAATACTTTGTATTCTTCTCTTTGTCATTTATCCAATACTTTGTATTCTCCTCTGTGCAATTTATTCAGTACTTTGTATTCTTCTCTTTGCCATTTATCCAATACTTTGTATTCTTCTCTTTGCAATTTATCCAATACTTTGCATTCTTCTCTTTGTCATTTATCCAATACTTTGTATTCTTCTCTGTGCAATTTATTCAATACTTTGTATTCTTCTCTTTGCCATTTATCCAATACTTTGTATTCTTCTCTTTGCAATTTATTCAATACTTTGTATTCTTCTCTTTGCCATTTATCCAATAGTTTGTATTCTTCTCTTTGCAATTTATCCAATACTTTGCATTCTTTTCTTTGTCATTTATCCAATACTTTGTATTCTTCTCTTTGCAATTTATCCAATACTTTGCATTCTTCTCTTTGTCATTTATCTAATACTTTGTATTCTTCTCTGTGCAATTTATTCAATACTTTGTATTCTTCTCTTTGCAATTTATCCAATACTTGTATTCTTCTCTTTGCAATTTATCCAATACTTTGCATACTTCTCTTTGCCATTTATCCAATACTTTGTATTCTTCTCTTTGCAATTTATTCAATACTTTGTATTCTTCTCTTTGTCATTTATCCAATTCTTTGTATTCTTCTCTTTGCAATTTATCCAATACTTTGCATTCTTCTTTTTGTCATTTATCCAATACTTTGTATTCTTCTCTGTGCAATTTATTCAATACTTTGTATTCTTCTCTTTGCCATTTATCAAATACTTTGTATTCTTCTCTGCAATTTATTCAATACTTTGTGTTCTTCTCTTTGCCATTTATCCAATACTTTGTATTCTTCTCTTTGCAATTTATCCAATACTTTGCATTCTTCTCTTTGTCATTTATCCAATACTTTGTATTCTTCTCTGTGCAATTTATTCAATACTTTGTATTCTTCTCTTTGCCATTTATCCAATACTTTATATTCTTCTCTTTGTCATTCATCCAATATTTTGCATTCTTCTCTAAATTTCAAGTTTCTAGCGGTTTCACCTGGACATTGATCAATGAGTCAGTCAGGACTTCTTTTATATCGACAAACTAACATCGATTACACACTTCGCTGGGTTAAAATTAAAAAAAAAAAATAAATGTATAAAACTTTATCCCATGTGTTTGGTACCCGTGAAATATGTTTTGTTTTTAGTGGCATGCATTTAAACGTCATCAGAAGTGTCACTGTTCATCTCAGCGACCCCGAAAGCTATGGATTCGACACTAATATCGGTCATTTTCGATTATTTTATATATATCCCTTCTCCCGTTCTCCATGTTCCGGAATACGGCAGCAGAAGTGTCACTGTTCATCTCAGCGACCCCAAAAACTATGAATTCGACACTGATATTGGTCATTTTTGATCGTTTTTATATATCTCCCCTCCCCTCCCCCAAGTTGCGGGGCCGAGGTTGGATTTAAACAGCATCGGAAATGTCACTGTTCATCTCAGCGACTCCGAAAACTAGAGATTCAACACTAATATCGGTCATTTTTCGATTTTTAAATGTCTCTTCTCCTCCCCTACGTTGCACGTTGAAAATTTGATCGAGATCGGTCTGGTTGTTCAAGAGTTATTAACTTTTATTTATGTTTTATATTTTCCCTTCTCTCCCTCCCCTGAGTGCTACCGTCAAAGTAAATAGATAAAAGCACTCCCAGGCCCGAATCTCATCTATTGAAAATCTGATCGAGATCGAGCGGGTGGTTCAAGAGATTGAGAGTCACAAACATAGTCTCTTTCCATTTTATAATATAGAATTAGTATACAATTTGTCAAAATGCATCTGTTTCTCAAACTCATGAGGAGCAATTGCCCACTGCTCTCCCCAAACGACCCCACTGCTGTCACTTATAGAACGTTTTTAATAAGGTCGTCAAATATGTAGGTGTGATCAGTTATTGTTTTATAGTAGATTGCATAGCAGATACAATTATACAACCAGATGCCTCATATTATTACGTCTATTTCCATTAGAGTTGCCAACTGGCCAGTTTTTCACCGGCCTGGCCGGAAATATTGCTGTTATTTTGATTAAAGCCGGTGACCGGTAGAAATTCTTATCAGTTCCTTTATGACCGTTTTTTTCAAATTTGTATCTAGTTCGAAGCAATTTCATCTAGTCGAGGAATAGATTTAAAAAGTAACTTTCATTCTGTAAATCCAAAACTCTCACCTTTCACCATCCATCAACGATTAATATATTTTGTTCATCGGTTTAGATAACTTAAGAGACATGACAGGAACTGTATCAGGGAAAATTTTAAATTTACTTCTAAGGAATTTTACACATTTATTGAGAGTGAAAAAGGACTTTTGAAAGCAATTTCCTGTAGTCGAAGTATAAGTTTTAAAAATAAATTTCATTTTCCAAATCCAAAAGTGTGACGTAAAGATTAATATACTTTTGTTCATCTGTTTTGGAAATTTTAAAGAAGTGGCAGTAACTGGTAAATACAATAAAATGGTCAATGCCAATTTCAGTTTCTGATTTATAGCACAATGTATCTATTAAGCTTATTAGTGAATGTACTAAGGATATACAGAATACAGGTAGAAATGCACTTTTGTTCACGATAGTTCATTTCCTTCTCACGGATGGGTCCGAGCAGAGATACTTCACACTTAGACCTATGTTATAGGGAATTTTGATCGGGTGCCGGTTTTTTTCAGAGTTGGCAACCCTAATTTCCATGTAGCAGGAAAGAATAAAAATTATTTTATGTATTTTTTGCTCTTCGTGAAATTAAATTTTACCATAAAACTTGTGCAAACATATTCTCAATTTCCACCTGCATTTTTGTTCCTGTATAGTCTACGGCTTCACTGGTTTTAAACTCAGAAAACACACACACACACACACACAGAGAGAGAGAGAGAGAGAGAGAGAGAGAGAGAGAGAGAGAGAGAGCAATTACGAGAGCGATAGAGGTGTTTGAATTGCTCTTGAAAGATAGGAAGGAACAACAATTACTGTTAGATACAACAATCTTTAAGCCCTGATGACGGTACCCTTACCTGTCGTTAACTGCTACACACGATCTATACATGAGAAAAATCAAAGAAATCTTGGTTGAACGGGAGTGACAGTGAAGACAAAAGCAACGAAAGCGTAACAAGGACATCGGACAATTGAGAGAGGTTTACGTCATCCGTCCGTAAGCAATGAGTCAGTGTCTCCGAGGGCAATCAGCGAGTAACGAGGAAAGCCACAACTTTTCCCTCCTTCAGTTCGCCTAGATAGGAGAAAATGCAAGATAATTACCGTTAGAAACACGCAAAAGTCTAACGGACTACTGTCATAAGGAACCTCACATGCAGTAATGTTGTATATTGAGAAGCAATGTAAATATATCAGTGCAACTGTTTTAAACACTTATACACAGCAATTAGACATCCACTATTACCAAGTCGTAAATAAACTTTTCTTTTTCTTTAAAAGGAGAAAAATACTGCAGGAAACATGAGTCTTTCAAATACACCCATGTGTTACCACTGTTGCCAGAAATTAGTGACAGATTCCTATTTTCTGAAGGAAGAAGAAAACATCAAATTTTATGTCAGGATGTTCAACTGTAGAACTTTTCTCCCCCCAAAAAACTTTCTCCCCCAGGAAAATTTTATACAAATGAGTGAGATAAACCATTCGTGTGCTAAGCCTAGGGCTGTGCGAGATCGAGATTTTTTGGATATCAAAAATTCGATATTCATAAGGTGTCGAAACTTCCTCGACATATGGAGAAATATCTAGACAAGAATTTTAGGAAAACTAAAGGTGGATCAAAAGATTGGGTTCTTGGCCAATAATTAGTTTATGGATCAGGGGCCAAAAATTTTTGAACGACACCTAAATCGAGTTTTCGTATTTTCTACGAAATAATCACATCATACTGAGTTAAGTGATAATTTGGGTTCTCTAGACACCTGTAGTTCTCCAGATATAAGGCCTACAAGATTTTTTTTGTTGAAATACGTATATGTGATTTTTTGATCCAATTGGATCATGGGTTACAAAATTTTTGAACGGCCCCTAAATCGAATTTTCGCATTTTGTACGGAATAAGCCCATCATACTAAGTTAACTGATTGTTTGGGTTTGGCTACATTATATGTAATTTCCCATATATAATGCATATTAAAAAATTTTGATTGAAATATATTAACATACAAGAAAATTTTTGATTGAAATATATTAGCATACAAGAAATTTTTTGATTGAAATATATTGGATCTATTGATCCAAAAATATTGAAATACCGAAAGGTAGTGATACAACAGTCAGAAAGTTTTCGAGAGTTGAAAATATCGGTAGACATATCGAAATATCGCACAGCATTGACCAAGCTCTTATATAAATGCCTATGTGTCAAGAAGCATATAATGACAGTTAAAAAAAAAAAAAAAAAGTTATTCAAATTTCTCAGAACCCAGTTTAAGCTACATTTTAAGCTATTGGGGAATATTTGCGCAACATATCAAAAACCCTTACGCTTAGTAATTAAGGAGATTTTCTAAAGAGTGGCAAAATTTAAATGCCTGTTTTGTCTCTCGTTCCGTTTCATGCTCAGTTTAAGGAGAAAATTGTGCAAAATTTCAAGTTTTTACGTTCAATCTTTTCGGAGATACGATAATCAGTAGAAACAGTTTCTTGTAAGATTTCTGTCTCATAGTACTTCACGGTTAATATCTCATAATCTCGCTGCGCTAAAATGAGACACTCAACTTAAAATAATAAAATGAAGTAAATAATGATAGGTGACTGGGTTTCCTCAGGGTTCTTCCGTTTCCCCCTACTTTCTTCGTTCCACCATTTCTTTTATTTCTCATTATCACCGTCTTCTTTAGCGTAGCCGGCATAACCATGGGACGTAAAACTGAAAGATTTCATTTTTTTTTATTACATTAGCAGATAAACCGTTGACATATGAAGAAGAATAGTTTTAACTTGTGTTATTTTATTTAATCCAGGAGCGTAACTAGCAAAGAAAAAAATAGTAAAAGTTATACTCATCTAAGGAGAGTGTGAAATGTAATTTGCTGTTTTATCAGTTAATTTGTAATCACTGTATGCATTTATTGAAACATAAGTTTGTTATTTTCGTTGCTGCTGGAGAGAATTTGCTACTGACCTTTGAAGCCAGAGATTCAGGCCACTTACCCGGATATCAGTGTGGATTCTTTACGAATCTTCACTACAATCGAAATAAGTCTAATATTTTCATGTATTATTATTATTATTATTAGTAGTAGTAGTAGTTGTAGTAGTAGTTGTAGTAGTAGTAGTAGTAGTAGTAGTAGTAGTAGTAGTAGTAGTAGTAGTAGTAGTTGTTGTAGTTGTGGTAGTAGTAGTAGTAGTAGTAGTAGTTGTAGTAGCTTGTTCTTAGTGGGATTCCAACTGACCGTCATTTTTGTCAGTGTCAATTAGCCTACATATTTCAAGGTTCCAAATACAATCATTCTTCATTTGCTTTGAGGCTTACGAGCAGGAGTCGATAATTTTATTTGTTAACAAATTAAGCTGTAACCATATTTGCCGGCGGTTGATGGTAACGATGCAAAAACAACCCTACACTAAGAAGATTCATATGTAACGATGCAAAAACAACCCTACACTAAGAAGATTCATATGTATGTAACGATGCAAAAACAACCTTACACTAAGAAGATTCATATGTAACGATGCAAAAACAACTCTACACTAAGAAGATTCATATGTATATAACGATGTAAAAACAACCCTACACTAAGAAGATTTATATGTAACGATGCAAAACAACCCTACACTAAAAACATTCATATGTAATTCTTGAATATTACAAAAATTATGTAATATTTGTTGCGAAACGTTGAATATATTACTTATTCATTATCTTGTCTTTAACTTTCTGAAAATAAGTGTTTTACACCATTTGATGTAATTCGCTTTCTTACTATCCAAATTTTCGCTATCATTTATACTGGTCAAATCTTACAATTTGCTAAATGTCGATTATTTCAAATTTTGTAATCACTTTTCCACCCATTTCTAGTTTCTACTAAATTTAAGTCTATCCAAACAATCCATAATGCAGGGGCGGATCCAGGACCGACTTCTGGGGGGGGGCGGTGGGTTGTCATACTGCTACTTTTAAGGGCTCCAAACTTTGGGATGGGTTTTATTTATATATATAAAACTAGCAGCGTTCACCCCGCTTCGCTGCGGTCACCCCGGAACGCAATAAACTTTGTTACTTAGATAATTTTTACTTTTTCGCTTTCAAGTGATATGATAAAAACCATAGAATATTGCAGTAAATCTTAACATTATATCGCCTGTCATTTATGTTAACCCGCCCCGCTTCGCTGCGGTCATCCCGGAAGTTTTCGCTTTCAAGTGATATGATAAAAACCATAGTAGATTGCAGTAAATGTTAACATTATATCGCCTGTCATTTATGTTAACCCGCCGAGTGACACGGTCATGCGGGTTGCATATAAATACGTTTATTTTTACCTATGATGAACTAACAAAGGATTTGTACGTTATGGACACTTGAATGGTCAATTATCTCAAGACACTGGTAATTAAAAATTAAAGTGATATGATAAAAACCATCTAGGGTCCAAATCCTAATAACCCCCCAAAAATAAAAGAAATTGGTTCAGCCGTATTAGCGTGATGAGGGAACAAAGGATTTGTGCGTTCTCTTTTATATATATAGATAAGAAGGTTTTCTTTTCTGGGGGGGGGGGCGATCGCCCCCTGGATCCGCCCCTGCATGTATAGGAAGATATGCAGTGTTCTAAATAGTATGTAGCAAATGTTTCAGATAAAAACACCCAGTGCTTTATATATCACAAACGGTTGGAGACAAACAAATAAGAAACAAAAAAGTGACATACGTCAGAGGGCATATTGATTGGAATATTCTGCATGTCCCACAGTGCCCCCTATAATAGGATCCCAAACGGCCTCTTGAAAATTTTAAAAAAGAAAGTATGTAGTATTCTATATGATTGGAGAGATCGTTGAAAAACACCTCCCTCACCTCCTAAGACAGACTCTGGATGTAAGTATTGTGTAAGTTGAGTCGAAAAATGAAATGAAATCTCTGCATCCCACGGTTATACCGGTTAGACTAAAGGAGACGGTGATGATGAGAAATGAATGAAATGGTGGAATGAAGAAAGTGGGAGGAAATGGGAGAACCCCGGGAAAACCCACGAGCACGGTGTTTGTCCACCACAAAGTCCACACGGCGCGAACTGGGATCGAACTAGGGACCCCAAGCACAGGCCGGTAGCCAGCCAAAAAATTTAGGGGGGGCCCGGCTGAAGTTAGAGGGGCCCGATCCAACAATATTATAGTTCATCACCATATTATAGTTCATTTGCAAGCCTACCGTGAAAATTTTAGAGGGGCCAGCAAAAATGTAGGGGGGGGCGGCCCCCTTGGATACGGGCCTGCCTAAGCACCGGAGGTGAACGCTCTACCACTGAGCCACTGAGTCTAAAACCTTTCTAAATGCTGCATTCCGAAACTTGAAATTTTCCGCTAAAAGGCTTATTTTGATTTCCGTTGTCCGCGTAACACAGTTTATGTTTAATGAAAAGAAATTAACGCGATTTTTGACCAGTAAATTGATGAGACCGTGAAATATTTCCGTTTAACGCAAATTTTCGTTTAATAAAGGGTCCGTTGAAGACAAGTTTTGCTGTAAATTCAATCTAACACTGTTTTGCATGGGATGGACGTTTCTAACCGCGTTATGCAAAATTTTCCTCTATTATTATTATTATTATTATTATTATTATTATTATTGTTATTATTATTATTATTATTATTATTATTATTATTATTATTATTATTATTATTATTATTATTATTTTAATGAAAAAGAATGATATCAGATAAAATGTAGTGCAAACATTAGCAATAATATCGCTTCATAATTCAAACATTACTAGCCAATAACTCGATAACATTTCTTTTTGCCTGTCGGAAGCAAGAATCTTTTTGTTTTTCAGCTTTGTTTACGTAGCACGTCGGAGATGCAGCCGATGCAGATAAACATAGTTCTCGAAATGTTCATAGATGGTGCGAGAGTCGTAGCTGGAACTAGTTCCTTTCTTTGCTGGCTCTCTGGTTGGCTGTTTTTTAACCTTGGCACAGCGCAGCGAGCAGAGTTTAGCAGGACTTGGTGGGAGGTAGATGTTATGGTCGTTTGTGTAGAGGTAGCAGATCTGGCAGAACGGAACTTCGAATAATAACAGTACTAGATACTTGTGCAGCTGTAAATATAACTATGGTGTTGTCGATTGTGTTAAAAATTTGGTGAAACAAATCTAGGTGCTTTGCGCAGAAGGGTGTTTTCATAAGAGTATTCTTTATTCGATCGCCATGATACTACCAACCCGTGTTCGTAGGGACCGCGGTGTCGGTGACAGATGTAAAACATATCCCAACATAGCTGACAGTGGGGGTGGCTATTTGTGGTGGTTAATCTTGATTGTTGTGCTGACATTTCACAGTAGTGGTGTGCATGCTACAATGAATAGAAGTGGAAAATCAAATGCAGTGACGCCTGTCAAACTTTCTGATGGTGCGGTGTTTAGTGATCTAAAAAATGTTTTACCCTTTGAACCTGTAGAATATAGTTCTCCCAATGTCACTCTCAAATACAATTCATCGTCCAAGTTTGACCCACGGGGGATGGGACATCTGTACTACATTACGAATATGTTCATGGACCAAATTCAGAGGCGGGATCCTTTCCCGAAGGGTGAGTAATAAATAGAAGCAATTATTAATCGTCGTAAGGCAGTAAACAATTGAAGCAAGTTACATGTTTTCAGGCCTTACAAACATATTATTCATGTATTTCAATAGTTTGTAAGTTATAATATTTTGCTAGGGGACAGAAATGGAGTGTACTGTCCTACATTCTGTACCTTGGCAATAAAGGTGAGTTTTAATGATCATTATTTACTGCTTTCATGTTTATTTTGAGAGTTGGTGTGACCCGAGAGTTTTACTTCAGTGCTTTTTTTTTTAAAAATCTACGGGTTGTGCGCTCGAAGAGGTTTGGTACAACTTGAATCTCTAGTTTTGATACATAGAACACGCTATGAAGGGAAAAATAAATTATCCTTGCATGTACAGTGATGGCTCTTGAGGGAAGTCCTCGATAAACATTTTAAATTTTATTGCTACAAGCAAAAGGAAGAAGGAATCAAAACATCTTTAGAAAAATATGTATATGAATTGATATAGAGGTAAGCTTTATCCTCTTAGCTGTAGCGATAAAATTATTATTTTGCCGATGTCCTTTCAAGAACCTGCCGCCCCTGAATATGTATATAGCAGTACCCATAATGAAAGTAGTTCTTATTAACGTTCATTATTGTACAGTTTGAGTCAGTGCCCTTTGCCGTTTGCACTTCCTAAAAGAATTTGATCCGTGTTTTTTTCTTTCTAAAACCTAATTTCATTCGTCAAAACAAGAAGAGAATAAGGCTTAATGAGCTCGTTCCATTGCAGTCTTTAAAATTCAGCTCTTTTTTTTTTTTTATTTTTTTTAAATTTTAAACAAGTACACGTATCAATAAATGTGCACCTGTTAATTTGCCGTATCATTCATAAATAAATAAAAGGGGATCTTTGGTTTCCCCCTGCTATTACAAAATGTTCTGTATCGGTAGAGCTGTTTGGGTCACATGATGCCCAAACTATTAGCATATTTGGGTTGTATTCAGGAATCTGTCAGTAACGTTTAATTAAGGATTTTTATGCTTATAATTAGAGAAGCCTGCGCGGGTATAAAATGACATTTCACAGCTAGTATGTTTACTCAACTTTTTCTATGATAATTCATTTCAACCATTATTTCTGATTTAACAGTTGTAAATTAACTCTCGAATAGTTTTGTGAATCCAATAATATAATACCATATCCATAAAGTTCAAGCCAAATATTAAATATAATCTGCTGTTGTGAGTCAACTACGTTATGTGAGATTATAATTTATGCAGATACAAATTGTTTGATTAATATTATTAAACATTATACCAACGTTAAACTTTCCATGTTCCTTCTGTTACATTGAGACCCAATAATACAGGTCTCTTCTATTGCAAAAATACTAGGACCAACATGATGCTGGTATCACCTATATGGAGAATGTCTCTTCTAACAAATTATGTCGAAAACATGTTAAAATTGATATACCTTATGCAGAATGTCCCGTAAGGCACTAAATAAATAACAATAAAAAACATGTATAAGTGTATTGTAATATTTCAACACTAACTTGGCATCTGCCTGTTGTGTTGATAGATAAATAAATAAATGCAGTTCAGTTTTACAGGTTAATGGACTTTTTTTTTTTTTTTGACATTATACTCCCTTATTTTGCAAGCTCATTTTTATTTTATTTTATTATATTTATTTATTTTTGGGATATTACACACTTGTTCTAACGAATGCATATTTAAATTGTCTACCAGTGTACTATAATTTTCAAGTAGCAATAAGTTCCAGTTACTTTGTATATGAAATGCCTAAGAAACTTTGGGCTTTTTCAATTTGTTGGCAATACTTGTTTTGCAAAGGTTTCCAAGTTACAACGGCATAGTACTCCAACTTGGAGCGTCCATATGAGTAATACATTCCGTGCACGAGGATACATCTTACTGTTGCACTACCTAAACACCCTAAGTACAAGGGCAAGAACTCAGTCTATTACCTACTTTTTAACATCCTAGATAGTCAATGAATAATTCCTGAAAGTAAGGCGTTTCTCGTCCTTCCCTAAATGGGAAGTACGGCTCCTTAACTATAACCAATACATTTTCAAGAGTGTTAAAATATAGGTGCAGTCCTTACCACTTTTAATTATGAATCTTAATATTTTAAAAGCATTATGAGTAATATTTTCGATGTAATTATTCTACATTAATTTCGAGTCAAATGTAACACCTAGTTCTTTATTTGTATTTGGTCTGTTTATAGAAGTGTTGCTAAACTGATAATCATATTTAAGGGTATTTTTGTTTCTGCTGAACGACAGTACGTTTCATTTGTTTATGTTTACTCCGAGTTTATTGATGAATTCCCGTTCGCAATTTGGTTTTAAATATTTCTAGTTTTCCACTTAAGCATCCGAGTCACTTGGTGGTCACTTATGTTTACTCCGAGTCACTTTGAGCACTTAGTGGTCAAAGTTCGTCTTTCTTATTATATCCATGTTTCTTAACCCCCTTACCCATATTTTCCCTTATTTTTGTACTCTTTATTAACATTGTTGATTACAAGAATTTAGGCCTACTAGCTATTTAGTACAGAATAGCCCGCAAGATTGTTCGTTCAATGGCAAATACCGAAGCTTCTGCACTCTAGATTTGCGAGAGAACGTGATGTGATGGAAAATTTTAAAAAGCATTTTTCCCGTATTCAGCATGCAAAGTTCTATAAGAATCGGGGGGAAATTCCTATGATTTTTATTTTGTCGCAGTCGTGTCATTTCAATATTATTATTATTATTATTATTATTATTGCTGCATTGACCGGGCAAGGTTCTAGAACACAGGTCCCCCTTGCCATTTAGCTGTAATAAAGACAGGAAACAACGTGTCCCGCGGGCCTCTAAGCCGCCTTCACTCGCGAACACTCGCTCGGCATTAATATGTGAATTAAACATTAAACTTTGGCGCAGAAAGGAACCAAACTAGCTACCATTTTATATGGGAGGGCCTGTGTTCTAGAACGTTTCCCATTGACCGTCTTTATTCAGAATGTAAACTTGAAATCGAGAAAAAAAAGGCTTTGTGAGAAAGAATAAGCAACCTCAAATACACACATTAAGTCACATATGTTTATTATAGGTACAGCTGTTCCGGAATGCAGATATCCGCAACTTTTTATTTTTTCTCATATGGCGGCTTGGCATCGCAAGTTAGTGTATTTACCTTTGAGTAGCAAATAACTACCAACGGAAAGTTGTGTTTCACTAGATTTTCGTTGATTTTTCGTTGCTCTCATATAAGCCTATTATAGATATTAAGTGATAAGGTGATGATTGTATGTGAGTTTGTTTGGAGTGATATATTCTTGTTCCTGAAGCACGTTTTATCTCCATTTTAAGCTTACATTTGTGTTCTAAATCCAGATGCTTATAATCT
Source organism: Thermobia domestica (assembly GCF_964235325.1). Taxonomy (NCBI): domain Eukaryota; kingdom Metazoa; phylum Arthropoda; class Insecta; order Zygentoma; family Lepismatidae; genus Thermobia; species Thermobia domestica. The sequence goes on from NC_137464.1 coordinate 240,235,318, forward strand.
TACAAGGTAATAGAGATTTTTCCAAGATACGGTATTACTAACTTCGAGTCTTCTTTTCAAAAATCTGCTTTCGAGGTGACCTTTGAGTATGTATATTTTCAAGTAATTCCGTAATTTGTTTCTTTATGAATTTTATTCCATTTTACTTACAAGAAGAGAATTTACAACGACATTCTTCTGTTGGATGAAACCATAATCATAAATTCTTCAATCGCATCTTCAAAATTTATCTTCAAAGAAATATATTTTTCGACAGAAAGCAACGTGATGGAGCAGCATGAGCCAAACACGGGAAATAATGGGTATTTAAAACTGACTGAATTGTTGTGGGGAAAATGAGGATCGGAGTTATTGTGGATGCAGCTACGCCCACTGTGCGGCTGTCTATGATTGGACATTTGTAGCGTACTTTTAGATCTTTTATTTCCCAAAACACAAAAAAGTTAATAATATTGAATATTTAGTTATACAGAGGCTGGATTTTCAACTTCTCCCCTGTAGTTTTGGATTTTTTTTTTCCCTCCACTTATTGATTCAGTTGAAATTCCACCATCTCATTCGTTCCTCATCATCACAGTCTCCTTTTGGCTACACGGCATAACCGTAAAATAAACACACTGCTGAACAAGACTGCACTTATTTAATATAAAAACACATGTACACGTGACGTTTCGATCTTCTAGCCAATATCCTCATCAGACGTACACGGCATAACCGTGGGATGTAAAACTTAAGATTTCATTACATTTCGATTACTCACCTATAATATAGGATTTGGTTTGACTCCTGTTGGGTACGCTGTGTCTTTTGGCAATTATTTTTAATTTTAAAATGTTTTTTGAAGAGTGATTAGGCACAATCTATATTTTACTTTGAAACATCAAAAGCACTTAGAGCTGACGTTTTATTTTCCAACGCGTTTACTAGTTGTTGCAAATTGAATGTGTCCACACGATCAAGATATCTTGGTGATGAGATTACGTTATTTTAAGTACTTTTAGGCTGTAGATATTGGAGGAAAGGAAATAATGTGTGGATATTGGAGGAAAGGTTATTGAGCACTGGAATAGTAAAACTGCAATGTTTGTTGGAGTAAGACCCCCCCCCCCCCCACGTTGGATATTATTCGTACTGTCCTTGATAGAACCACTCTAAGAGACTTTTTTTTATGTATAAATCAATGCTGACTTTTCTTTATAGTTAGGAAGAAGTAATAAGTCAGTAGGATAGATGAATTGAACGAATGGGTGAAGTATATCCGTGACAAAATTGTATTCTTCTATGGCTGTTTCTGCGCCTCTGGATTACCTTCGCAACTACAGTTGTATTTTTCATTTTATGCATTATTACTTTACCGTGCAGCATTACCCATGCTTTGTAAAGCTAGTGGCAGATTACTTTTGATGTAATGGTTACTTTCAAAGTGAAATTATTTAAATAATGTATATATATGGGTGATTCCACGAAAAAGGGAAATTTTCACTTGGAAAATTTTTGTTCCGTTGATGGTCGCCTATTTCGATAAAAAATATCACATGCACTTACTACTACTAAGTCCATGTTGATTAGGTGTTCAGCAGAGCTGAATCGTTATTGGTGTAGTAAATAAAAAATAATAAACTTTTCAGCACCCACGGAGTTGAGACCATAGGTCACGGAGTTGAGATTAGTTAACACGGAGTTGAAAATTGCTGTGGAGTTGAGAAACGTGATACATCTGGATGATAAGTTTTGGTTTATAAGTGATTAAGCTTATAATTTACATAAAAATTTAAACAATTTTCCAATAGTTTTTGTGTTAGAATTATTCTCCTTATGTTGAATAAAATTCTAACAAACTAGATGACACGTAATTTGTTATACAAAAATACTCCAGAAAATACTGCAAACATATGAAAATATATCTAATGAAGGTTCCAAAATTGAGTATATATATATATATATATATATATATATATATATATATATATATATATATATATATGGTCTAGGAATTAATTCGTGCGGGTGGACAAGAGATGGCGCAACGAACGGAGCGTCCCACAGTTCCGTGTATCCACACATGTGTTGCAAACCCCTGTCATCACGTATCGTTCGTAGTATAGGGCAGTGGATTAAAGCGTCAACAACACCAGTTTGTAGTTAAGTGAACATGGCGCAATTTGTGCCTGATCAAGTGTTTTTGCGGGGTGTCCTGCTGCATTACTTTAACATGCAGAAAAGTGCGACTGAAAGTCATCGTATTTTGGTGGAAGTGTATGGTGACCATGCTCTAGCTGAGCGAACGTGTCAGAAGTGGTTTGCACGGTTTAGAAGTGGTGATTTCGGCTTGGCAGACCAAGAGCGAGCTGGACAGCCAAAAAAATTTCAAGACGAAGAATTGACAGCATTGCTCGAGCAGGATTCGTGTCAAACGCAGGAACAACTTGCAGCAGCATTAGGCGTTGATCAAACAACAGTCTCCAAACGCTTGAAAGCCATGGGAATGATTCAAAAGATGTCACATTGGGTTCCACATGAATTGAAAGACAGAGACGTTGAAAGACGAAAAACCATTTGCGAATTGCTGCTTCAACGACAGAGCAGAAAGGGGTTTTTGCATCGAATTATTACGGGTGATGAGAAGTGGATCCATTACGAGAACCCTAAACGAAAAAAGGCCTGGTTGAAACCAGGTGAACCAGGTCCATCACAACCAAAACGAGATATTCACTGTGCAAAGGTTATGCTGTGCATATGGTGGGATATGAAAGGTGTGGTGTACTATGAGCTGCTGCAACCGGGTGAAACTATGAATGGAGAACGTTATCGACGACAATTAAGGCGTTTGAAGCAAGCTCTGGCCAGAACACGACCAGAATGGGAGAACAGACATGATAAACTTATTGTTCAACATGATAACGCTCGCCCACATGTCGCAAAACCGGTCAAAACCTATTTAGAAAATGTCGGATGGGAAGTTTTACCCCACCCGCCGTATTCACCAGACGTTGCTCCTTCGGACTACTACTTCTTCGATTGCATTAACAACGATTTGATTGGACAGCGGTTTACTTCTTCAGAAGATATCGAAACATGGGTCTCTGACTGGATCGCTTCCAAGGATGAGGACTTCTTTCGCCACGGTATCCGTACATTGCCTGACAGATGGGCGAAAGTGGTGGCTAGCGATGGACAATATTTTTCTTAAGGTATTTATGTATTTTGTGTTTGTACTACAGATTCAATGTGTGCGTACCAACCGCACGAATTAATTCCTAGACCAAATATATATATATATGAATATGAATATGTGACGTAAATAAGAAAAAAAGAAATACATATACACTTATCGAATATAGAAAAATTATTGTCCTTTCAATATGTTGACTATCATATGGAGAGGACAAACTTTTCACATAAGCTTACGAAACAGATGAAGTAGTCATTAAACCTGTCTATTGTCTACTTCATTTGTTTTCTGAGCTTATGTAAACCGTCTGTCTTCTCTGTGTGATCAAGTCAACACGTCGAAAATGCAATACCGTTGGTGTTAGGGTTACCTCCCAAACGTTGTCTGTATTGTTTTGAAACGCCCTGTATAATGCACACTAAATGACAGTGTAAGGCACTCATCATTTCTGTTTTCTTTGGATAATTCGATGTTCTTTGTTAAGTAGCCCTCATTTTCCACTCCAATGAAGGAAATGTCTTGAGGAAACAGGGAGGGGCTGTTCTAGTCTACACAGAATGACAACTGCCAACGCTTTTTAAACGTCAGGTTTAGTAGGCCAGGAGAAATTCCTCCCGATCCGCGTCATAAAATTGACTGTCCGTACATTACATTGCTCTCAGACTCTTCGACAATCCCTGAAAAGAAAACAATTAGCTGATCATAAGATTGAGACGTCAATAAGTTAAAAACAGATACCATCCATCTTGACTTGACTGAAGTTTTACCTCCGGTTACCTTACAGCACCAAATCTGAACTTCCGCGAAACACTCCTTAAATGGGCTAGGACCCACCAGCCGGCCTTTGAGTGTGAATAACACGTGGTCAGCGTGTCGGCTCCTACGACCGTTGCGATGGTCTGCGCGATCAGGTTTCAGTACATCTCTGCTCAAATGAGTTTTTCAATTGCCTCACTGTGCGAAGTAAACACCATTAATTTTTGAGCTTCCACCGGGAAACAAACCCAGAACCACGCACGAAAGGCGAGCATACTAGTCACTAGACCATGAACGAGCTTTATTTCTATCAATATATTGAAAGAACAAATATTTGGAAGAGCATGAGCATAACAAACACTATAGGATTAACAACTCCGTGAACTTGTCTCAACACCGTGGATTCCTTAGTTTTCAGATGGACACGGAGTTGAGAACCATGGAGTTGAGAAAATCGAATATAATTTGTCTTTACCGGCCCACTTTTTAACCAGTATATGTGAGTAATTGTGTACGAATTTCCTACCTTAAGGCGCAGGTTCCTCAAGAGAAAGAAGGTATATACCATACAAATACATTCAGTAATAAATACCATGGTGTTGAGTATCAATTAATATACGCACCTGCTTTCCACACACAAAAATATTTTTCCTATAGCTTTTAACACATGCACACAACTTTTTCTGTTCTTCAGTTAAACATATCTGCCTTGTCTTCTTGTGGGTGTTGTCAATGTGGACGACCATGCTATCTGTTGAGAGCAATGACAATATTTTTTCATGCCATGGAGTTGAGACCAAATAGAGGTGACAGAAACGACGCATAGTCAAGCTTTCGAAAATAATCGTTATAAAGGTTTACTTTCCACAAAACCGAAACATTGAAGTGTTCTCTTCCATTTAATTACCATTAAATGATGTTTGATTTGCGACTTCAGTTGTAATTTATTGAGTAAAATCAGTCAACTGTAGTCTGTGACAGCCCACGGTGTTGAGAAATTGGGTAATAATTAATTTTTTACGTATGTTTCGTGTTATATTTGCAAACTGTTATACATGACATACCTACTTTGTGACGGTTACTACCAAACAAAATAAAAATGAGGTGATTCTTTTTAGTAGTAGTTTGAAGAAATGCCCGTGACAGAAAATTTCCCTTTTTCGTGGAATCACCCATATATATATATATATATATATATATATATATATATATATATATATATATTTTAGTTTGTCAATAATCTGCTGTATCATTATTTTCTGCAATTTCATGTTGGACTACACAAGATAAATTCTTTTAGTATCTTTTAATATGTCTTATTGGTTGATCATTTTTGGATTTTTTTTTTTTTTAAGATTATCTTTCTAGATTGCTGTTTACACCTACTGTGCGTTCGTTTATTTTTGCATAGTAACAGCTTCTAATAATACTTTATTATGTAGATTTGACACCACATGGTGTTCTCATGTCATTGGGTGTCTTGAAGGGTGTTCTCATGTCAGATTTGGTAGCGGTAACAGGAGTCTACATGTATTATAATAGTAATATTCTCTATTAATTTAGACCAGTCTGTCAACGTTGAAATTAACTTATATAAATAAGTCCAGTACGTAAAAACGAAACCACAAGAGTCTACCCATCGGTATAGACAAAAGTATTTTTTTTTTCTGAAAAAAAGAAATAAAATGTATTAACTTGACAAAGAAGTCCGAGAAAGTGTTTCTCATTCTGGGTTTCCTTTTCGAGTCACCTATTGTGTCAAAGATTTTCGTCTGAAGATATTTAGAAATATGTACTTCAATCTTTACACGCTTTTTGGTTCGTAAAAATATTGGAGTATTGGCAACTTGCTGTAGATCGAATACCACTTCTCGCGCACATTGACTTGTCATTATTAATTCGATAATTTATCTTAAAATAGTGTTTTTCTCAATACGATGTGTGCCTTTCTCAGATTGGCTTGCGGACTCCCTGAGGTTCTCTTGGGGACTCTAGGGGGTCCGCGGACCCCAGGTTGGGAAAGACTGGTTTAGACGATAGACCAGCCTTTCCCAACCTGGGGTCCGGAAGTGACATATTTACAGCCGATCTGTCAGGTGTTTCTTTAATCCATAATTCCGAGGATCTTTGTAGCGTTTCAGGTTGACATCACTGGTTCACAGATTATTATCTCGAGAACTACTCATGAGGATTAATACTCATCTATCGTTTTTTCAGCTCAATAAAACCTATTGATTGGTCATATATGCCTCATCTTTGAGGTTTTTTTTTTTTTTTTTTCGTAAGAGCTAATATGATAGAATTTTTTGAACTGTTCGCATCTGAAGATAAAAGAGGTTAACAGTTATCAGGCAAGTTAGGATAATGGTGGGCATCTTGAACCATGCTCCGAAAAGTATTACGTTATCACAAGTCCCAGTTTGGCCATCAAATGACTGATAATGTTAAGTAGCGTCGTCTCTTTAGCTGTATAAATTTGTTTTAGTATTTGCTAAAACGTTTTTCTATTAAATAGGAAATTTTCCCTTTGATTGTTATAAAATTCGCCATTTTAAAACGTTAACATAATCGCTTTCTAGTTTATATCGTGCTTTTGTGCTGAAATCTTATTTCCAATTTGTAGTACGTTATTATTGTGCTATGGTTTGATTTGCATATTACACATGATTGGCGGTATTTTATTGTTGTTCAGTTGACATTTTCAGCCGCACTTCATTTGCATGGATCGGGAGGTTGCGTAACAACTTTTCCCAGATTGGTTTTTGTCTAGTTAGGCGATTGTTGGTTGTAAAATAAACACATGATTATAAGTTTTTTAATAGTTACGGCTTCAGGTTATTGGCAGTGGCCTATGGCAAAATTAGTTATTGCTATTGTCTTGAATTGAACGTCCGATTGTGATAGATAATGAAGGTCATCATAAAGTGTATATGCTCAGTTGCTCAGGCAAAGATTGGTTTTCAATCAGAAAGGTCAGGGGTCGCTCAAGCGTCAACATTTTGAATAACTTTATTTCCTTTGGCATTCGTATATGGCGTGTGCAGGAATAATAGGATATCTCCGCATTTTTCTCTTTAATTATTGTCATAGATATTCTGTGTGACAATGTTGGCGCATATCAATCGTGTGTACTCATAATTCCAGAATGATTCTCGATGGGCCGTAGAATATTCACTATTTGTTGAGCCTCATGGAACAGTTGGGTATCTTTTCTAAGTAAGAGATCACAGGCTTCGCTCCTAGATCAGAAATGACAACAAAGACAGGGAGTCGATGTACTGACTACACGAAACCCAGTGAAAATCTGCGTGGCTCCTTCTGTGGGTTGCAGCAGGAGCGAGTTCTATTTTATTATTATTATTATTCTTTTTTAAATTTCGAGGGGCAGTAAATGTCGCATGCTGTTAAAATGGCATTGAAAAGTGCATGCATGTCTATCGTCAGAAGCTGTTGAGCGAAGTTTTTGAAGTTATGATGGATGGGCAATGAATTTCCTTTAGTTAGTTTTCCATGAGCAAGGCTTGATGTAAGGGTCGAATGTCCAGAAAAAGTGTAGGTATTTTTAAGTATGTCATGGTCTGTACAATTACTTACAAGGTTTGCGTTAATATACTATTTGCTCATGTTGACAGTTACGTACTTTGTGGTATTCTTGATGTCGGATTCCGCTTGAGAAAATGTTTTTCATGTTAGACCAGCACTGAGATGCAATTGTGTCTAGGGAGCGGTGGGATATTTAAATGATGGGTCGCGAACTTCTGTAACGAGGGCTGTTATATGGGAAGTAGAGTTCACTATTCTTATCGCTCAACTAAGCATTTTGCCTTGTCAGCCGGTGTGGTACTGTTTTCTTCAATAGTAAAGTTCTACGATGCTTTATGCAACAAGGGGTGTCTTCTACATTCCAGTGCTGATGTGTCTCCCAGAGGTCCGCCAACTGAATTGCTGGTGTTGTCTTGTACAGGGTTCCTACTGATCAGGGAAAATTCAGGGAAAAAGACTGGAAATCAGGGAAAGTCAGGGAAATTTTATAAAATATATTTTTCTAACATTAATTGTACACCAATTTCAGCTTAGCCAACCATTAATGATCATAGTATGGAACGTTGCTCAGATTTTTATAGGTAGTAAGTGGAATGTAGGTATGAGCAATTGATTATTATTTCTCTCTATGGAATAAATGTTCTCATATATATAAATATTCCCCGTTATTTATTCCTGTTTATATGTCAACGTCATCCGACATCTGTCATGAAAGTCAGGGAATTTCCTGCCGAAGGTCAGGAAGAAGTCAGGGAAATAAATTTCTCCAGATCAGTAGAAGGCCTGTTGTATGTAGGAGATTCATTTTATTTCATCGTTATGTGGCGTATGGTGGCGTGGTAATGTGATAAGTGAGTTTTTAATGCAATTTGAGTATAGTACTAAATTCCTGCATTGGGGGGGGGGGGGAGGACTGGCTCAGTGGTAGAACGCTTAACTTTAGTGCGTGCGGTGGTCCCAAGTAAGTTCCTGGTGAACAACATTTTGTCCGTTGATTTTTTTTTTTCGGGATACTCCCTTTGTTTCCACATTTTCATGTCAGCAATTCTTTCATCATTCACTTGCCTTAATCATCGTCCCCCTTATCGTAAATGTTCTTGTTATTAACGTCCCTTTCAGCAGCAAGACTATATGAGACGTGGGCCTACTGATTAACATGGAATGCGAACCACATGAGCTCCCGCCGGCGATCGAACCCGAGTTTCCCATGCCACAGGCACATACGCTAACCACTTAGCCACGGAGGAGCTCCTTATCGTATACAATAGCAAGACATTCTTATATCATGGCCGCTGCATTGGAAATTTGCACCAAAGAGGAACAGTGAGCAGTGATTCGGTTTTTGTGGTCAGGGGGTGTATCAGGAACCATGACTAATTTCCAGACAACGTGCCACTTCATTAATAGTCACTCGTCTAACAGAATCATGCCACGTGCACGCTCAATATTGTTATCATTTGTGGCCGTAGATGGTCGTCCGGCTTCTTCCCCGTACGTAACACTTGTGCAACCATTTTTTTTGAATTTTTCAATCCATTCATAGCACTGCGTTGCAGCAAGACACTGTTCCGGTATTATAAGGGGCCGCGGTGGCTCAGTGGCAGAGCGTTCACCTCTGGTGCTTGGGGTCCCGGGTTCAAATCCTGCTCCCGCCAAGTGAACTTTGTGGTGGACAAACACCGTATGCGTGGGTTTTCTCGGGGTTCTGCCGTTTCCTCCCACTTTCTTCATTCCATCATTTCATTCATCTCTCATCACCGTCTCCTTTAGCCTAACTGGCATAGCCGTGGGACGTAAAACTCAAAAATTTCATTTTTTCATTTTACTGTTCCGGTATTGCACCGATAATCTTTGCTGGATTGCGGCCCCTGATACACCTTCGGACCAGTGCTTGTTATTTTCTCTTTGGTGCAAAGTTCTAATGGAGCTTCCATGATCTATCTGCAACAAAAAGACAAATAAAGGAATTAAGATCAAACTTTGATAGCATGATCACAACAGCATAACAATAACGTAAACGAGGTCAGAGGTCCATATGAACAATGTAAGAGGGATTATGTCAAAATTGCGGACACTTTTTGACTTGCCCTCGTAGCTTAATGAGTGCGCAGTTCATGACGCCATAATTGTTGGGCACCCAAATTTATGCACCATACGGAAGGTTTTGAAAACAATAATTTGTTTATGTAGCATTTTGTTGGTTCTATCTGGATTAATATATAAATGTTTGGTATTCCTCATTGTCTTTAAATAAAAAAAAAAAAAAAGGAAATCTTAAGGTGCTAATGCAGGTGTGTACCTGTCATTGTCGACGAGCTTAAGTTAGTGACGGCTGCGTTATCTTTAAGTTATTCGAGGTGTACGAAACTCTGTAAACGTAATATGCTATCCATTATACATGTGGTAAGGGAATAAAATGCAAGGCGACGAAGGAGACATCGATCCACTTTCTGAAGCACGCAAAGTTTTTTGCAGTTATATTTCTCTTGGGAACGCAGCTTGCGAAGTTAATGTATTTTCGCCATTTACGTCATAGTGTCTCTCGTATAAGAAATAACAGGCGCTGAATATATATTACATAGACAAGGTAGATGGTATGCTCAGCTTCTACGAAAATGTCTTTTTAAATACTCAGTTCTTAGGAGTAACTGCTGAATTTTTAATTGCAGATTCCCTTTCCAAGGTGGGGCCGCGGTGGCTCAGTGGTAGAGCGTTCACCTCTGGTGCATGGGGTCCCGGGTTCAAATCCTGCTCCCTCCAAGTGAACTTTGTGGTGGACAAACATCGTGTGCGTGGGTTTTCTCGGGGTTCTCCCGTTTCCTCCTACTTACTTCATTCCACCATTTCATTCATTTCTCATAATCACCGTCTCCTTTAGCCTAACCGGCATAACCGTGGGACATAAGACTCAAAGATTTCATTTCATTTTCCCTTTCCAAGGTCTCTTGAAGCTATATGGATAGTGTACGCGTCTATTGGCGCGGGATTACCCTGGTTCGATTTCCAGCGGGGACTCGTATGGTTGGGATCCCACGTTAAGCTGTAAATCCACGTCTCATTTGGCCTCGTTGCTAAAACGGACGCTAAACTCAAGTGAAATCGAATTCCAATGGCAGATCCTATTCCCGAGTCCATGACAGGTTTCCTGTCATTCATACATTTCTGATACGGACGCATGGTGGTTTGGTGGTGTAGCGCTCACTTCTGATGCGAGTAATCTATCCCACCCCATGTAGTTTTTTTTTTTTTTTGACAGCATCATATCTATGGATTTTCGTTGAGTTCTCATTTTTGTCTCACATTCTCATTGTATCAATTCCTTTAATAATAATTAACTTTCATTAATCATCCGCCTCCTCGAGTAATTTAGAAACCAGAAAGGATGTTAAACATTTAAAAAGCGAGCGAGCGAGATAGTGTTTATACCTTGCTATTAAAAAGCTGCATCCACGTCTTTTCGTATGGGTCCAAAATCTGGGTGCACAATTTGACATATGGACAATAATTAATTAGTTTCAACATTGAATGGATCGCTTTCCTAGAATTTATACAACACAAATATACTTGGATGCGCGAGTGGTTGCATACATCTAGGCGAAGTTCACTTTGTGGTGGAAGGATTTGTTCGGCGTGCTGTGCGAGAATCATTTCTGTGAAATGTGATCACCAAATGCGCTTGATTCCTGTGCAAAGTTTGATACAAAATCAGCCAAACCATTTAGAAGCAAGATGTCAGTTTGAATATATAACATAACAATAATGAAAACAAAATAGGATAAGACGACGATATTTGGTGAATCTTTGCATGGAAAGTGGGAAAATTAATTCTTCTGAAGTTGGACGCATCGTTTTGGCATCGAAGTTGTGTGAAACTTTCCTAAAGATGGGGTCCGAAATACTTCTTGGGATTGTGTCTGAGGAAATATCCCCACCTGGGGTTGAACCCGCGGGGCGTCACTGTACCTGTGAAGGGTCGGAGTTAACAAATGCTTCTTGTATGATATTGTATATTCTGTGAAGCAGATATCTGGATGGTACTCAAATAGAGGTGCGCTCGTAGCAAAAGTTGACAATGTCTGGTCTCGGAAATCTCATAAAGCTGATGTCTCGAAAAATGAACCTGCTTCAGTTGGTAGAGATCTGTGTCGTGTGCCACTCTCTACGCAAAACCGAGCGGGTGCTTTTATCAGCTGATGGAACGTAGAATTAATGAGCGAATTCTAGGAGTGGGAGAGGAGAAAATTGCTATCGTGGATATAATTGAAAATGGACGGGAGGCTGGGGATTTTGTTTGAGAAGGACAAACACGTGATTGAAAGATACGTTAGAAATAAAAGGACAAAGTGGTGAGGGTAACGTTATGTAGTTCATGTATTGTGATATTAATTATGAACATGATATAACTTATGATAGATGTGTTGTATCGAATAATTGCAATAGCCCTTCTTGCTGGCCTCTTGGCTAGCGCGTAGATATTTGGTGCAGTAGTATCATTGGTTTGATATTCTGTGGGAGAGTATTGACGGTAAGGTTCAGCAAAGAGACAAAACAAGATTATGGTGGCCAGTTCTTTCGCTTTGTAGATCTAAACGGTATATAGAATACCATAAGTTAAGAAGCTAAAGTAAAGGGACAGATTAATGATTGGTATTAAGAAACTGAAGTAGATGAATAGATTGACAATTATTATTATTAAGAAACAGAAGTAGATGGATAGATTGACAATTATTATTATTAAGAAACAGAAGTAGATGGATAGATTGACAATTATTATTAAGAAACAGAAGTAGATGGATAGATTGACAATTATTATTAAGAAACAGAAGTAGATGGATAGATTGACAATTATTATTATTAAGAAACTGAAGTAGATGGATAGATTGACAATTATTATTATTAAGAAACAGAAGTAGATGGATAGATTGACAATTATTATTAAGAAACAGAAGTAGATGGATAGATTGACAATTATTATTATTAAGAAACAGAAGTAGATGGATAGATTGACAATTATTATTATTAAGAAACTGAAGTAGATGGATAGATTGACAATTATTATTAAGAAACAGAAGTAGATGGATAGATTGACAATTATTATTATTAAGAAACACAAGTAGTAGGATAGGTTGGGAATTAGGATTAAGAAGCTGACGTTGAGGAAGTGATAAAGAGTTGGTATTAATCTGAAGTAGATTGATAGATTAAGAATTGAGATTAAGAAACTGAAGTCGATGGATAGAAGTTGAAAAGAAGAATGAGCTGAAGTATACGGATAGATTGAGAGTTAGAATTAAAAAGCTGAAATGGGACGATAGTTGAGAATTGGTATTGAAAGCTTCTTGATGTAGGAGGATAGGATCAGTATTGATAGTAAGAGGGATGTATTGAGAATTGGTATTAACAAACCGAAGTAGAAGGATAGATTGAGAGTTGGTATTAACAAATGGAAGTAGAGAGATAGGATAACTTTTAAGAAACTGAAATAGAGGGATAGATTGACAATTGGTATTAAGAAGATGAAGTAGAGGGATAGATTTAAGAATTGAAATTAGGAATCTGCTTGAAGTAGGAGGAGAAGATAAAAAATGATATTAAGATACTGAAGTAGAGGGATAGTTTTAGAATTGGGACGGTTGCTGAAAAAGGGACGCTCAGTTTGAACAAAGAACGAACAATTGCTACGTAAAAACAAGGTTAGACAGTCAATGCACCAATGAAATCGAAATACTTACATTGATTATGAATGCAAGCATCTGTTGAAGGTTTCTATTGTGTCGGTCTCTGTTCTTACTATCCAATAATTACGTTAAAGAGATGAATTGTTTGTGAATGATGCAACGTGACATAACACACAAACGCATTGAGTAGCAGAAAAAAAAAATGGGAAAATGGAGTCAAGAGCCTGTGAAAAGGGAGTCAAGGCCAATGCTAAACTGAAATTCTGCCAGGAAGAAGCTTTCACTAGTGCATCGGCGATTTTCTGGAACAAACGAGGAAAAATCGCCAGATCTCAGTGACGACAAAACACTGCTTTCTACTTGTCACAGTATGTTGGGACGATGAGTTCGTAACATTTAGCCACAAACACTATGTTGGGCAGTCCATCTGCTCTGCTTATTTGCTTTCTAAGTTGCATAAAATGTTCCCAAGCTTTCTTTTTTTGTGTTAGCTAATATTTGTTTAAATGAAGATGAAAACTTCTTCAAAAGATGTTCTTGTAGTTCACAAGACAATTCGTTATGTAATTTATATTCTGAAGAAAGAAAGAAAGAAAAAGTATTGTCACGTTAGGGAAAGTACCAGTATTGTTCTTCTGTTCCAGGTTCTGTTTAATATTTGACTTGTTTGTATCTGTCTCCAGACCAGAGACTGAGTGAAGTATGCAGTCTGGTTCTTTTCAAGTGAAATCTTATAAACCTGAAGGTTTGTTTATTTCTTATATTTTGAATCCATAGCATTGAACTGTTTAAAATGAATTTTGGGTAGAATTCTCGTAATACCTATTTCGAGCCGAAACTCAGAATATTTAGTTATTATTATTTGACAGAACGGCAGTGTGCAGTGAACTGAGCAGATGGTAAGTGTGTAAAATGATAACCTCTCTGAGTTCGAAAGAGGACGAGTTGTTAGCGAGCGTGACGAAAGTGGCAAAGTATGTTGACTGTTTCGCGAGGGACAGTGTCCGACTTGATGATGAGGCAAGAATTGACTCTTGTCTTGAAAGTAGTCTCGTCTCGGAAAGTATGTTTCTATTGGTAGATTTCTATCGTCTCGTCTCGGGTTTCGAGAGCAATTCTTGTTAATAATACGGCATGTTCTTCATAACCTCGGTGTTCTATAATGATGTACAGTACAAAAATCTCACTGAATGGAAATCAGGGGGGGGGGGAATAAAATATCTGTAGCATTTAAGTATTCCCCTCCCGAAAGTTAGGCAACATGGGCTGTGTACGAAACAAATTCGACACAGAAGGATATGAAATCTTTTAGTATAACATCTTACGATTATGCTCCTATGCCAAGGGAGACAGAGGCAAGTGAATAATGATGGAAGAATTGGTGGAATGTGAGTGTGGGAGGAAACGAGAGAAACCCGAGAAAACCCACGAACACGATGTTGTCCACCACGAACTTATAGACCAGGGATCCCACACACCAAGGTAAGCGCTCTATCACTGAGCGACCGTGCTCCGGCTGGCCAAAGAAGGGCAGATCCTTCATTAATACACATAGTCACTTTCGTACTTCAAAGGGTATTCTTTTGAAAAGGAAATACAGAGTCAAAAAGAAGCCGGGTGTTTGGCAACGGAATCTGTTACCTAAATTAAATGTTGTGATTCCCAATAAATTTAAATCCAATAATAGGATATGAGGACCCCTATAAACCGGAAAAACGGCGAGACGAACTTCCGTCTCACCATGCGGTTACGATTTAAAGATCTGTAGGGTGTCGTCGCGGAATCCTCGTGCAGACGGTGAAAAACAAAAAGCCCATTGAATGTGGTATTGTAGTATTGATTGGAAGTTATTTTTACGTTGTTTGATGTGAGGAGCTTTCAGAGCACAAATTCAATGCAAATCTTCAGCGAATAAGCGTCATTTGTAGTTAACAGGAAGCCCAGTCAGTCACTCATGGCAGAAGCGCTGCTGCTAGTGTTAGTGAAACTGATTGAGGGAGCTGGGAGTTCAAGGACCGTGCATTTTACAACGGACGCTTCACTGACTGCCTTGCGACTATAATCGTGCTCACGACCTGACGTGTGGTTGTGCGTGTTCAAGACGATTTTTTTTTCTTTTTTCTTTGGTTTTCTTTCGTACTCTAGTGAAATAAACCATGTGATAAATGCACTTGACACGTCTCCGTTTTTTTTTCTTTTAACTGTTTTTTGTTTACATATCCTTTGTTGTCTTGAGAGAAGAATTTGTAAAGAATTACGTAACTTTGTACAGATGATTCTTTGTGTTTTCTGTATTCGCTCAAACACTGGGGCATGGATTCGATTCCAACTATGTCGGTTGATTTCTGCGTTCATTTTCTGAAAAGGAGCCTTAGTTTTACACTGTAAAGGGGGGCATGATTGCTCAGCGTTTGCCTCTGGAATGTGGGGTTCTGACTCGTTCCACGGCCAAGTAAGTTTGTGATGGAGAACATAGTGTTCGTGGGATTTCTTGAGGTTCTATTTCCTTCCACATTCTCATTCCACCAAATCTTCCATCATCACTTGCCTTAACATCGTCTCCCTTAGCCTAAAGGGCATAAACCGAGCGAAGTAGCTCAAGTGGTACGGCGTTGGCTTCGCATTCGGGAGGTCATGGGTTCGATTCCCTCTGCCGATCATCCTGACTGGAGTTTTCCCTCAGTCCCCTCAGGCAAATACCGGGATGGTATCTACTAAAAAGGCCCTGGCCGATACCTTCCCAAATCCTTTCAATAGTTGTTACTGTTAAATATCCAGTATAAAATGGCCTTTGGGCTGTATCTGGTGATTGTTAAATAAATAAATAAAAAATAAAAATAAAAGTTGGATGTTAAACTGAAAGATTTTATTTCATTTTGCATGTTGTAAAATTCGACTTCCCAACTATAGTGGGTTCCGAAGTGGTATTTCCATTACTTCTGGCTTTAATAGTAGAATAAGAGCCGAGATGGAACCCTTTTTTTTGGGACGCTGAATCCACGACGTATGTAGTTCTGTTTGAAACCGGAAGTGGTTGCATACGTGTACCACTTTCGGTGTTAGTAGATATAATAGCGGTGATATAACTAATCCATATATATATATATATATCATTTTTCAGTGTCTATGACTGATTTTTGCTTCATGGTGATCGATGTTAAAATCAGAGATTGTAGATTTCTACCTGGAGGGCGCGGTGGCTCAGTAGTAGAGCGTTAACCTCCGGTGTTTGGGATTCAATCCCAGCTCGCGCCGTGTGGACTTTGTGGTGGACAAACACTGTGCTCGTGGGTTTTCTCGGGTTCTCCCGTTTCCTCCCGCTTTCTTTATTCCACCATTCCATTCATTACTCATCATCACCGTCTCCTTTAGCATAACCGGCATAAGCGTGGGACGTAAAACTGAAAGATTTCATTTTCTAGATTTCTACCATTTCCGGTTCGAATAGAATATGGGAGGAGATAGAACGTATTCTTTGGACATTGTGAATCCGTCAGAAAAAAAAAAAAAAGCATTCTCGTGGTTTTTGCTCGGATTCCTGTCATCTGAACAGATGGTTTGCAGGCATGTCTCATCTAAAACTGGTTGAAGACTTCTCATACTTATGCAAGTTTTGTGTGGAAATCTTAGGAAAAACAAAAGGAAAAAGTCGAAACTCCTTTGGGGAAACTTTGCTTTGATGTTAGAGATCATTTTGCACTGGGATAATTGACCAGTAGTGAAGGAAGTTGGCTAGAGCTTATATTTAAAGGTACCACAAAGATGACTTGCAACGGGATTCGAATCCTGGAACCTCTCAATTGTCCGAGCTGAATGGTAACCATTTTAACTATGTGGGGCTGTCCATTTTTTTTATTTCTTCTTATTTAGCACATAAAAGAAAGGTGTGCTTATTTGGGAAGTTTTTTAAGTGTATATTGTGGATAAGTCAACGCAGTCATCATTTAAGGGTCTTCACTATAGCGAAATTAAACTACGGCTAATTTTAGAGTTTTTCTGTAATATCTTCAAAACAAATAAAAACGTTCGAAAAGCAGAAACGTAGTAAACTAGACAATACGATTTTGCATGTCTTACCTTTACCACAATTCACGTATCTGCTATTGGTGTGCCACTATTTACAGAACCTGCAAAAAATACTAAATCTATCTACAGTTGCAAATCGAAAGCAGATAGATGAGTTGTGGTAAAGGTATCACATGCAAAATCGTATTGTCTAGTTCACTACATTTCTGCTTTTCGAATATTTTTCTTTGTTTTGAAGATATTACAGAAAAACTCTAAAATTAGCGGTAGTTTAATTTTGCTGTAGTGAAGACCCTTAAGGAGAGGTAGTAGCACGAGGGAAATTTGACCGCTCCCCAAGGCACAAAATTTCCTCCCAGCATCGTATCTTTCTTCATGTTGAATATTATTTTCGGAACACTACCGGTACTATTCATCCCTGTGTATTAGAAGTCCCTCCCCAAGATGAAATCACCACTTTATGCATGACACTGGAGGAAATCAGTCAACATGGCCGACGAAGCAGACTTGAGCATTATCCATTTGGCTGCTATAGTTTGGATAGTAGCGAATGCATAATGTCTATAATCTCAGGCCAGTCACCGCAAGAGGCAGATGTTGAACTCGTCCAGTCATTAATATTCATATCTTCCGTGCATGCATAATGCCCGTTACATGGCCTTCACTATTACGAAAGCTCTTCAACTGTCAGCGCGTAAAACAAACACTTTTGTTGTGTGCTAAACATGGGCGTCTCATTTCAGGAATCGTAGTATCGTTTTTGTCGTTAGTGTAGAAGTCACAGCTACATTTAGAGCCGTCTGCGTCCGGTCCACCGATTTATGAAGGCGGGGCTCTTTACGTTTTCGTAATAAATTTCGTGTTTATTTTTTGTGATCTAATGCGTCTTTTGTATGTTTTTGACACCTGCCGTGCATTTTTCCATTATCATCATTTTCGTATATTTATGTGCCGCGGCGACCTACTTTTCTTGAAGCATACATAATATATTCAAACCCACAATTTCCCAGGACGTGAATTTTATATACATAGAATTTACGTGATTTGTACCTAAAAGTTTTCCCCGATTTTACAGTTTTAGATCATATTAATATTTACTGCTGGGTCTTGCGTGTAATCCTGACCGCTTGAAGCCTAGATGCTCTTTTCATGTCTAGATTTTATTTCTACCCAAAGAGATGTGAATTTAATAGACACATTGTTAATATTAAATTCGTTTGTATCTTTAAAAAATAATGATGTAAGCGAACACTTATACGGCCGTGGACCTATTGTTAGCTAATCTAAATGAAGTTTAATTCAAATATTGGCAAGATTCCTGCATACTTTGGACATATTAAATTAGGAAGTAAAGGTAGGGAATTTGTCCATAGATTGAAAAAAAAAAAAAAAAAAAAAAAAAAAAAAAACCTTACTAGAGCAGGTAATCCGAAGTCTTTTAAGTAGTACAGAAACTCATTATGGGTAATTTTGTGTTGTCACTTTTACAGTACGTATTTATTTGTAAGTCCTCTACTGATCGCTGAGCTCCTTCGTGGCTAAGCCATTAGCGTACGCGCCTTTAGCGTGGGAGATCCGGGTTTGAGTTCCGGCGGGGGCTCATGTGGTTCAGAATCCACGTTAATCAGTAGATCCCGTCTCATATAGCCTCGCTCCTGAAAGGGACGTTAAACTCAGTCACTCAACTCAACTCAACTCTACTTATAGCCGAATTGGTCAAGGGATCGATCCTGAATGAAAGCATAGAATTTTGAATGTTGGCCAGAAGGAAAGTGAGAATTGCTTAAGTCTCTCCACTACAGTGAAATTAAACTACCGCTAATTTTACAGCCTTTCTGTAATATCTTGGAAACAAATAAAATTATTCGAAAAGCAAAAACATAGTGAACAAGACAATATTATTGTGAATGTGATACCTTTATCACAATTTACCTATCTGCTTTTGGTATGCAACTATTCACAGAATCCGCAAAAAATGTTAAATCTATCTACAGTTGCAAATTGAAAGCAGATAGATGAGTTGTGATAACGGTATCATATGCAAAATCATATTGTCTAGTTCACTACGTTTCTGCTTTTCGAATATTTTTGTTTTGAAGATATTACAGAAAAACTAAAAGTAGCGGTAGTTTAATTTCGCTGTAGTGAAGACTCTTAAGTAAGATACATAAGGTACACTCATGTCCAAAATTATTGTCGCATGTCTATAAATACGTTGTTGTACGAATATAATTTGATGACGAATTCACGCGGTATTTCTTATAATGTTAATATCTGTATAATCAGCAAAGACATTTATGTGGCAAATTTAATGTCAAAAGAGGAGTAAATAAGAACTATAAAACGAAAATAGAACTTTCTTGTTCATTTAGCAACATTTTGTTTTAATCATTCTAATTTACGTACTTATAATTCTTTTCCTATGAAATTTACCACAAATATACATTTCGCGATTATACACATAGTAACAGTATTAAAAGTACCCTGCAAAATCATTATCAAATTATATTCTTACAAGAAGACAGTTATAGATATGCGACAATAATTTTGGGCATGAGTGTAGATAATTTATCTTGTAGCGAATGTGGAATGGAGAAAGAGACGAGGTTCAGTTTAAAAAAGTCGATTTTCCTACAAATAGGCCTATATTTCCAGTTTGTATAAAGAAAAAACGCTAGTTTGTGATTGAAGCCGGAAGTTGAATAAATTTACCACTTCCGGTTTCAATATTAATCACTCTAGTAGTGAAGTCTACTTTAGTTTTAATAAAATGAAAGAAAAATTACTGCTAAAAGAGAACACCTTTATCACAAAAAACATTCTTTACACGTCAACTCAGCAAAAAAAAATTTAAATGTACTCTTTAAGTTTAAGGTTGGTTTAAAGGGACAAATTTCGCCGATAGATGTCACTGCAGTGTTCGTATCTCTCATGTATTTTTTACCTTTCACGAAAACTCACGATTTCTCTTACAAATTTCAAGCTACAGACTTCAAATTTTTAGAGAAGGAACTTCATAACCTATCGAAGGCAACAATCCGTGCAGATTTTTTATTTTGAATTTTCTTCATTGTTGAAACACTATTATTAAAGATTTGGGTATTCAGTTTCAACAATTAAACCATTTTTAACAATGAAGAAAACACTAAATAAAAAATCGGTACGGATTGTTGCCTTCGATAGGTTATGAAGTTTCTTCTCTAAAAATTTGAAGTCGGTAGGTTGAAATTTGTAAGAGAAATCACAAATTTTCGTGAAAGATAAAGAATTCATAACGGAGATACGAAGACTGTAGCGACACCTATCGGCAAAACTTGTCTCTTAATGGTCTATGGTTGCTCTTTAGGCTAAAGGAAACTGAAAATTGATGGAAGTTAGTGATAATGTAAATGATATGGAATGAGATGTGAGGAAACTGTAAGGGCCTAAGAATACTCATAGACGCGAGTTTACCTCGAGTGTGAGGGGTCCGTGGTTCGTTCCCACATCATGTGATTTTGTGATGAATATTGTGTCCATGAGTTTCCTCTGAATCTTCCCGTTTTCTCCTACATTCTTATTGTACTAATTATCTCATAATCATTTACTTTATTAATCGTTCGTCGTCTTTACCCTACAGGGCATACATAATTGCGGGACGTAAATAAAGAAGTGTTATTTGTTTCACAATCTCACATACCTTACAGCAGTGGTTCTCAACCGATGTGTCGCGATTTTGGCGTGTCATGCAGTCCCCTAAGGTGTGTCGCGAAATTTTAGAATTTAAAAAAAATAATGAAAAATTTGATAACACAGCCACGAAAAAATAAAAATAAGTATAAAAAATAAAGAATAAATAAAAACTTTGTACATCAGACCCCAGATATGAATTCGATGTGTTTTGTTACACAGAAACCAAATTTCGAAACCCCACGACGATTTAGCGTGTCAGTTGTTTCATGGGCGAAAAACGTACGTGCTATCACGTCTCTCCCTGTCCAAAATTCACTTCAAAAAAATACAGTCTATTGTCCTGGGCAGGGACGTACGCAGGAGGTGGTTCTGGGGATCCGAAACCCCCCCCCCCGAAATTTCGACTTTTGTGTAAATGTTTGCCTAATTTTAGGGGCAATTTTAGGAATTTTAATATAAAATACCCTCATATTGAGTTTGGACACTCCCCGAAATAAATTCCTGCGTACGCGACTGGTCCTGGGGATTCCAAATTTGGATTCTGTGCAACAAAAAAACATCGAGTCCATACCTTGAGGTGCAATGCACAGAACTTTTATTTTTTATTTTATTTGATTTTATTGATTTATTTATTTTTTTTTGTGTGTGGCTGTGATAATTAGTTAAAATCGAAACAGACTATAGTAGTCAAAACCTCCAGCAACAGCAATAATGCTCATTCACTATTATAATAGATATTATTATTTTATTAATAATAAAAATACCAAACAAGTGTGTCACGATGTCAGGATGTTCAGTAAAGTCTGTCGTCAATCAAAAAAGGTTGAGAACCACTGCCCTGAATCGAACAAAGGGCCCCTCTCACCAGAGGATTGCGCTCTACTACTGAGCCACCGTGACTTCCCCAGCTTCAGTTGAGGACTGCGGTGGCTCAGTAGTAGAGCGTTCATCTCTGGTGCCTGGGGGGTCCTCGTTTCGATCCCAGCTCGCGCCAAGTGAGCTTTGTGGTGGACAAACTCCACGTGCGTGGGTTTCTCGGGGTTCTTCCGTTTCCTACCGCTTCATTCCACCATTTCATTCATTTCTCATCATCATCGTCTCCTTTAGCCTAGCCGGCATACGTAACCATAGGGTGTTAAAACTCATGGATTTCATTTTTCCCCCAAATTCAGTTGACTACAATTAGTGAGACAAGACCAGAAATAGTTTTCTCTTCTCGTCTCAATTTAAAAATGTACTTCTCATGTCATTTTCTTGACGAAGGACGGAGGGCGACCCTATTTATAATTAAATTTGTTATTCTTTAATTGTTGAACATGACCAATGTTTATTATTATGCTTGCTTCCGTGTTTAGAATAGTATGCTTAGCAGTTTGTAGCAATTAAGTGAAAACAGGTGATGAAAACCGTTTTATTTATATAGAAAAGTGATACGTGTTTATAAAGTGGAAGTTACAGTTGTAGTTTTTAAGTTTACATTGTTATCCAACAGCTTCCTTGTGGTATTTTGAAGAAAGAAGCAAACTCTGCTTATGGTGATGTAACAGTGTGTGCTAGTTACTGT
This sequence comes from Thermobia domestica, assembly GCF_964235325.1. NCBI lineage: Eukaryota > Metazoa > Arthropoda > Insecta > Zygentoma > Lepismatidae > Thermobia > Thermobia domestica. Next base: position 240,257,729 of record NC_137464.1, read on the forward strand.
AAGCGTCGCGTGTCACAAGTTATGAGGTGAAGACACAATAGACGTGACACATGCTAGTGAGTTGAAAGCAAAATGTGAATTTCATCTTGACGTAAACTTTCATATTCCATGCAGAGAACGCCCATTTCATTATACAAAGAAACACACTCACAGTATATGTGGATATAGAAGCGAGAAGTGGAAGGGGGGGATTCTAGTAGGCGCATCAAAAAAGTAGCATTGTCATGCTGGAGGTGGAGAAGATGAATGAAACATATGTTGCTTGAATTATGATCTTTGTCTCTTGTAGGATTTGTTGTTGAGTTACATTTTGATATGAAGGCAGTTTCCTGTTGTTGTTGTTTCTAATGGTTGACTTTCCTTATGAGTAGAGCACCCCACCTTATGCTTTATTTTTTGCTTAATTATGCTTTATTTTTTCCAAATTATGCTTTATTATGCAAATTATTTTATATTAATCGTGTATAATGTATAATATTTACTATAGACCTACATTAAATATTCTAAGTGTCTTGATCTATTTATTATTTTATGCAACCAGTTTCCTTCATATTTAATGAATTTCCTATTTAATGCGCTGTAAAGAGATGTGCTTTACTCGAGTTTTTTTTTTTTTTTAATCAATTGTGTGCGCCTTAGAGGTGCATATGTACAGAAAGGAAAAGTAACAGATGCCACCCAAAAATACAGAAAGTGCTCAAGTTCAAAAGGTACACATAACAATATAGTGTGGAGTTCTTGTGTACTATTCATTGTTGGCGGAAAGTTTTATCTCCTTTTCCCTACACATCACAGGATTACACCGAAAAGTTTACAGAAATAAAAGTAAGCTTTTCATTTTTGCATTGTTATGTTCTCAATGATTTTGCATTGTAAATATTGGATTTAAAAAATATTAATACAGTATGTTAAACTTGCAGTTAAACAAAATTTTCCAACAATAGTGCTATAGGCCTATATTTTAAATTATGCTTTATGCTTTATTTTCTAAGATTATGCTTTATTATGCTTTTAAAATTAGTTTCTTCTGAGCCCTTAGACAACCACAATCATGTTCAAGGTACCAACCATAATTGCTATTATGCTTTTTATGCTTTTGGATTGCCCTACTTATGAGGATGTGAATTACACAGTGGTATGAATTTATACATTGGTAGGTTTAGAATTTGAATAGCTTTCTTGCTAGACGAACTGAGTAAAGCTAGATTGCTTAGTTCTTGTTGTATAAATATATTGTTTCCAGGGGTAAATATAATTGCTGAAAGCATATGCTTTCTAATTGTTTAATAACAGTTAGAGCTCGCGTCTTCACCCAGCCGTGTCCCAGTGCTAACTTTGTTAGATGTGAACCGTTTATCACAAAAGAAAGTACCGAAAACTGTTCTGGTTCGTTATTCTAAATAATAATAAAACAAATCATAGCAAAAAATGATAGAAAGGTGTTAATTTGCGAGAGTGAAATAGCTGTAGAATGTGCTTCTTAGGAAAGTATTTTTTTTTTTTTTAAACTAATATTTATAGTGTTGTTTCATTCAGGATTTTTATATTTTTATACGGGTATATTTTTATAATGTGATTGTACGAACATAACGAAAAAAATTATCAATGTTTTAAAGATGCACAAATCATTAGTATCATCACACTGCTCCAATAATAAATACGGTTTAAATGTTGTTACACCTTTGATGGACTTCTGGTCAGGGGCGGATTAAGGATTTTGGGGCTCTGGAGCCGACTATTTTAAAGGGGCCCTATGTTAAGAATAATTCAACGACTATTTCTTTGCTGCCTTCCACAGCCTCATGGGCTTAACGAAACACCGAGAACTGTGCTGTAATATTTTAATGCGCTCCAAGTTTACAATAATTAGTTTAATTGCATTCATTATTAACAGTTAAATGTTCATATGCTGCAATGTAACACACAAATGCCAAATACAAGCCAAATGGTCAACAGTCCCTGCAAAAATACTAATAGAGTAAAAGGAGAAAAAACATATACAGTACAAATACAGTAGGTAAAGCTGTACAAGGCTACATTGTTAGAAAAGTTTTCTTCCTACATTTTTGCTTTGCAAAGGATTCTATTATGTCATTAAACGACATTGAAATGACAAAAATATTTCAAGGGAATTGTCACCAGAAGGTAATAATTTGGTTTGTAATAGAGGGCCAAAATATCTTACTCCCTCACAAAATAAGTATCGTGAAGACGCTGGTGGAAGACGACTTAACTCGAGCGATACCGCGAGCGTAACGAGCGGGGAAAAAATTAGCATGGGTCTGAAGCCTATAATAAGTTGATTACTATATTTTTAGTATTAAGAGAGAGGGATTTTGGGGGGAGGGGGGGGGCGGAGCCTGGGCTCCATTGGCTTCGCCCTTAATCCGCTCCTGCTTCTGGTGATGCGGAAGGATTCTGGTATCTTCTAAATGAAATTAAAGATAAAATCAGGGCATGAATCTAATGTTTAATGTAAGTAAATTAGAGAGTTTGTGTCTTTATGCGGCCTGGGGACCAGAAGAGTGGACCGAGAGTTACCAAATTTGGGTCACGAGTACCTTGGTCCAGGCCTCAGACCAAGATGAAGTGTTTTTTTTTTTTTATTTCGAAACCGGGAGGTGTCAGTGGAACGTTTACCGGGACCGGCCTGTGGACCAGACAAGTAGACCGAAAGTTACCAAATTTTGGTCACGGGGACCTTGGTCCCTAGGCCCCAGACCAAGATGAAGCGTTCTTTTCAAAATTCGAACCAGAGGGTCTTAAGGGGGGCGTTTACCGGGACATGTAAAAGTAGTAGAAAATGACCGATATTACTATCGAATTCATAGTTTTCGCGATCGCCGAGATCAAGGGTGAAACTCCGATCGCATTCACCCCATTCGGCTGCGGGAAGGGGGGGGGGGAGAGACATAAAAATAATCCAAAATGACCCATATTAATGTCAAATCAATAGTTTTCGCGGTCGCTGAGATCAATGGTGACGCTTTCATTAGCGATGGCTTTCAAATTCAGCTACCATTGTATGCGAGCCGGGGTCACCTGCAGAGGGAGTGGTAGTTACCGAGACATGTAAAAATTATTCTAAATTACCGATATTAGTGTCAAATCCATAGTTTTCGCGGTCGCTGAAATGAATGGTGATACTCCCACAGGCGTTGACTTCCAAATACAGCCCTCATGCGAAGAATAGGTATTTCAGTTAGTATTACATAAATTTACTAAAGGAGACGAGGCGATAAATGATTTTTCGAGAAGAGACGAGACAAGAAAATTTGAGACGAGACTAGAAAATCGTGTATATCCGCTCGTGAACAACACTGGTTATATTTCTTGTAATAAAAGAAGCGTTGGTTTATTTGCTTTGTTCGATGGGATTGTTAAACCGAGAGCTCAGTAACAGATAAATGTTTATTTTGCCCAGGTGTATGTATGTTGAAGTATTTTTCTATAAGGGACGCTATACTGTGTATCAGAGTTCTTGTGGATTTCAGCTTGTACGCACACGCGAGCGTGCTTTGATTTTGACCGAATATGTGTTTGTATAAAACACAAGGTGTAACACGTTCTCTTTGTTAGACTTTTCGTTGCCTGTGTTTCACAACACGCTTGAGCGCCCTTGTATACAGTATGGAAGTGTGGGTTTTTATATATAGACAAGCCTTCACGGAGCCTTTGTAATCGGAAGTTGGCTGTCATGGAGGTGGACAGATCTCTGATCAATTTGTTTGAGCTTTCTTCGTAGCTGTGTTTACTTTTTGTGAGTCTTCTGTAAATGAATGATGTTGGTTCTATTTTCTGTTTTCGAGGGCTATCGAACTTCTCAGAAGAATGAGTGGAGTCCTTCAAATTAGGAAACAGAGAAAGTTATTGTAAACTATCCCAGTTGGAAGGATTTGCAGAATTGACAAGAGTGGTACACTTTTCTTGAGAGCCGGCAAAGAAAGGTAAATTTTTAACATTGGATCTGGACCAGCGATTCTCAACCCATGGTATACGGCAGTAGCGTAGCCAGGATGTGTGTTTGGGGGGGGGGGAAGTGCTGTTACAGTCACATATAGAAAAATTACAAACACAAAAATATATAAACATAAAAATATATAAAAAATTACAAACATCAAAGTACCAAAATACATTGCCGGACCTCTTTGGGAGGTGCCCGGCCCCTCTGGGCCCCCCCCCTTCCCTACGCCACTGGTATACGGATTCTCAATTCTTCTATAATGACATCGACAAAAACATCTATTTTGAACTTCATTTTTCTCTGTCTTCAATAACTTCTCTGCTTACGTCTTTGAGTAAAACTTGCTGTTCCTGTATAAATTGTTAGTTGCTGCGTGGTTTATATATCAATTTTCGGCTTTCCTAACACGGTGGTTCTAGATTTTTTTTTTTGACACTACTGGAGATGCAAGGAGTCGAAAAATTCGGCGGGTTTGTGAAAAAGCGGTAGACTTCCAAACTATGGGGATTCAATACTGAAAATGGAAGTATTATATCTATAACTACTGGTTGCAGTAGATTAATTTCAACCACTTTCGGTTTGAATAGAGGATTAATGAAGATGTGGTAACTATTCCTAGGACAAATTTATTGCAGAAAACCTCATATCGATATCTCTTACCGTTTTCGCTGTGTGGAAATCAGTATTGAAACCCTGAGTTCATGTTAAATGTGAACTACTTCCCATTTTGGCAGGGTTCGGGATAGTCATGGCACGTTTCCCTAAGACGCTGAATCGTTTGAAAAAAAAAAAAAAAAAAACGGTTCTTTGTATCTGTTACCGTTGTCGTTCTGTGGCAATAAACATTGAAATCGGAAGTTAGTAATTTCAACCACTTCAGTTTGAGTAATTAGTTGAGAGAGAGTATGGAACCTCTTCTTGGGACGCTGAATCGATTGCAGAAAAAGCATCTCTATATGTTTTATCGTTTTTGCTCTGATTTCTGGCGACAGACACGGGTGGACGGACGTGCAAAGCCATTCTATAACACTTCCAACACTTATGCATAGCATTGTGTGGAAATCTAAAAGTAAGGTTTTACGACCCCTTTTTTTGCTTCAAAAATTTTGGGCTTTTTTTTTAAACATACTTTAATAAAGAAACAACAATGCTTTTCATCTTCCTCATTATACATGGTGTCTATTGATACTGGAAATACTTGAATTATACTGTAATTTTGATCCACATACTGGAAAAATCGTGAAACTGATAATTTGTCAACAATACTTTTTTGTAATTGTTTTAATCGTCTTAGAAACAATTTTGTATCCATTGAGATTGTAAATTTTTCGAAAGCAAAAGTTGTATACATTTTGTAATTAGATATTTAAAGCAATGGGTAGAGTGGAGGGCTGTGAGGGGAGTTGGGAGGCCCTTTAGAAAATGTTTTAAAAAATCATTGCATTTTTTAAAAAAATCAAGGTTAACTAAATTTATTAAAAATAAAACATTCTTTTGATTATAAAACAATTACAAACCTGAAATCATCCAGAGTGTGATTATTCCTAAAGAACTTTTAAAAAATCATTGTATTAGGTACAGGAATTTTGCTGATAGTTATACTGAATATTCTGGAAATATACTGGAATTTTGAAAATGAAACTCAGTAGACATCCTGTTATAACATAAAGAATTAAGTATTGCTTGCCGAAAGAAAATAAAAGATACGAGAAGTTCAATAATCAGCGATGTAATCAATCACTCGATAGGAAATAAAAGGGTAAATCGGTGGACGCAACGAGTTTCCTAGTTCCAACGAATTGTTTGTAGAGGTATTATTTTGTTAAACGACAAAAGTACAGGGTTAGCATAAATGATCCATTTGTTTTGAAAAGGCTATTACTCGTACACACATGAAAGAAATATGAAAAGAAGCACAAACTCACCAAGTTTGTATTGTGTATTCCAGGTGGCAGCACGAAGGGGCCACAAGGCGAGGCACCCTCTTATTATCGCATTCTGCATCGCTGGATTAGGCGTATTTGTGAGAATGACCTAGCTTTGTTCCCCTGGTCTCCCAGATCTCCTGATTTAAAGCCCTGCACTGAGAAAAATCTGTTCTCCAGACCGGTATATTGTACGAATATACGGAATCCTCTTGGTTACTACAGAAATCAGCATACGTTATGCATATGCTACATAAGCACTGCCCTTACATGTTACATCATGCCGATGCAGGATGTCTGACATCTAACAGTTTTCCGTATATCACATGCACTTCTGTGACATTCCTTAGCTGTATATTATATACGTCCATTTGTATGTGAGATCCTGACCGCCTATATTGTTTCATACGGAAAGTATTATAAAACATGCGTTTTCAGTTATACGTATGCTGTACGTTGTCCAAAAACTACAGGAATTACGCATGTAACCTACCTTTTTAAGTACGCCTCCTAAATTTTTTTCTCAGTGTGCCACTTCTTCCTGTGGGAGTAGGTTAAGGACCATGTTTATGTAACCCCACTACCGCAATCCTTAGTCGAGCCAATGTTGCCAGACCTACTGATTTTGCAGGAAGATCTCCTGTTTTTTTCTACGTTCTACTGATCTACTGAGTAAGAAAATGAAGTGAATAATCTCCTGATTTTTCCTTACTTCGAAAAGTTTAAGAAATATTAATATTCAATTTCTCTCTATGCATACACAAAGCTTTGTGTACCATATAGTTACAGTTTTGCTGTATATAATATGAATACAAGGATACAACTGAAAGTATGGGACAAGAATAAACAACCAAAAACTCCATTAGTTTTAATAGCAGTTTTGGTCGTCTGTTCTAGTTTTAGTTGAAAGTAATAATGAATTATGGACTGCTTGTTTTGACCACTGTTCCCTTAATAATGACTTTTTTTTTTTTTTTTTTTTTTTTTTTTGCTAGCACTGGATTTGCACTCAAATACAGCCACTTTATATGTCTACTGCTTTCTCCTGTTTTATATCTTCGAGTCTTCTGCTTTTCCAACTGATCGGTCTGGCAACACTGAGTCGGGCTCAAAGAATGCATCAGTGCTGCAGTGCAGACAATTGACAGAACTATGCTACAAAATATATGCAATGAGTTCGAGTATCGTCTGGACGTGTGTCGTGTCACCAAAGGGGCACATATTGGTGAACATTTGTAGAGGGCGTACAAACTTGGTGGGTTTATGGTTCTTTTCATATGTCTTTCATGTGTGTGCGTGTAATATTTTCGAAAATGTAGCCTTATCAAAACGAATGAATCGTTTATGCTAACCCTGTATAGTAGAGACCATCACTTAATCCTATAGGAAAAGAAGTTACTTTACATGCAACTTCCAAGTTATTTGTGGAAAACAAAATGGTATTCCAAAAACCACCTATACTTGCATCACCCATTAGAGTTTTATTATATTGGAGTATAGTTAATTAACATTCCATTAATACTTGGCAGCAAGATGGACCTTAGCTGTTGTATGTGTTCCGAAAGAGAATGAGCCAAAGAATTAATTGTCCCTTTGTCTTTGGAGCAGGTGTTACTTTCTGTTGGAAGGCGGAAATGGGTAGAAGACTATCAAATGGTCAGCGAGTATATGTGATTAATTACAGGATGCTAATTCTTATTAGTCACGTGTTTGTCAGCTGCCAACATGTCTTGACCTCTTACATTGCAATTATGATTTCCCTCCTTTTTGAGACAGTTTTGAAAGTTTCAAGATATAAATGTAAGCGAAAAATATCTATTCTGGACTAGAGTTCACCAAGTGTGTTCCGATTTGTTTGTGTTGTTGGTAGTTTAGTTTTAATATGATGGTCGTTCAATAAGTAAAGCAAATGCATTTTATTGAAATGCCGATTATATACCCATTTCGGAGTAAGTCTGCGTGTCTTTAAGGTATTGTTTCGTAGTGCGTTTCAAATTTTCTTCGAATTGCGATATGTTGACTTCTTGTAACTTTCCACATTAGAAGATCGTGGCGTTTGATCTTTATTGCATTCGTACGATGAAATTTGATCGGTAAATCAACAAGTCGATAATGAGGTAACATGTAGTTCAATCTAAGCAGTTACGTAATCAGAATCTATGTTTAGTGATGGTAGAAACGACAAGACGCTTCCTCTTTATCTACCAAAATTCTGAATTCGGAGGAAGGGGCTGGGGATTTGAGTCTTCCGAGCGGTAACTCAGTGCTAGAGCGTTCCCCTCTGGTGCATTGGGTCCCTGGTTCGATCCCAGTTCGCGCCAAATGAATTTTGTAGTGGACAAACAGCGTGTGCGTGAGTTTTCTCGGGGTTTCCCCGTTTCGTCACACTTTCTTCATTCCACCATTCTCATCATCACCGTTTCCTTTAGCCTAGCCGGCATAAACGTGGGACGTAAAACTAAAAAAATTCGCTTTATTTTCGAAACGGCTTTAAAACAAAACAAATGGTCGCGTCCCTTTCGGCACAGCCTATAAAGTGTTAGTAATTGTATGTAGAATCAAAAATTCTACAGTTTCTTGACCTTAGCAATCGTGGAAGTGATGTGCTATCTGGATGATCCTTAATCTCTTATTGGAACGAGGATAGATCGAGAAAAAAAAATTGTGCCTCCATCAAGAATGGAACTTTGGTTGCCCAGTTGGCTATTAGACGCGTTACTAACTATGCCACTACAACTCTTTAAGTAGCTTACTAAGGATCATTAATAATTAATATAATCGTATAGAAGCTCTGCAAATTTTGGTTGCTGGTACGCTCGGGAATCCGGACCTCCGTCCGTGTAAAGGTAAATTCCATCCTTTTTTTTTTTTTTTTTTTTTAATAAATAGCACGCAAGTGTAATTAACGCAAAACTACAAATTAACGGACTAACATAAAATAAACAAACAATAATAAAAGAAATCCTTGAAAGACTTGTGAAGAACTTGCATTGAAGATAAATACAAAGAAAGATGAAAGCAATGGTGATTGAAAAAAAAAAAAAAAAAAGGAAACGAGTCTTCTATAAACCCTAAGGGCCAGGAAGTAGAACAGGTGACTGATTTTATGTATCTAGGTTGTATTGGTAGTAAATATGTGAGCTGGACAAAAAAAAAAAAAAAAAAAAAAAAAAAAAAAAAAAAAAAAAAAAAAAAAAAAAAAAAGCTAAATAGATTTACGAGAAAGTCTTAATCCAGATGTTTCATATTGAAAAATGTAATAAACCTTTAACGTACCACAATTGTTCTTTAGGGTAAAGGAGATAGATGATCAATAGAAAAGTGGATTATTATAAAATATTTGGAAGAATGAGAATGCGGGAGGAAATTGTAACAAATCCCGGACATAATAGTATACACCAAACTCTGTTGATTAGCTAGAAGTTCAGCGTCCCTTTTAGAACTGGAGCTATATGTGATGTGGACCTATAGCTTAACATTGGTTCCGAACCACATTAGCTACAATCGAGAGTCAAATGCGGGTCTTCCGCGCAAAAGTGTGTGCACTAACATATCTGTGTTTGCTGCGTGAAAGGTGTTAAGTCCAAAACTCATAAATCGTAGTCATTTGACAAAAGATTTCTAGTAAATTTTTTTCTGCTTGTGTAGTCTTAAAAAAAAAAGTTTATTAAGCACTTTACACGGCTGGCGAAGTGTTGAGTGTTTCAAGTCTCTGAATAAATAGTTCATCACCTAGTATTATAAAAAGGTTTTTAAGTTTAAACGTTTAGAACATTTTGGACTTCACACATTTTACGCAGCAAACACAGATACAGCCACGAGGGAGCTAATGCAAACTCACTTGTCCTGAGAGTGAAGCAGATATTTCTTGCAACAGTTGAACGCTGTGTCATTGTGCCTCTATGAGAAATATTGCACAGGGTGTTTCAAAATGTATATCGGCCTTTTAAGCCTTTGTAGTATTTAATACATTTAACGTATAATTATAGATAATACATCAAATGAAAGAGCAGCTCAGACTGTTTTTGTTGCAAGTGTTCAATATGGGTACCATTCGTCACACGAACGACACACAAGTCAATAGGTGAGAAAGGCACATAAACTTTCCGCCAGGATATAGCAAAAAAAAAAAAAAAAAAGTCAGGGAAGTTTCGTTGCAACTGTACCATCTCGTGGGAATTTGCTGATCTCCAGATGCGAACATTGAGTGTTCACATCGCCGCTTATATGAAATGTCAATTCATCACTGAAGACGACACGATCCAGAAAATCTTCATCATGCAGCAACATTTCATTGGCAAAGTTGGCACGTAAACCGTAGTCTGTAGGCTTTACAGCTTGTAGCAACTGTAAACGATAAGGACGTAGTTGTAAAGGTCTCCTTAAAATTGTCCACACAGACGGTTGCACTGTAACTTCAAATTGTCTTTGCAAAATGTAAAACACAAAAAGTTTTCTGCTCACTAGTCGCCAATCTTTGCTACTAGCGCTTTCTAATGGCAGACAGAGGAAGCAGTGCATGCGTGCGTACAAAACTGTTTGAGTTGCTCTTCCATTTGATGTATATGTAAGTAAATTAATTGTAACAAATAGTACAAAACCTTAAAACCTAGATATTCATTTTGAAACACTCTGAATGTGTTTATGTGGAAAGCTGAACATTGTGGAAAAGCGACTAAAATAAGCGGGAGGATTTCTAAATGTGGGTATGGAGAAGAATTGAAAATAAGTGCAACGAAAAACCAATGAGGAAGTATTTGCAATTGTAGAAGAAGACAACGGACAATATCGAATATAATAAAGTAACTAAAGAAACTGGTTAGGACTTTGAGAAAAAATTGTAACCGGAGAGAGATGATAGTTTATAATGGAAAGAAAACAACAGAGAAAAGAAATATAATTGATGAACGATATTAAAACGGTCATAATTTATTTTTATTCCCATATCTAATTGTCTACTTTTGCTTATAGTGAAGAGCCATGCATAGTAAAACTAGTAAATAAGCATTTCTGTCATTAATCCGCTTTTTATTTTATAAACGTTATTTGGGGGTTACTTTTTACTACGAAAAGAGAGAAATTGTCAATAGAATCTAGGATTTAGATTTCTGGGTTTTCGGTATCTATGGCTATGCTAGCTCATTACGTATGAGGGATGCGATTACGCTATCCGAGGAAAGCGAAGGAAGGAAGCGGCCTGGGACCTGCATGTTAGGTACCATCTCGATATTTGGCTGGTTGTGAATGAAGAAAACCCAGGAAAACCGTACTCTGAATAGCCGGCTTGAAAAATCTTTTACACTTTTTCGACTGAGTGTTCCTACTGGGAATCGAACCCGGGACCGCTCGCACCAAAAGTCAATAGAACCGTATTTTTATGTACATTTTACACGTATATGTTATTTTTTTATTATTATTCTGAGTATTGTTGCATCTCTGATGCAATAAAATACGTAAAACAACTCTTAGCTCAAACTTTTTTTTTTTTAATTTGTGTACATTTGTGTTAAATTAGTGCCTGGTTTTATAATAATAATATGATATAATAATAATTCTTTGGCAATTCTTTATAGGCAATTAGTCTCTGGAAAGTTGGTTATTGCAAATGAAGATGTAAATGAATTGACGCATTCATTTGTCAGAGAATTGGTTAATTTCCACTAATTAAGAACGTATTGTTGTATTGTATATTGTGTTCTTGCCAGCAATTTCAAAATCAATAAAAACCGGAAGTTAACAGACAAGGAAGCAATGCACGTGGTTAGATGGCGTTATAAATTTTAATGTTACGCATCATAGAAGATACATTCTGTATTGAACTATTCATGTGGAACTGTATTAGGAAAACCAATTTTAAAATATAGTAGAGATAGGTTGTATCATCTTCCGTATAGGAAAAATTAGTCTAAGGGAGATGGTGCTCTGTCTTTTGAGTAGTCCTGCACTGTCTCGATCTTGTACTGAAAAGTATTATTGAACTGGAACACAGGTGCTGGTAGCTTCTTACATTGTTCATCTTTTTTCATTGCATAACATATTTTATCAATTTGCTGTTAAACATTGTAAGGAAGTCAACATGAATATGAGCTTTATTCAGGTTCCTGATAAATCTGTGAAAGTTTAGGCCCTGCTTTTCAGCACCGAGGCTATATAAGGCGTGCACGTACAGTTTAAGGTGGAATCCCTAACTACTATAATGCGTTCAGATTTTAAGGCCCTCCGCCCAGGAATTGAATCCGGGACCCCGTGCACTAAAGGCGCAGATGCTAGTCACTAGACCAGTCTGGAGGGTTGATATATTGGTTGTCCACTATAATAACTTAACATGTTTGTCTTTGTAGCAATGTTTGTTTGAAAGGAGTTAATTTAGCATTTAATTTAGCACTAGCTGAAACAGGCTCGCAACCATAGAAGGACTAGGGGGCCTGGCCTCCTAAACTTGTCGTGGCCCCTCCAGACATCAATACAAAATGCTATTAATACAAAAAATACCATTTAGATATGTGTAAGAGAATTTTTAATGACTTAGCCTCCCCCTAACATATTCATGGTCTCCCAAACCTCTGTGGCTGGTTTCAGGCCTGAGCTTCATGTCCATTCTCCATGGGAAGAGTAGATTTATGAAGAGTATTCAAAAGGTGTATTTGAACCCCTTAACCCTTAACACACCAAGCAGGGTCCTCTAGGGACCCCAGAGGATGATATTTGGTGATACTGCTGCAACTGTAAGAACCAATTTATTCTCAATCTTCATATGTGCCCTGAATCGTTTTGGGATATCTGCTACATAATTAGATCAATGATTGATACGTTCGTTAAAAAGGACAAAAAGTAAGTTGAGAAATTAAAATAATACTTGGGGTCCTCACAATACCCCAGCTTGGTAAACAACGTTGACGATTTAGGCTTGATAAGTTAAGGGTTAAGGGTGCGTATTTAAATCGAAATTATAGAAACGTCTCGACTGACTCGAGTGCCATGTTCAAAAATTCGTTTCAAAGATGCAATCGCTTTACAAATATTGTGTAATTTATATGCATGTGTATAATACGAGGTGTGTTCGGAAAGTAAGCACCGTTTTATAAAAATAAATACTAAAACAGGTTTGTAAAAGCCAAGTTGATTGTTACATGAAAGGGCACAACTTAAAACTTTTTTTTTCGACGTGGTTTCCACCAATGTTTAAACACTTGTCATAGCGGGTGTCTTTGTTTGTGTACTAGACTAATTCGAGAAAGTTGTCCCAGCTTTTATTTCTGTTCGGACATACAATTTTCTGTTGACCCAGCATCATGATGCAGTTGAAAAACTTTTGTACTTAATTTCTCGAAATTGCTCTTGTCGCGTACCTTCGGAGCACAGAGTTCCGGGTTCGATTCCACCTTAAACTGCAGGTCTCAAGTCTCATATAGCCTCGGTGCTGAAGACTAACACCAACAACAATAACGACAAATTCCAGTCGGCTTTGGGTGACTGTCTGTTTTAGCTAATAAATATAAGTGAAATTGCGTAGTTATGTCTGAACGTGGCCTTCGCTGTCAAAGCAGGGAGATAGACGAGCTGCAGCTTTGTCTTCGTTTTCATCTCGTTCTTCTAGATTACTGGTTGAAATACAGAAATACGAGATTACACTTGAATAAACTCTTGTTTCTTTGTCTAAAAAGACAACGACACTGGATTAGGCGACATAATAAAACCACGAACTACGTAATGTGGAGAAATGGTTTCTTATCAGTGAAGAGACAGGAACAGAGAGAGAGAGAGAGAGAGAGAGAGAGAGAGATTAAGGGAAGTAATTCTTCCTGTTTTCATGATCGCGTCATGCTCCACGATTTAAGTTGCCTCGACGTTTAGATATACTGGTTTGATATGTAGCTGAGAATGCGGGATCTGGAGTGGCAGGGCAAACGGGAAATCCGTTGAAAAAAGAAATAAATGTAGCCTTGGAGAGGGAGTGCTCTTCTAATTAATTTTCCTTGTCTTTGTACAGTGTCAAGACAAAGGAAGGTCAATGACAAAGGAATGAAAGAAATAAAGCCATTACTAAAATGAGATTCTATGACGTTGATTTAAAATCTCTTTCCTGGGAGACTGTGCTACCTTAAATTTAGAAATATGGTTCTTTCAGGCTGTGAAGGACTTTATAGGCCCAGCTTGTTTCATGTGTATAAGATTATTATTATTGTACTTAACGGCCCACGATCATGCACCAAAGCTAATGAAGACTATGATTAGATGGTTGATGATAGGAATGGCCAACACAATCCGAATAATTTATTTTTCGGAATCAGAAATTTCACTTTCTGGATTTCGGAAAATTCCGGAACTTAAAAAATTCAGATTTTTTTTTCGAAATCGAAAGTTTTTAGTCCGAATTTTTTCGAAATCAAAATGTTTTTAAAATTTCGAATGTTTTTTGAAATCGAATTTTTTAAATTCCGGATTTTTCTCCGAAATCGACATTCTTTAAATTCCGGATTCTTTTCGAAATCGGAATTTTTAAATTCCGAATTTTTCCGGAATCCGCTATATTTTTTATTTTACTTTCCGGATTCCGGAAAGTAAAGACTCCGGAATCGGCCATCCTTAGTTGATGGTAATTGTGTAGAAACTGGAAGGAAAAGGGAAGATGCCGTGAAAACCCACATACACGGTGTTTATCTACCACAAATCCTATTAAGTTCACCTGGCGACAGATGAGATCAAAATAGAAATCACACAACACTAGAGGTGAGCGCAATTGTAAAGAGTTTTTTTGGGCTGTAGCTATTACTGGGCCACTTCTAAATATCTGTAGCCTTCACATAAAATGCATGAAGTCATTTTCACATGTTGCAGTGCTGTGGATAAGTAAATCTTGTTACTTTCGCTGACATCTAAAGTGCAAGGTTGCAAAAGTTGCACTTTCGGTTGCAAACAGTAATAATGATTAAGTAAGGATAACAGACAGGTATAGCAGTATCATCCATAGGTAGTAAGTCATTATTGGCAGACCACTTCCTCCAAACGTAGCTGCTTCATGCACTACAGTCTTACCAGCCAATCTTTTCGCCTTCACGTAGGAATTTTATTTTTTAGTATATATTCTTTTTTTTCTTCCTATAGTATATATTCCAAATTCTACTTAATTGAATCCGAGAGAAATACAAACTTCGAGAACAGGTAAAAACAGGTAATAACTTTGTACTCTAGGGAGACTCAAACTAACTTTTAATAGCGCCGCACAATCTACAACCGAGCGCCTTAGACCACTCGGCTAGGAAAACAACGTACAGTTGTATCAAACGTGTTTCGAGTAGTACCTCTTTTTACAGGATGAAATATATGTATTGTCTGAAGTATAAACTTATTTCTCTCTGATGTTAATATGTCCATTGATTTTACCACTATCAACTGTGAGCATCTTGGTGCCACTTCCCTCTTTTTCCTGCCACCGTACCTTCCAGCATGTTCCTCAGAATCCAATTTTTTCTCAGCCAATGTGCCAACTAGTTTTTCTCCTTTTTTTCTTAAAGAAAAAATCTAAAATTCTTCTTTCCTCTCCTACTGTTTCTACACTTCTCGATTAGTTTTCTGTTCGATCCAGCTAATCCTCTCCATTATTCGCCTCACCCACATTTCGAAAGTCCTTTTTAAATCACTTTTTGCATAATGTCCATGTTTCTGTCCCATAAGGAACAATATTCCACATGAAACATTTTATGAGCTTTTACTCTTTATTTTGTAGACCTATAAAATAACTTTTTCCTAAATGTTTCTTTTTCCATTCCTATTCTTATTTCACGTTCACACTTCCTATTCGCACTAATGATACTACCTCTAGGATGGTATATGATTCATGTGTATTTTTATGCAGTAATTTTCCGTACCTTTGCTCTATTTCGCCATATCTGCTCTATTTGTCATCTGAAGTTTCTGGTTTCAGTACTTTAGGGGAAACTAACAATTATCTGTGTTGATAAGTCAATGTAAAAAGTAACTAAGTTTCATATGAAGCATTTTGTTTGAAATCCGTTGGAAAGAAATGGTGCCGGAAGTATGCCATGCTTCATATAAATTATTTTTTAATAGTAACGTTCTACGATTATGTGCCGAGGCTAAGAGAGACGATGATAATGGTGAAATGAATGAAGTGGGAGAATACTGAAGAACCTGGAGACAACCCACGGTTTTGTCCACTACAAAACTCATTTGGCGCCTGGGATCGAACTACGGACCCCACACTCCAGAGGTGAACGCTCTACTACTGAGCCTCCTTGGCTTCGCTTGACCTGTGTGTTGCAAGACATGATGCTCGTTTTATTTACTTATAATTATTCTCCATATTCCCTTTTCTATACTTAGAGAAACGTTGAATTTAAGAGCCACATGGGGCGGAAAAAGTCAATATCTCAATGGCATTTGACCTGCGAGTAGGGCTGTCGGAATATCGAGTATTAAGAAATACCGAAGTATGTGAATCAAACTATCGAAGAATCGTTTATTGAATATCAAAATATCGAAAAACTAAAATATCGAATTACGTAAAAGAAATCGATCGATTTATCGAAACTTGCACAGGCTGGACCATCGTGTGCTAGTAAAAAATGGCTTAAGCTGGTAGAATAAAACCTTGGAAGCAGTGATAATTTCAGGAGATTTTTGCCCGGAGGAACTTTGAATAAATGGGGCTGAAAGTAGTACTGCGAAGTACTGGTAATCAAGATTGAGCACATTCCGAGAAATGTGAATTTTATAGCTACGGAGGGTTTTTCCAGGGCTACCCCATGAACTTATCACTGCCTCGAAGTGAAAGGAAATTCACAACTTCCTTTGTTTATTCATGCAAATATTAGAAAACTAATATTAGCAAATGAATAATAGTTGACGAAGGTGGAAATTGAAAGAAAATTGTAAGATTTTTAATAGAGAATTTGAGTGGAGTTTAGAGTTCCTTTCAACAGCCTGGTTATATGAGACTTGGACCTATAGCTTAACTTGGGATCCGAACTACATGGGTTCCCACCGGGAATTGAACCTGGGTCTCCTGTGCCAAGGCGTATACATTATCCACATAGCCACGAGGGCGCTCAGTATTTAGAGACGAAGAACCGTACAATAGAAAGGTTGGTCCCATCAAGTCAGTTTGTTGTAAGAAAAAGCCTATTCTTTCCAAATCAGATTAGTGCGGTAGCTCTGAGACACCTTATAGCAAGGAGTAGTAGTCCTTTTTCTTTTCTTTTTTTTTTTAATATTTCATTGTAAACAGTAATTACTTGATCAATTCGAAAGCGATCATATAGCGAAAAGTTTTTGTGTATGTGTTTTTTTTATGTTTTCTCCTTTTCCGTTTTAAATGTTTTTAGCGTTGCTTGGTTTGGAGTATCCGTTTCACCATCAAGGCTATATGAGGCATAGATCTACAACTTAACATGGAATTCGAACCACAGGAGCTCCCAAATTCGAGTTTACCGCGCCCCGAGCTGTATGGGAAATTTATTTACATACTAATTGGCAAGGCAGCGATAATGTCGCCTTCGACTCCGGTATTGGTAGAGGCAGATATTGAGTGAAATATGGCAGAGATCTCAAGCGTTGAAAGAAATATCCATTAATTTTAGTTTTCGCATTTGTATAATTGCAAGGTTTAGTTTTCACGAAAACTGATAGTGCTCAGGTTAGAATGGGAGCATATTTAAACTGCGGAATGTGTATCTTTTGCGTTCGTTAAAGGATTGGGTTCTTGAAGAATTCGTGGTCTTGAAGGATTGAATTCTTTAGAGGATCGGGGTCTTGAAGGATTGGGTTCTTTAGAGAATCGGGGTCTTGAAGGATTGGATTCTTTAGAGGATCGGGGTCTTGAAGGATTGGATTCTTTAAAGAATCGGGATCTTAAAAGATTGGATTCTTTAGAGAATCGGGGTCTTGAAGGATTGGATTCTTTAGAGAATCGGATTCTTGAAGGATTGGATTCTTTAGAAAATCGGGGTCTTGAAGGATTGGATTCTTTAGAGAATCGGATTCTTGAAGGATTGGATTCTTTAGAGAATCGGATTCTTGAAGGATTGGATTCTTTAGAGAATCGGGGTCTTGAAGGATTGGATTCTTTAGAGAATCGGATTCTTGAAGGATTGGATTCTTTAGAAAATCGGGGTCTTGAAGGATTGGATTCTTTAGAGAATCGGATTCTTGAAGGATTGGATTCTTTAGAGAATCGGGGTCTTGAAGGATTGGATTCTTTAGAGAATCGGATTCTTGAAGGATTGGATTCTTTAGAGATTCGGGGTCTTGAATTGAATTCTTTAAAGAATCCGGTACTTGAAGAATTATTATTTTATATATAGAGAATCGGGGGCTTTGTAAGTAAATAAATACACATTGTGTAAGATTGTAAGTTTTTTTTCTTTTGTATATTATTGTATTACTCTAATAATGTCACTCTAATAGTGCTTTGTTTTTCTTTTACAGGTAAGTGGATATTTCTGCTTCAGTTTTGAGTTACGACTGCTTGTACGGTATACGGCGTAAGGTAAATTTATTTCATTATAAATAATTTAAGAAGTTAGCAAGTTTTGCAAGTTGAATTTTAGAATTTAGGACAGAATGGCAGGAGGACAAAATGGCAGGGGACATAATGGCAGGAAATAAGGGCAGGAGGACAAAATGGCAGCGGACGAAATGGCAGGAGGACGAAATGGCAGCGGACGAAATGGCAGAAGGACGAAATGGCAGCGGACGAAATGGCAGAAGGACAGAATGGCAGGAAGTTAATTTGGCAAAACTTATAGCTCCTAGGGCTCGTATTTTTAGGTTTTACCTATTGTGTTTGTTAGTAGGTAACGGTTCTCGATTTATTCATTTCTATCTCAAATGTCCAAAGCATATAAATACAGCTAAATTGAACCAAGAGCGTAAACGAAGGTAAATATCAGTTATCCATGTCTTAACTTTTTTCTTAAATTTATTTCTTTTTAACCATCTTCCAATTGATATCTTGGTTTTATAATAATTCTAAGTAGTACAACTTTTATTTATGACGAAAGAATTTTCCCGTGGACTCCCTCTGAATTTCTCTCAGGGTCTAGCTATCATGTGACAAAGAATTAAATCTACTAATTGCTTTCACACAAAATATAATTTTGAAACTTGGGAGCCTAGTGGTATCTTTGTGTCTGTAGTATGTAATAATAATGATACGTTATGCTCTTGAACATCTTAATGGTATCTGTCGTTTGACTTCAGAAGACTGAGTTTAGCCTGCCTGTCCCTCCCCCTCCTCTATCTGAAAAGCCCTATATTGTTATTCACATATGAAATTCAAAGACAAAGGCGATCGTCTTTATCCAGTCATATTTTTTTATTTCAAGTGTAAGTATTAAAATGTGCTACGCATGGTTGCAAGAGGCTTTTTTTTTTTTTTTAATATTGAACTTAGGTACCTAATATTGGAACTATTTTTCTTCATGAATTGATGTAAGAAGCGGCCGCGTGATTTTCGACCAATTATTTCATCACTGGTATCTATGAGCAATGAGATAACAACAGTGAAAGACAAACTTCGTTCTTCTCAAACTTGATACTTTGAAAAACTTATGAAAGTAGTTTCGTTATCCAAATACATTTTCAATCAAATCAGTTTCAGAAGTAGCATTAATCTCATAATAACGTAATGGCTGCAAGAGTTACCCTGAAAATGTATTTTGTATGTTTTCTTTTATTAAGTAATTCAGAGATTTTTTTCTGAATTTCACTGGTGTTGTGAGGAACCTTAAATTATCAGGCATTCCACTTTAATCGCTCCCCTTTCACCCCCAATGCAATATTGGGTATATTTACTGCTTAGTGCAGCTTAAAGGAACCATGATCGTGCATATTTGATTTCTAACTTGCTTGCTTATAGCGTTGCCCACAAGACGATATGAGAATTCAGGTTTACTCGTCTTGGTCGTAACTGTTTGTAAAAATCCTGTCTCGAATCAAAATTTTCTCGTCTAGTTTTGTAAATTTATGTACAAAATGTGTTCTGATTTCCGTCTTAGATTCATGTAGAATTTATCAGAATTCTTCCAGGTTACGACAAGTTCACGAAAGACTGATATAACGACATTTAAACCATATTTATTAATGAAGTAAATTGTGTAATGACTTGCATATCTTTAAACGTTGATAAATGCTTTTTCTTGTGTTCATACTATTACCTTATCAAATTGCATATGACATATATACAATTAATCATATCCAATATTTTGAAAACGGGAGATCCTATGTCTACCGAAAGTTCTAGTGTTTCTTGTGAGTATTCTACAATTTGTTTCCTCCGATGATTTTTGCCCCGAGCTTCCCTTGAATTTGTCCCTATGCATATTTTATAAACTTAAAAATACTAGAGACAGTCACCAGAAAATAATGAGTACACATCCTACATATCCTCTAGTCAAAAACTTCGGAACGAGTCGAATCGACCAATTTTAATTCGTTTTCTTTGCCACAGAAAGTATCTGATCCTTTGTACAATACCGAGGTTAGTTTATTCGCAAGTTAATATGGAGGATGTATGTATTTTCCTTTTTTTTTTTTTTTTTTTTTTTTTTTTTTGCTTGTTACTTAAAATGTTTTGCAAATAACTTCAATAACTTTTGAAACTGTTTATCTTCACTTGAGCATATACAGATCACAGTGAGAAATAAAGATAAAAGCTGCTTCCTTCTAGTAGATCTAATTCCCGAAAAGATCTTAAATAATATATATAAACAAGAAAACGACTAAAACTAATTTCTTTCATTAAGACACTGCTAGTATGAATAGAAAGCTTGCAATAGTAAGGTGTTTGTAGATGACTGTCAATTAGAATTGAAATATTATTAGCACTTCGAATTTTGAACCATAATGAATAAATCGAAAATTTATGTTGAAATCTTCATTTATCAAGCAAGAAACAAAATAGTTTAAAACCCGAGAATTCAAATTAACTTCCTGCCATTCTGTCCTCCTGCCATTTCGTCCTCTGCCAATTCGTCCGCCTGCCATTTTGTCCCCTGCCATTTCGTCCGCCTGCCATTATGTCCCCTGCCATTTTGTCCTCCTGCCATTATGTCCGTTCCCCGAATTTTAAGCTAAAGTATAGACATTCTGTATTTCAAAAACTTAACTCTGCCTCACCTTCAGGATGGAGTTTCTGTATATTCAGCGTCATTCAGTTTCAACTTCATAGCATATGCGGGCTCAGTCTTTATTCATTTTACATACCTCTCTCTTCCAATAACCAATGGCCATTCTCTTCTTGAATCTGTTTCTTATTTTGCCACTTGTCTTTTGTACGAATATCAATACCACTTTTTCATTCTTGCTGCTATCGAATCCTTTTGACATCTCCTTATCCACCTAACATCTTGAAAGTCAGAAATAATGACGATAAAGTCTGATGTCCTGAACACAAAATATTCAATTCAAAGCCGGTCGACCGGCCGTAGCCGTTCCGTGAACAGAACGACGGTTAATTTACTTTAGGTATAACCTTTTGAAATGTTTCAGAAATGATGTCTCGGTCTTGAACAAAACATTTCTGACGCAAATACTTAGAAGAGAATCACTTATTAGACTCGTTTTACCTTCAACCTCATTCACTAGTGATAGGTGTTGGGGAGAGATCAGATCTCACGAATTATTTTGGACTTCATTATTTCAAGACTGAAGAAAACATAGACCCCCCTACAATGGCGTATTTACGATTTTGTTTCGGGAGGGGCTTTGCTAACTTTCGGGGGGGGGGGGGCTTTGCCTGGAAATGTGAAAATTCTGCAAGATATTTCATTTACTTTACTATACTAAGTAAGATTTCGGGGGGGGGGCTTAAGCCCGGAAGCCACCCCCCTAAATACGCCACTGCCCATACTGTTTCTTAAGTTCCATTTCCAAAGCGTTTGCTTATGGATTTCGATATATCAAGGTTCCCTCCCCCCTTTTTTTCTTTTTTTAAAACCTCACACACAAGGAAAAGCAAGAAAGATACAGTACAGTGTTTGAAGTGTATAAGGAAGTTTTGACTGGTGAGTCAGAAATCAGATATTCAGGCCGTGCTGATACGTCATCGTACAAAACACGACGAGGCATGGGTCGAGCTTGAGAATACAAGTTTTCTTTTTTTGCTTGAGAACAAACAAAAATTCTTTTTAATTTATGACTATGTGGGAAGGAAATATGTTTGAATTCCGTGCATCTTTTGATGCTGGCTGCGTGGTTACTTACAAGGGTATAATTGTAACAAATTTCTGGTATGTTGGTGGGTATTTTTACTCCTCCTCCAAGTTCTTGGATTTTCATTGTGATTGGAGCAGAATATGAATTCCATTATTTAGCTTAGTCTTGATAATATCAGGAACGAATGCGTCATATTCCAACAATAAATGATTCTTTCATCTTCCATTCTAAAATTACATATTTGTATTTTGCCTGAATTCTACTAGTTCATCTGAACCTAACTGATATATTCCTCTAAATATTCCCTTTGTTATATCAATTGAATGGTAGTCTGTTTAATTCTAACTGTTTTCTCTCTCGGGTATATAAAAACAATATGGACCCACACAGTGGCGGATCCAGGATATGATCAAGGGAGGGGCTAAACTATAGTTTGCCGATTTATCCAGTTTAAAACAGGATTGAAGTCCATTTTAACCAGTGTATACCTGAGGGTCAAGGGTGGGGGCTATAGCCCCCCTTGGATCCGTCCTTGGACCCACACGTACCTCAAAGGTGCCAGACTAACATTCTCGTACTGTTGACATGCTAGTCTTATTTCCAGAGTCCTGACTTCGATTCTCAGTTTCAGCGTATAAAGAATAAAACAAAATAGCTTGGAACTAAATGAGACTGGATAATTTGATACTGGAAATGCCCGCTGGTACTCATTGTCTCAGCTTTTTTTTTTTATATATATATAATTTTAACGGAGTATTATTTTAAGCGAGTGATAAAAGATCGGATGTCCTTATGAGTCACGTGGGAAAGAAAACTTATGCTATTTTTCTACTGTGAAATTTCATATATCTAAAAACGGGCGTTGTACCTGTGAGGTACACGTATAAAGCGACTCTTCGGAAAATTATCATCATTAGAAAATCTACATCGGCAATATTTAAGATTCAGTGTCACTTAAAAGTACGCATTAGATTCGTATACATCGATCTTTTTATCTCCGATGTACAGATATGACGTATATGTGTTCGTTTTTTTTTTTAAACTTTGGCAATAACTCAGAGGCTGTAAGACCGAATAGTGACTTCTTTTTCGTACTTGAGCTCCTTCGTGACTAAGCGGTTAGCATACGCGCCTTTGGCGTGGGAGATCCGGGTTCGATTCCCGGTGGGAGCTCATGTTCAGATTCCACGTTAATCAATAGGTCCCGTCTTGTATAGCCTCGCTGCTGAAAGGGACGTTAAACTCAAAATCAACTCTTTTTCGTACTTCACGAAAATATTATTTGAAGATGGTAATTTGTTTTTCCCAGATTTTTTTTCTTTTTCGTAATACTTCAGAATACACCACAGTTCAGCACGCTCGCGGCTGTATGGGTAGCGTACACGCCTGTGACGTGGGAGACCTGGATTCGATTTCCGACAGGTGATGATGTTTTGATCCTACGTAAAGCTGTAGGTCTACATCTCACATAATCTCGCTGCTGAAAGGGACGGTAAACTCAAATCGAAAGGAAAAATCAAAAGATAATACTAAACAAGATTAACTACACCAGCCATTGCAGATTAACAACAATAACAACATAATAGTATCGTCTGAAATCATTTGCACAAGCAATTTAGCAGTTATTGGGTTCAACATTATCTTTTGGTATACCCTGTACGAGTGATACATGTAAAGCTCAAATTTAATTACATCGTCTTATAGATGTTCACGTACACTGAAAAAAAAAAACTGATGTATTCATTTTGAGTTTTTTCTTTTAATCTTTTTGTGTTATGCTAATATTTTATTATCCTCGTCTGATTAAAATTTAACGTTGGATTGTCGTCTAGAATTGATGAACGTTGCGGCCAGTTCAGCCTTGAAAGTGTTACACTTGTGGATGCCGGTGCCAGCGAAGTCTCTTCAGTTGAAAATTGTAAGGCGTCCGCGTATTGATTAGTTCAACTGAGAATTTGTTACAAGACCTAGGGAAACCGGGACGAGCTTTTGCTTTACTTCAGCGTTCTTTGGTTACTTGATAAATAAACCATAAATAAACCTTTCAAAAGTGCTAAACGAACACGTGACTACGCAGTATGTAAGTCATCTTGTACGTATTTTACTAAGGTCATCAGATTTCCAGAATGCTAAAGCGAGATAATAGTGTACTGATAATAGACACTAACTAATTAATTCGCTCTCTGACCTATGGAACCCGGACGTTCAATGCCATGTTCACAAAAACCCTCCATTGACTTCTGTCCTTAGCCAACTTGGTCCAGTTCCCACTTTGTTTTCCTGTTTGTGCGAGATTTATCTTAATATTGTCCTCCCATCTACGCCTAGGTCTTCCTAATGGTCATTTTCCGATTGCATTTCCAGTTAAAACTTTGAAAGCGTTGGTACTTTCTTACATTCTGGCTACATGATCTGCTTACCTGGGCCTCCACGGTATTAATTGCAGTTCTTCGTTACGAAGTGTCCACCATTCTCCATTCCTGTTCGTCTTGTGCCCGAATATTCGTCTCGGGATTTTGTTCTCAAATACTTCCAGTATACTTTCTTCCCTCAGAATATGCGACCATGTTTCACAACCACACATCACAACAGGCATGATCATCGTTTTATATATTTTACCTTCGGAGTGAGCGGTCTCGGGTTCGATCCCCGGTAGGGGCACTCGGTGGAAACAGTGTAAAAAGCTTTTTCAGGCCAGCCGCCCTGAATGAGGTTTTCCTGGGTTTTCCTCATTCACACACCACGTGAATGCCGGGGTGGTACCTAACATAGGTCCCAGGCCGCGTCCTTCCTTCCCCCATCCTTTCTTCCTTCGCTTTTCTCGGATAGTGTGCTTGCCGAGGGACGTCACTCCTCAAACGTAACAGGCTAAATGGACACAGATGCCGAAAGCCCAGAAATGTAAATCGTAAATCCCGTTTTATATATTTTAAGCTTCAAATTCTTCGACAGACTTCGCAACTACAAGGTTTTAAACTGAATAATACCACGAATGCCCTGCTTTCAGTCGGCATTTAGTTTCTTCGTGGATATGATTTTGGTCTGTTAACATTGATCCTAGATATTTGAAACTATCTATGTTGTTGAAAATATTATTTGATATTTGTCACACCCATAGTTTGTAGTATTACGACCCCATAGAACTTCTATGTATTTAGTTTTTTTTTTTCTTTCTGCATTTAGTTCCAAGTGTCTGCTAGCGTTTAATAAGACCTCTGCATTCATAGACGCTTTTAAAGATATAATTGAATTCTGGATCACTACTTAAAAGTGATAATTGTTTTTTTTTCTTTATCGTTCACAGCTATTGTTATTTTCTGATTCGGAAATCATATATATATGGCTCATTAATTTGATAATTGTAAGAAAAGTGCACCTTGTGATGTTGGCATTGTGGCATCTACCCAACATCGTGAGGAGAATTGGGGAGCTGCTTGAAAGAAAGAAAGAAGTAGCGAAGTCCAGTCCTAGAAAAAGAGCAAGGGGAGTCGGCCCTTAGACCACTTCAAAGGCACAAGTGTCACAAAAGCCGACCGGTAGTCTGTGCTAGGAGCTTACTTACTTTAGTTTTTTTAGTTTTTAAGAAAAGTACAAATTGCTGAGGTAGTTTTTATGATGGAGAACACACAGCACAAGCCATAGACCAGACCGGAAATATGCAAGCGTCATCTCATTTGAATTTCCTCGCTTGGATTGTTTTGATGCAAGTGCATGAGGGGAAGAGAAGGAAAAGGAAGTTTTTAATGTCTTTTGTGTGTGTGTTTGAATTGTGTCTAGGTAATTAGCGGCCTTCGTTTTTGCGCTTGGTGATGATGGCCATTAATTTCTCTGTGGATGTGCGACGTGTATAACTAGACATGATTTTGCTATTTTCAGTATTCTGCTCTCTGATGTGCCGTGAAGATAAATGTGTCGCGGTTCTAGGTGTTTTTGTCTTTACAGAAGCAAAGCAAATTTTAACTTACTTCGCCGAAAGCTAAGCTAAATATACAGAACAACTTGTAAGCTAGAGGTCGAATTTTTAAGAGCAAGATTTTCACTGCTTTAGACCGTACAGTAGTTCGTTATCAATTATCATGATTATTTATATATTTATTTATGTACTTTTTGCTGTTTGTGATAGTGTTCTGAATCTCCTGAATGGAAAAATTGTCTTCAGGTTTGGAATCATCACCCTCGATCAGAGGTAACCACTTTGACCAAACCTCACTCAACCTCACGCTCACATCGCCAGTCTGACCTCACGCTCACTTCGTGAGGTTGAGGTCGAGTGAGCGTGAGTTCCGAACTCGTGAGCGCCGACCTCTGCCCTCGATCTATTCGGCCGTTTTCAGTGTCACGACTTGTGTGTCATTAAGAATTTAAGGAAAGTATGCTTGGTCTGCATCTCGAGAACAATGAAGAGCTATTGATAGACGGTCTTCAGATTCGGAAAAACATCCTTGCTTTATTTGGCCATTTTCGATGTCACAACCTGAGTGTCAGTTTGTCATTAGGAATTTGTTTAAGGAATATGGTTTTGAAAGATTTATTGATAAACGGTATCAGATTAGGAATCAGCACCCTCGATTTACTTGCCTGTTTTGATTGCCATGACCTGTGTGTCATCGGAGCTGCCTTAAAACTTGTTTAAGGGATAGAACTTGAGCTGTTTCGATATAGAACAAGAATGTATTATATGATACCTAGATGGCTTCTATTTTCTCGTATGTATTAAACAAGTGGTTGCAGTCATTTCCTACAATCACTTGAGTGAACCAGTTTGTAGCATTGGATTGGGTGACGAAGGGGGTGAATCGTAATAATTAGAAAGACAGAATATATAATGGTTGCCAAACCACAAACACACGGTCGGTGACTAGTTTTATACCTTTTGATTTTTTGAAATTCGAATTTGATGTAATGGGATTTTACACATCTAAATTAGTCTATGCCAAATTTCAACTTGCGCAAGCAAAAAGTTCAAAAGTTATGGGCAAGTTTGTATTTTTCATGGTTTAAGTTCGATTTTTGATTTGAATAGTTTGTCTAAGTTCAGATAAAAAAAAATCAAGACCTAAAAGTACTTATATTTTTTGGCAACTTTGACCCCATTACCTTTAAGCCTTTAGTTTGCGCAAGTTGAAATTTGGTGTATAGTAGACTAATTAAGACGTGTAGAATCGAACATTATCAAATTCGAACTTTTTTTTTTTTTTTTTTTAAGGACTAA
This sequence comes from Thermobia domestica, assembly GCF_964235325.1. NCBI lineage: Eukaryota > Metazoa > Arthropoda > Insecta > Zygentoma > Lepismatidae > Thermobia > Thermobia domestica. The sequence continues at coordinate 240,285,006 of NC_137464.1, forward strand.
AATTCGTCACCGATCCAAGCACATTTTTCAAACGAAGAGTACGCGAGTTGTAGTGGTGCATAGAATTAAGTTTTGTTATTTCTAAGAGGTCTGAGTGCGTCTGGATTTTGTTATTAATTCGTTTAATTATGATATTTTCCGTTTAACTGATAACCATCCGCTACTAATGTAAAGTCTTTCCAGCCTTAGAACAAAGTAGACAAAGCTAAATGAATTACTACGCAGCTCACACGTGCTTCAGCAGCGAGAAACGTGAACAGCAAGATGGTCTGCTAATCGTCGCATAATTTCCAGACAGTTTGTTGATAAATAATTAACGGACTGACACTGACTACTGTATGTTGGAAATATATATTTTCTTAAATCCTTATATAAACTAGATTGTCTCTATTTCTGTTGTCCTCTTTTGTGATTTATAACACGAGACGAAAATGGATTATTGTCACACATTATTATTGGTTTTTGTAATAGCACTGAACATTATTGCTGCCGATGGAGGTGTTGACTGGTACAGTCTGTCTCGATTTTAGCTAGAATATATTATTAAATTATTCATGATTTTTAAATTCTAACATTTCGGGACACACTGGGGAGCTGCTTACACACCAGTGTGTCGCGACACATCGATTGAGAACCATTGATTTAGAAGCTCGCTAGCTCTTGCTTTAATAAAATGCTTTCCAAATATACACCTACAATTTTTTTTCCTGTACTAGGAAAAGCACACATTGGAATTATCATATAGTCTATTATGTAAGTGATTATACTAACAAAAGCTTGTGCTCTTTATGCATAAAACAAGAATTTATTGTTTTAATTGCTATTGTGAGTGAATATATCACATTTTAACAGTACTAACCACCATAAAACCAACGAGGATTGTTTTTAAGATGATAAAAGAGAGCCGTATTTCTCAGATTTTATAGTTTTTTATTGTTCTCTTATTCAGAATACAAAGAAGAATTTTTTTAAAGCACATTTTTAAAGCACATTGTATTAACGAGCTAAGAATCTAGCTAAGATGCCATTTAATATGTATGTGATGTTTTGCTGCTTTAATTGCTTTGCTGAAAATTAGTTCATTCGAGGAACATAACAATGAAATTAGAGCATTTTTCGTAATTAATTACTTGTAATGTAAATAGTGTGAACCTTTTTCGGTGAATATTCCGAAGTTTATGTAATGAATTTTTAGATACTATCTCTGAGAAAATAAAATTATGGTGATTGTGATAATATATAGTTTGATGAATGAAGTGGTTTTCTTATTGTTGCAGTGTGAAATCCGCATTACGCCTTCGGTATTGTTGATTCCAAAATAAACTGTTACCAAGCGACTCCCAGGAACCTATACTTTTTTTTTTTTGCCCCACAATTATGCACCAAAGAGGCCTACGCTAAGGGAGTCGGTGGTAATGAGATGTATATGCTATTGATGGAATTAGCGAAAGTGGGAGGAAACGGAATAACTTCGAGGGTACCCACGCGTACGGTATTTGTCCATCACAAAGTCCCACTTGACGGTAGCTGGGATCGAATCAGAGACCCCACGTGCTCGAGGTAAGCGCTTTACCACTGAGCCACCGCAGCTCTCACGTACCTGCTGTACTTATTACATATATACAGGGTGTTCTGAACTAGAGCGACAAACTGTAAGAAGTGATTCCTCACATTAAAATCAATAAATTTGATATGGATCTATGGGGAAAGTGCGGAGCTAGGTCCATTTGAAAAAACATGGAAGAATACCTCAAAACACGCATTATTTCGAACACCTACGAACTGAAAAGCTGATGATCCATGAAAGCATAAAGGAAATCACACATATGCTATTCAAAAATTACGGAGGCATGGTGGCTCAGTGGTAGATCGCTTACCTTTAGTGCATGGGATCCCTGGTTCGATGTCCGGCCAAGTAAGTTTGTGGTGGACAACATGGTGTCCGTAGGTTTTCTCAGTTTACTCCCGTTTCCTGTTACTTTCTCATTTCACGAATTCTTGCATCATCATTCACTTGCTTTAATCATAGTCTCCCGTAGCCTAAGAGGCATAACGTGAGAAGTTAAACTAAAAAAATTCGTTTCATTTCAAAAATTCATATTTCAACAGTGCCTAATGGATGAGCAATTGATTCCGCACAAGACATGAGGAATTCTCAGATAAGCTCAGGTTAGCCCAAAGTAGCCAAAGAGAAGCTTTGCCAGCAATGAAACACGGAAGCCGGAAGTGTTGTGGACCGACAGCCACGGTGGTGCTGCGATGTCTTTTTTAAATCTTTTGCAATTATATACTTTTACCCACAGATCCATATAGTTTTTTTCTTTCTTATTTTGATGTGAGGAATCCTCTTGCTTTTTGTCGGTCTAGTTCATTAACACCCTGTATATACTTCTTGGCTTAGTCCCTGTGCTCCATCGTGCTTCTAACGCACAGCACGGTACGTTTCTAAAGTAGAACGTGAAACTTTGCGCCAAATATTTGAGTTTGACGATCGGGATTTGGCCTTTACGTAGGCTCCTTTGTTTGCCAAATGCTGAACAAACTCTCTGCTGTGACTGCTGAAATCAGTCCTGAAATTTCATGCCCGGTGTAAAATCCTCATTGTGAAAGGGGTGTGCAATACATGCTTTCACCCGTTTGCTTCTTCAGTGTGCGACCACCTTAACAAAAGAGATTGATATTCTCTGCAGCAAAGTGTTTCTAGATACTAAATTTCTTGCAAAAACATTTCCAAGTTTCATATCTGGCTGAGAATCACGTCCCTCTCTTTCAACCCTTTGGTCATTCTTATTTGATTTTTGCAAGTTGATTGATATATTCGTATTTTGTAATAAATAAAAACGAAATTTCTTTCGTTTGCGTAGTGTTCGAAATTTCGAAAAAGCGAGACTTGTACAAAATTTACAAGACGAGATTTGGAAACCTTATTTCTCGTCTCGTCTCGTGGGCAGAACCGCTGATGAGTCACAGAGGTTAAAATTCCGTAAGAGGCCTCATCCCGGCAAAATTAAAATACCGCTAATTTTACAGTAATTATGTGATATCTTTCAATAGATAAAATATAATCGAAAGAAGGAACAAAGGCACCCTAGACAATATCATGTTACATGAGATACCGTTATCACAACTCACTTATCTGCTTTCGATTTCGAGCCATTTTGAAAATCGGCATTTATTTTCGCGTTTCTAGACGGCTGAAAACTGAAAGCCACTAGGTGACTTGTGATAACGGTACCTCACACAAAATAATATTGTCTAGGGCGCTTTTGTTCCACATTTCAATTATATTTTATCTGTTTGAAGATATAACATAATTACTGTAAAATTAGCGGTATTTTAATTTCGCCGGGATGAGGCCTCTTAATGTACTAATTCCTGATACAACAATTAATACATTAAATCAGTGTTTCCGAACATTTTTTTACTTACGGCAGTTTACTTAATGCCTACGACATCGCGACACGTTTGATAATAATAATAATAATAATAATAATAATAATAATAATAATGTACATTATAATATTGTAAAACCTATAAGCTTGTATAAAGTAGTGACTATATAGTACTGAGCATATTGCCGTCATTGGGGGTGATGACTGGTACACTCAGAATTGATTTTAAATCATTATTAGTGCTTCATGATTTTTAAAATTTCGTGACACCCTGTGGGACTTTACAACACTGGTTGAAACCACTGCTTTAGCTAAAATTTATTACCTTTATTTCAAGCGATAAAATTTGAATTTTTGTCAGTGTGACCTTCTTCACGAACCGATTCTGCCGTGAAGATAATGTTGCTTTTTTTTTTTTCTTTCTTCATGGAATTGGATTAATATACCGTTTTCGGGATATAAACAACGGAAAGTTATCATGAATAGGTAGATAAAAAACATTGAAACAAGATCGAATACGAGCAAATTCGTATCCTCTTTTAAGTCTTTACATATTAACACTTAAGAAATGTTTTAAAAATTCGAAGGCATGGTCGTACACATGTGTCGTTTTTACGACTGTTTTCATGGTTGTTAATACTTGCAGCAAAAACTTACTTCAATTTCCTTTCTTAGCCATGTGTGACAATATACTTTGGTAAAAGAAATTAAAAGAAATAAGAAAACTGCTGAAGTAGAAACTTTTTTTTAAAAAAAAAATTAAAGAAGTTGTTGAACCTTGAAACTTATATGGCACGAAAGTACAAGTTTAAAAATAACTTATCGTTAAGTACAAATGTCACTGCAAATTTCCAGTATGTTGTTAAATAACAATAACATTGCTACAGAAATTCCATAAAATGTTGGAAGCAGTTGAATCCAATATTAACAAAATTAATTTTGTAGCGTACTTGGCCTTTGTACAAATGCGTACGAGGTCTTCCTCAACTTGTGTGACGAAGTCCTGACGCACTGTACCATACTTCCACAACAAACATTGTTCTCTGTTTTTATGGGTTGACCTTTTTGTTTTGTTTCAGCGAAGCTTGAGTTTGCATGTCGTGGAATGTAGAGCTATTCTGTTTTTTTTTCTTTTGTTTCTTTATACTTTTTTTTTAAATGCCCCAAAACAAAAATGCCAGGTGAGGTCGTTGATGGTCACTTTTGTTTTTTGTATTAATTTACTTATTGCTCCAGCGTAAGAGGAATTTAATACACAAGGTTCAGGTACTATTTTGGTGAGGGTTTTCAGAAGGCGCGTTGAAGTTATAATAATAATAATAAAAAAAACTTTTAAATTTGGTTGGATTCAGTGGCGTATTTAGGATTTTGTTTCAGGGAGGCTATGAACAATGCGGAGAAGCAGGGGGGGGGCAATTGCGCATATGAGTTTGAGAATTAAATATATTTTAATAATATTCTTACAAATGGTAAGAAGGATTATTGCTGTACGTGGAATGAGAAAACTAACAAATTTATTTGGGGAGGGCTTGCGCCTCATAGCACCCTAAAATACGCCATTGGTTGGGTTAGTAAATTGTTTGAGTTGAGTGGTCATCCTTTATGAAACGACATACAGTACTTAAAGTGCGATCTAAACAATTACTCGGATTGTTATCCGGAGATGGAACTCAGGACTACACGCATTAGCTACTTGACCACGTTAGAATAGGTTAGATATTTGGAGTTTGTTTATTTTTTTTCAATTTCGATGGCATGTCAGACGCGAAATACAGCTTAATGTAATCTTATACAGGGTGTTTCAAAACAACACCGACGTTTGGGAGGTTATTCCTAGCACCAAGATAAGACAAAAAAGTATAGACCAATCTGGGTGCACAAATGCTTCCTTTTGGAGTTATAGGCTGCCGAAAACATGAAAATATGAACTTTAAAGGTCCGTAGCTCCAATACTATGGAACGTACCGTAGTCGGGTCAAGACTTCAGTTAGGAACTAGTGTGTGCCCTATCCAAATATCCATGTTTCAGAATTCTGCGGTACTCCCGCAACAATGTTTATAGAGGTAGTTTGTGAGGACTTCAAATTATATGCCCGTAGCCAAACACCCTCTATTAAAATTGTTGCGAGAGTACTGCAGGATTCAAAAACATGTATTTTTGGATAGCGCACATATTAGTTCTTAAGTGAAGTCTTGACCCGACTGCGGTGGGTCCCATAGTATTGGAGCTATGGACCTTCGAAGTTCATTTTTTCATGTTTTCGACAGCCTATAACTCTGAAATGACGGATTTCTACACCCAGGTTGGTCTATACTTTTTGTCTTATCTTGGTGTCAGGAATCACCTCCCAAATGTTGTTGGTGTTGTTTGGAAACACCCTGTATATATATATATGTAGTAATGCCGGGAAATGAACTCGAAATCTAGCATTAAATCCATTTCTTTGCATGTGTACAGTAAGATTGGAGTATTATTATTATTATTATTATTATTATTATTATTATTATTATTATTATTATTATTATTATTATTATTATTATTAATCCATTGTATATAACGTTTTGTAGGTTGAAACATAGTAACGTTCAGTGACGGAAAGCTTACTACAATCTATAATTTAGACTTTTCTTTATTTGGTTTATGTATATATAACTATAGATCAATTAGCATTATTTCTGCTTTTCAGACTAAAAATCGCTGTCTCGTAATGCTCTAGTTCCACATTTCCTTTACAATCCAGAAAATAAGTGTGTTCACACCACGCTCGCACCTATAAATTTTAGTTGAAGCTTAAAGGGTTGAAAGTTTGGAGAAGGGGTCCCAATAATACGAGACACAACGTGTATGTAGTTTTGAATGTAGCCTATTATTCTACGCCCAAAAAGACATTAAAAAGTAATTGCTAAGTACTGCTACCTTTATTTTCATTTTTAAAAAAGAAAATACAAAACTAGATTGTTTTTATTTTTTAAAAAAAGAAAGAAAGAAAATGAAATCTTTCAGTTTAACGTCCCATAGTTTGCGTGTTAGGCTAAGGGAGACAATGATTAAAGCAAGTGAAAAATGATGGAAAAATTGGTAGGATGAGAAAGTGGGAGGAAACATTAATACCCTGAGAAAACGCACTTACACGATGTCCATCACAAACTTTCTTGGCGGGAATCGAACGAGGAACTCTACACATGCCAGAGATAAACGCTATACCACTGAGCCACCATGCCTCCAAGAAAAGAGTTGAGTTTGAGTTTAACGTCCCGTTCAGCAGCGAGGCTATATGAGACATGAACCTACTGATTAACGTGGAATCCGAACCACATGAGCTCCCGCCGGAAATCGAACCCGGGTCTCCCACGCCAAAGTCGCCTCCAAGAAAAGAGAGTACAGATGAATTGTAAGATCAAATCTTCATGCTACATCAATCATTTTCCTGTTAAACAAGTATAGTTTTATTCATAAAGGTGCAAAGGTATGTCGAGTTACAATTTTTGAGAGGGGGGCACGAACACGGCGGATCCTCCAAGTGGGTGCGCCCCCCTGGTTCGCACCGAAAATCAACCCGGGATTACGCATACTAATTAGTAGTCTATACGGGACCTTTAAAAAAGTATTATTTTTAAGCGAAACCAAAATCATGTCACATAGGTATTATTTCATTTTTCTTTCGGTCTGTTTGTGTAGATTGCCAGTTCGAATGAAATTTATTTTTGTTCTTTGTGTATTATTATTATTATTATTATTATTATTATTATTATTATTATTATTACTCCGGAGAAATCACTCCAAGTTGTCAACATAGCACATAAATCACTGGAAATTATTATGCAATAAGAATCAGCGTCAGTATTTTTATCCTTTCGAGGCATGTGCCATTATTTCATATTACGTATCATGCTAATTTATGCGGACGTCGCGGAAGTACCCATATAAATTATTGTCTTGAAGGTACCACATCAGAAAAACAAAACACCGTAAACAGTATGTAATTGCTGACAGATTAGTTAATATGTCGTGTTGTTTTCTGCCAGCACGAAATGGATGAAAAAAAAATGTCATTCTTTTGTCAAGGACTGTCGTGTTGCGGGTCGAGTGCGGAAATCGGAGAGCGGTTTTTTTTTCCCCTCCCTGTGATCATTAGGTGTCGTAACAGGTCATTAACCTTCAACTAGTAACCACCAGAACATATGATTAGGGAAATGTTTCGTCTCTTATTACCGCTAATGCTTTAGTCGAAATAACTGCATTCTTTTGTGTTAGAGCAATCGTCTGATGTTGCACTTTTTTTTCTTATTTCATAAAGTTACATAAAATTGCAATTGTTACATGTGTGGTAATATAAAAACATATCTGTGTGTGACGTAATTGTAATTTCCAGACACAACACAGTCTTTCGTATAAAAAGTGTTCGAAAACTACATAACTTCTTTTTTTGATTCCTAAAACGAAAAGAAACATGGATACGGAAAAGGTCCATTTCTGAGCTATAGCTCGCCGAAAACTTGTCAGAAACAATAAAAAACAAAGCCATAACTTGTAATGTCGGATCAAGGCCAGGTTTATAATAATAATAATAATAATAATAATAATAAAAACATACTGATTGAGTCTTCAGTTAATATGCCCATGGATATGGAGAAAGGCGGGATAGTTATGGGCGCCGATTCTGGGGGACCGGAGCCCCCTTCCACACATTAGTTTGGGTTTCCGTGGTTCTGATATCTTTGCTTAAATTTTTCCTTGGATATCTGACAGCGAAACACACACACACACACCTGGACGCTTTTTCCCCAAGCGTTCACATCCAGTGCTTGGGGTCCCTTTTTCGATCCCAGCTTGCGCCGTGTGGACTTTGTGTGGACAAACACCGCGCTCGTGGGTTTTCTTGGGGTTCTCTCCCACTTTCTTCATTCCACCATTTCATTCATTTCTCATCATCACCGTCTCATTTACTTAACCGGCGTGGGACGTAAAACCCAAAGATTTCATTTAATTTTTTTCTCTCCCCCAAAAATTATACAGAAATTGGCGCTCGGCGCATACGAGGAAATTAACGAAGTGTTATACAAATTATCATTATTGGCGGATCACCTGCCGCAGCTGAGAAGCTCCCATGCTTTACGGTCTTCCGTTAACTTTTTCGTGTTCACGTACAATTTTTCTGTTGATATCATCCACTAATTGTAGTCTCCTTCGCCCTCTCCCTCTTTCCTGCCACCATACACTCAAGTACGTCCCTCATGATACAGTTTCTTCTTAGCCAATATCCCAACCACTTCCTCTTCTTCTTAATAATATCTAAAATTGTTCTTTTCCCCCCATCATTTCTAAGACCTCATTCGGTTTCCGTTCGACCCAGCTGATTTTCTCAATTCTTCTCCATATCCACATTTCGAAAACGTCCAGTCGTTTTTCATCATATTTGCGTAATGTCCATGTTTCTGATCCACACAGTACCATACTCCATAGGAAGCATTTTGGTCTTCTCTCAACTCTTTATTTAAGATCCCACAAAATTGTATTTTCTTCCTCCTAAATGCTTCTTTTGCCATTCCTATCCTTGCTTTTATTTCACGTTCACATTTCGTATAGATGTGTCTAGTATGATGATACAAAAAACGGATTATAGAGCAGAAGTTGTAAATGCTATACATGCCATGTCTACTGGGCTTGCGTTATGAGACAAGCATTGAGTGTGTCTAGTCTCGAAAATGTCATGAGAGGGAGGACTCATCTCGAAAGTATCTCTTTTTATTGAAAGAACTCCGTCCTGTCTCATAGATAGCCTTTACCGTGGATCGAAACCGTGTAGCCAAGTTGATAAGTAATGGTAGACGCTTTATCTACTATGCAATGTGGCTCTTCAGATTACTGATTTTCACACTGATTAAGATACACTGCCGATGTGTTTTGGATGGAAAGTAAAATTCGGGAGGTTCAAGCTTTATAGTTGGAAAGGATTTGGAAAAGACCTTTAGGTTGGTAAACGTGGTTGTGCTGTAAATCAAGTGATTATACAGGTTCGGTGCTTAAAGTCAACTAATAACTCAGACTGGATTGACATGGGCACAAAAGATGACCTAATGATAGGTTGTATTCATTGGTAATGAACCACTTCCTGAAAATTTAGTATCTCAAAGTGGATGTTGAAAACTGAATGGGTGGATAAGGCATCAAATCAAAGAGTGTGGACGTGGTAGGAAACTAAGAAAGGTATACTGAAGACTATGTTGAAAAGAAATAGTAAGTTTTTTTTTTTATTGAAGTTTAGCATCAGTGAGGACGCCAGCTTTAATTTCTCAGGGGAAGGAGGCAGCCAAACGAAGGCACAGAGATAATTTTATGTAACAACTATCGTTTTATACCAAAAATAATAGTTCTTATTACTTGACCTACATTGTAATATATGTCTAAGGAGGGGCCAGAGGTAGTTACTACCCCTCCCTTCTGGGATCGTCAGTGTTGAGTATTTCTTTTCAGCACCAAGGCTGTATCAGATGTATACCCACAGCGGGAACGAAACTCAAGCGCGTACTATAGTACTCGCGCCGAGTCGTGAAGCTTGGGCTCTAAACCAATCATAGAAATATTTTTCTTGAGCTCCAACACATCGGAAAACTTCGGTACAATTCGTGAGCCGCTTCCCGAGCGCTCACTTGGGGAAATGTCGAACATCTGAAATTCACCAACAATGTTGCCAAACTTTGGAGACATACTAAACGAAGATATAAAAAAGGCATTTAAAATTCCCAATAATAACACTGCACAACAATATCTATTGTAACAACTATTCTAAAATGGTAACAATAGCACAAATAGTAACAACGAAAATATAACACAACAAAAAAGAATTAACAAAACGGAATTTGACACCAATCCGACAACACTGTACTCTCGGGAGATGTTTTCCGTGTAGCGCGAGAGAAGACACTGACAAAATTTGATAGGTGGGGGTTGACGACTGGAACACACCCTGGCGTTCTATTGGGTGGTGAAATCGGTAGATCTAGGTCAAGGTTCACGAGTCGGCGCGAGTACTATAGCCACTACACCAACGGAGAGGGCTGAAAATATGAGGCATGGATAAGTCATACTATTGGCTATGATAGGAACGGTAGAAGGAAAAAGGACCTAGAGGAAGGCTGCGAAGAAATGCACGGGCCAAACAGTACAAGTTGTAGGAAAGAAAATTTCAAGGAAAATAAAATGAAATCTTGAACGTTCTACGATTGTGCCTGTTAGGCTGAGAGAGACGGATGATTAAAATAAGTGAGTGATGGAATAATTGGTGGAAGGAAAATGTGGAAGGAAACTGGATTACCCCGAGAAAACCCATACTCATACGATGTTATCGACCACATGCTTGCTTGGCCGGGTATCGAACCTGGGACTGCCCACCAGAGGTACGCTCTCAACGACTGAGTTACCGTGCCACCAACATTTATAAGGAAATGGAGTATCTGGCTTAGGAAGGGAAGGATGGAGAGCTTTGTTGAAGCCAATCGAGGATTTCTGACCCGAAAAGACTCCGACTGAAACACAGGAGAAGAATACATTCTGAAGGTTCTTAATTTCAAATTGTGTTGTCCCAGTCTTTCCCTTGTCTCGTGAAATGTGGTATATTTGGCTTTGTCGCTGTGGTTTCATTGTGAAACATGATCGTGCCATGCTCCTTACGTGCTTGAGTTCACTTAAATACCATTGGAAGAAAGTGTAGCAAGGGAAAAGATGTTCTTGTGGGAAGAAATCTGGAAAGGACATGTTTTTAGTCTCCACTGGTTGACTTTAATAATTACTTTGCCAACTTGTATTAACAAGGGAATCAGATAGAAATTTCCAATAAACCACAACCTATGATACCGTCGTCTTTTAGGCGTGAAATCACTGCAGAAAATACCTTATTGTAGTAACTTTTCGTTTATCTATGACATTATATTTTTAATTATGTTCGTTCTTATTTTTTTTTTTTTTAATAAAAGTATACAGGATGTCGCAGAATTCTTTCTTCGATTACATTCATAAGGCATAAAATATGACAGATAAATACTTTTTTTTAAAATCTTGAATTGCATGTAACATATGCAAATTTGTGTACACAATTAATACATTTCTATGTGATCCTTTCGTTGCCCAGGTGATATTCCAATTCCACCTATTTGTTTGTCAGCATTATGACTTCAGAAATTCTGCGCCGTAATGCTGTGATGTCGTTCACTGGTGTTCGGTAAACTGGGTCCTTGACATAACACCAAATAGAGAAATCCAGTGGTGCTATGTTTGGAGATCGCGGAGACCAGTTTATGGGTCAATCATGTCCGATCTATCTTCCCGGAAATGTATCCAAATAGGCACGGAATCTAACCGCCAATGAGATGGTGCACATCATCTTGGAAAATAAAGTTTGGAATATCCTGAATGTCCTAATTATAATAGTTCATTTTATGCCAGGACAAAATAAGAACCATACTTAGAGGCTATTTTTCTTAAATCATCTATTTTTTGAATTTCTGTCATATTGTGCATTTCTTTCTTTGTGTTTCATATGGCTACGATTCTTAGAGGTTGAGCAACATACATTTCAAAGTAACTATAATAAATTTGCTTTTTTCTTGAAATCTGCTCGGTACCCCTACCCAATGAATGACTTTAAATTTCCAAATGGGCTTGCCAACTAGAAAGTTAAAGAATATATTTTTACAGTTAAAAGTCCGTTTCGATTCCATTGCCAGTAACACACTTGTGTTAAGCATTGAATGAAGAAAAAGAACAAATAATTATATTGCATTTAATTTTTATTCGCGGGTCATCATCGAACGCTGAATCTACATCAGAAACGTATATGCTTGCTCTCTTCGGTGAGAGACTCGGTCGAAAAAATATTAAAGCTTTTTTCAGGCCTGATCATTTTGAATGAGGTTTTCCTCATTTACATCAGGCAAATGCCGGGATGGTATTTTATGTGTCTCAGTCCGCTTCCTTCCTTCCTTCCTTTTCCTTGGATAGTGTTTATCACCGAGGGACGTCGTCCTTCATAAGTGACGGACTAACGTGGCCATAGATGCCGAAAGCCCAGAAAGCTAATTCGTTCCTAAATCCTTGCTTATGTTATACAGCTATTACTATGTAGAAATCTATATTGAAACCGGGTATTCTAGTTCGTACTACTTCCGGCTTCAGTAGGAGAATAAAGCTTAGGCGAAATCTGTTGTTGGTATTCGTAATCCATACCAAAAGCGTTTGTTGCTTCTATTACCGTGTTCGCTCTTGGGAATCAGTATTAGAATAGTTAATTTCTACCACCTCTAGTTTGAATAGAGCAGGGCCGTGCCGTGGAAAATCAGCGCCCAGGGCGAGAGTATACGACGGCGCCCCCATACATATATTCCAAGTATTTTTTCCTTTCTTTTGCTCCTTTTTCTCCCGATTTTTCGCCCCCCCTTACTTAGGCGCCCGGGGCCGTCGCCCCCCACGGCACGGCCTGGAATAGAGGGTTAACTGAAGAGATGTAACCTATTTTCGCGATGCGAAATTGATTTTTGAAAACTCTTATATCTTGTAACGTTTTTGCTCTCATACTTGTCTGCAGACAGACAGACAGACAGACAAGACATAGCATTTATGTACGACTTCCAACACATGCAGAGCGGGGCCGTGGTGTCTCAGTGGTAAAACGTTCACCATTGGTACATGGGATCCTTGGTTCGACCCCAGCTCGCGCCAAGTGAACTTTGTGGTGAATAAACATCGTATGCTTGGATTTCCTTAGAGTTCGCACTTTTCCTCCCACTTTCTTCATTCCATTGTTTCATCCATTTCTCATCATCCCGTCTCTTTCAGCCTAGCCGGCATAATCGTGGGACGTAAATCTTAAAAAGATTTCATTTAATTACGCATAGTGTTGTTTGGAAATCGAAAAAAGACACGCAGAGCTTTTTCTTATATTTTGATAAAAGAAGTATGAAGAAGCGCGGAGAATTAAAAAAAAAAATCCACAGAGAAACTACGGGGGATTAGTCTCCCACGTCTAGTCCAAAGGTGAGCACTTTACCACTGAGCCATGACAATACCTTTTTTTCTTCCTATCGACTGTACTTTTTCTGTTCTAGCGTAAAATCGTGACTTGCTGCTGTATTTGCTCTCTTGATTGTAGATATCTTATCGTCTGTTTGTCCCGGAGGTGTGCTTGATGTTTGATTAATATTTGCTTTGTTTTCAGAATACAGAACAAAAGACAGTAGGAACACGTGATATGTTTACTTTAACTCGTAGTCTAAACTACCTGTCTTGCACAAAAGCTGGGAATAAGAGAGCGGAAGCTTTGTTGTAATTACGCTGTTGAAGTTTCCCTAGGCCAGTAACTTCCAACTCGATGCGCTGTGACGTCACAATTTGCTGTTTGTGTTCTCAGTAAATTATAGGATGGCCAAAATTTTTCGGAATTGGATATTTCACTTTCCGAATTCCGAAAAAATCCGGAATTCAGAAAAAGTTAATTTTGCATGTTCATTTCGTATGTACACACTGTTGAAGACCATACAGTTCAACGTGTTAGAGTAAAATTTTAAATTTAAGGTTTTAAAAAGATTATTTAAGCTTTCGATTTTTTTTTTTTTAAATCCCACAATTATGGTCGAAGGGTAATAGATAGTGATGATGATGAACAAAATGGTGAAATGAAGAAAATAGGAGGAAACGGGAGAACCCTGAGAAAACTCACGTGTACAGTGTTTATCACAAAGCCCACTTGGCGGAAGTTGGGATCGAACCAATGATCCTACGAACCAGAGGTGAGCGTTCTACCACTAAGCCCCGTAGCCTTAGTAAACGTAAAAGTATTCAAGTAAATGGCGGATTACTTAAAAGTAATTTTTTATAGTGGAGATCGAAATGGTCAGGCTTGGCTCTGGAAGTTTTTCCAGAATTTGATGTATTTTCATTATTATTATTATTATTATTATTATTATTATTATTATTATTATTAAATTTTTAGGGCTTGATCTGTCTATCGAATAATCTACAGTCTGTATTTTATTTTTAAGGCTTTCTATCCTCTTCTGTATATGCGGTGGTTTAGTGGTAGAGCGTTCACCTCTTATACATGGGGTCCTTGGTGCGATCCCAGCTCATGCCAAGTGAGTTTTGTGGTGGACAAACACTGTGTGCGTGGATTTTCTCGGGGTTGTCCCGTTTCCTCCCACTTTCTTCATTCTACCATTTCATTCATTTCTGATGACCTAGCCGCCTAGCCCTTAGTAAAAGCTCTAAAGCCGTCTCCTTTAGCCTAGCCGGCATAATTGAGGGGCGTAAAACTTAAAAGATTTTTTTTTTTTTTTTTGTCTTCTGTATACATGTCAGAAGACATAAGTCGCCCGATTTGCTTCCTTCTAGATGTGAATGGCTGCTTTCTTGCTATCCACTTAGAAAGGTTTTTAGAGCGAATGGGTCTTTTGGTGGCTTTTTGAAGATAAAACTAAGACTTTTTTTTTTTTTTTTTTTTTTTTTGTATTTGCTTATACTGTGTAAAAACTTGGGAGCGCTCCTCGTATATCACTTGAAGGATTCTGCCGAATTCCTGACAGTGATGTGTCAGACAAATAATTGTAAAGGTTATCAAGCAGAGTAATAAAGAAAGGAATCTCGACAAAGCTCTTATTCCGTATCTTGTGATACAAATCCCAAAAAACCCATTTGAACGCTCGTCTGCGAAATGCGAAATGGGGAAAGTCAAGGGAGAAAGAATTATGGCTGCAGTGAATTTTGGGTCAGAGCACGAAGACGTGCTTGGGGGCCATGGAAGAATAAACGATGGAGCTATTTTAAGCCAGTAAAGATACACAAACTGCTTGCATATGTCTTTTCTCACACTACCTTGCATACAGTGACATATGTACGTATGTCAGTGCTTTGTACTCAAGCCGCAACTTCCACATTGAATAGGGAATATATGTAGTATAGTCAAATAATCAGTATGGCTGTACCGAGGTTTCACGCTAATATCTCGTTAACTTTATCTTAATTTATGAATGTAAAATGAAATGTAATGTTTCAGTGTAATGTCCCATGATTAAAACAAGTGAATGGTGGTGGAATGAGAGAGTGGGAGAAAACGAGAATGTCCCAAGAAAAGCCATGAACACGATGTTGTCCACCATAAACTTATTTGGCCGGGGATCGAATCAGTGACCCCACGCAGCAGAGGTAAGCGTCCTACCACTGAACCACCGTGTCTCCTAGTTTATGAATGTGTCCACACAATTTTCTAATTGGGGTGGCGAGAACACTGAGTGATTGGATTTCATTCCTGGTGAGTTCTCAGTCCGTCTTGACTTTCACAAAATACTAAAATTAAAATGAATTGGTAAAATCTCTGTAACTGAATAGTGCGTAGTTTATGTATCAAACGTTTAGTTATTTTAACGTAAATTGGCCTCATAGACTGTATCTAAACAACAAAGAATAATAACCATAATGAGAACGGAAGGAAGTCAGTAATAGCTTATCTAAAGTTGGGATGGCCAGAACTGGTTCCTGGTGGAACCGGTTTTCGGGTTTGAACGGATCCGGTTCTTCGGATCCAGGTCTGAACTGGTTCCCAAGATCCGGTTCTAGAACCGGGTTTTCGGATCGAGATCTGGAACCGGTTCCTAAGATCCGGTTCTGGAATAGTTTTCGGATCCAGGTCCAGAACCGGTTCTGAAAACCGGATCTCCGAGAGCCGGTTCCTCGCGGAACCGGTTCCGCCGGAACCGGAACTTTGTAGCCATCTCTAATGTAAAGGTCCCATCCTGGTATTCTCCTGGTGGAACGGAAGAAACATTGGATAAAACCTGTCAGGGTGCTTGCAGTCGCGTTTGAACTCGGGACTCTCAATCGCAAAGCGAGAATTGTGATTGTTGGCCTTCACAATTCGGTATTTCCTTTCTACAGCAGAAGTTTCTCAACCTGGGGATCGGGACCCTAGGGGTTCGCGAGAGGAATATATATGGGTTGTGAATGGAAGTGAAAAAGATTATTGTAATTAGAATGTAGTAATGGAACAAATATTGTTAAGAAACGTAAAATACAACTAAGAATAGAGAATCGTTTAGCAAACAATTGGAATAAAAGAGAAGTGAATCTGGTGAGCAACTCAAAATTGAAATGCAAACAAAATACAAATACAAGAAAAAACTGCATGTTGAAATAAAATTCAAAGTGAAGGCTAATGTGAAACTTGAACCTACTGTAATTTCACTAGACTTTACAAGGAGCATTAATCAAAAAGCTTATTACATACGGGAAATTATATACGGGAGTCACTGGCAGGGGGATGCTATCAAAAAATAAGTCGTAATATGAAATAGGTTTAAAAACAAAAACTGTCTTACAACATAAATACAGAGGACATTTTTACTAGGACATGATGTTGAATGTCGTCTGAGGTTTTTAAACAAACTTTGTTCACCCTATATTTGTGTATGAAATGAAATCTTTGAGTTTTACGTCCCACAGTTATGCCGGTTTGGCTAAAGGAGGCAGTGATGATGTGTAATGAAGAAAGTGGGAGGAAACCGGAGAACCCCGAGAAAACCCACGCGGGGGCTGGGATCGAACCCGGGACCCCAAGCACCAAAGGTGTGAACGCTCTACCACTGAGCCACCGCGGCCCCTCACCCTATATTTGTGTATACACATTTATATTGAGGATGAATGTTTTTTGCTTACTTTTCTTCGAAAGTATTATACATCTGAAAGTTGTTTGATGCCGATTTAATGGTTATTTTCAAAGATGCAAGAGATTTTTTGCACATTAATCCTTGAATATATGCAACCCGATGTGCACTTCTTTCTGAAAGGTTGTATATCTTCGAGGATAGAGTAGCTAGGGAGGGTTTTTTAATAGCTTTTCACTTCTTCAGAATGCCTAACAGGTTACTCCTTGAGTTGTGATTACAATGGCATTTTTTATAACACAGACAATGAATGATTTTTAAAAGCTTACTGTTGTTACGTGCAACATCTTTTAAAATAATAAAATGCTCTATGGGAAGAAAAAAACAGCTTTATTTTTCATTAAAGTAAAGTTTTCCTTAGCGTTGTTTGTCTGGTGACATCGCATGTTGCCGGCAACCTTTGGCATCTTGTGACAACGAGGCCAAATAAAAACGAATGGGCCAAGGTCAATTAGTAAAGTGGGAGAAGCATTACAACAGGAAGCCAGCTGAAGTAGCGTTTTTATGCTCATTCATTTTAAGTTCTTTGACCTGCTATTATAAACCTTTTGTAATTGCGTAATAAGATATTTTGTCGGTTGTATGAGAAACCTATTCACTTATAACTCGTAAAAATGGATTGTATGACACATATTTTGAGTGGATTATTGTTGCTGACGTTAAAGTAAACGCCCTGTGGCCGTGTGATCGCTCAAGCAGAAAGACAAAACTGCAGTTGCGTATCGTTTATTTGCTTACCCATGTTAAAGAACAAGTAGGTGGAAATGTTGTTTCGCTTGGATTTGATTTATGTACTTAGTGTAAAGTTTCGTATTATTGAAAATGAAATGAAATTTTTTAGTTTAATGTTCCATGATTATGCCCTTTAGGCTAAGGGAGACAAGGGAAGTGAATGATTATGAAATAATTGGTGGAATGATAATGTGGGGAAAAGTGGAGTATCCCGAGAAAACCCACGGACACGATGTTCTCCATCACAAACTACTTGTCCGTGGATCGAACCAGACCCCCCACGCACCATAGGTAAGTGGGGTGGCTCTAGCACTGAGCCCCTATGCCCCCATCTTCGTATAATTGTAAGATTAAAATAGAAGATATATATATAGGGAATCATGAGTATCTCTTGTAGGATTTTATGGATGCAGAAATTGGTCTTGAACACGACAGAATTGAATGCAAGTTAAGGTATTTGAAAATTTTGAGAATCTCAGAGTAAAAACGGTAAGAGATAACGAGTTGTTTTTTGATGCCGATTCAGCGGCTGAGAGATAGGGAGAAATTGTTTTTTTGATGCCAATTAAGCGGATAAGAGATAGCGAGAAATTGCTTTCTGATGCTGATTCAACGGGTAAGAGATCGCGAGAAATTGCTTTCTGATGCCGATTCAACGGGTAAGAGATAGTGAGAAATTGCTTTCTGATGCCGATTCAACGGGTAAGAGATAGCGAGAAATTGCTTTCTGATGCCGATTCAACGGCTAAGAGATAGCGAGAAATTGCTTTCTGATGCCGATTCAACGGGTAAGAGATAGCGAGAAATTGTTTTTTGATGCCGATTCAACGGGTGAGAGATAACGAGAAGTTTTTTGTTGCCGATTCAACGGCTAAGAGATAGGGAGAAATTGTTTTCTGATGAAAACTAATACTATCCAGGTATCGAGAACTACTTATCTGTTCTATTTTCTCCCCTCCTACTTCTATATTTAACCCCAACCGCTTCGTTCCAATCACCATGACTTTTGTCTTTCTAATATTTTTCATTCCATATTCTTCACAGCGTGTCCTCAAGTTTTCTAGCATTTTATTGATTTTCTTTTCAGATCCCGCTACAAGTACCATATCATCTGCAAACTTCATATCTCTATCAATAATGATTCTACCTCTTACCGAAGTGCTATAGAAAGTCTAAATTAAGCCTGCTGTAGGGAAAAAACAGTGCGAGTGGAATTTCTTTAATAGAGCATTATTACTTGGGAACAAGTGGACATGTTAGACATGTTATAGTCGAGGCTACTATACTCATTCCATAGGTCAGTTGTTCCAACACAATGTCCAGGGGGGTGGCAACCGATGTTGTAATCAGAAAAGAATACTACCACCATATATTTATTTTCGCTGTTTAATTGACGTAACAATAATGAAATGGAACATCCCAGAGGACTACTGCATGCATATCTATGTTATAGGGTCGCAGTTAATCAAGCGTATATATATTTGTCTTCTGATACGAGCTAATTCGTTGTGCTGTAAACATACTTTAACGAATGTTACAGTAATCAACATTCGAAGCTGTTTTAATTTAATTGTGTAAATACACCCGTATATGGAATTGCGAAATCTCACAGCTAACCTTGATATCTGGTTTGATTCCGGCAGTAAAACTGGTAATAAACGCTGATATCTGGACACGATGTAATCATAATATTTTGTTCTGTTTTCTTTTTCTGGTTGGAACATTCTGTTTATATAATCTTTTCCCAGTTTGGTTCCACTTTTCCACTACACAATATGGAGCATAAATCATGAAATTATACGTGAGAAGTAATGCTTTACTTGGAGATGAGCTATAATACAGTGTAGTCTTTTTACTGTCGCCAGTAGTATTGTATTGCAAAGGTTATAACTCAGCGAAGGGATGGCAATGTGTAGCATTGTTGCAAATGTGTGTATATAGGCCTATATGACAAACTATAGGTTGTAAGTTGCATGTATTCAGTATGCAAATAATCTGTATTACGTTCTGTAAACTAAATTCAGTCAAGGCTACGCGTAAAGATTTTTTTTTTTTTCATGGGGAACATTATGTTTATTATGGGATGTTGAAAGAAAACTATAATATTGTTGCGTCAGCCAAAAATACGAGGATTTACTCTGAGGTAGATTCTTCCTGAAAGTTTGGTTTGGAAAAGCTCTTGGTTAAATTCCGGGCAGTGTTAGTTTGAGGTTGACAACTCACTCACTCTATGGCCTTTGGAACTCGGAGGTTCAATGCCGCGTTCACACAAGCTCTCCATTGACTCCTGTCCTTAGCGAACTGGATCCAGTTTCTACTTTGTATTTTTGTCTCTGCGAGATCCATCTTAATATTGTTCTCCCATCTGCGCCTAGGTCTTCCTAGTGGTCGTTTTCGGATTGGACTTCCAGCCATTCCTGCTTTCTTCTATTCTGGCTATATGACCTGCCCACCTGGATTTGATGTGGTTAACAACATCGCGTTCGTGACCTTTCCATCTCGCACTTACATCGTTTTTAGTGGCTTCATAACGAAAAACGCCGCTTTTATATTTGGTTGTCCTGCTTTTTATATTTTTCTTAAAGTTTAGCACTTCTCTTCAGTACCCGGGCTATGTGTGATGTGGACGTACAGTTAAAGTGGAATCAAAACCACCCTAATGCTTTCAATGATCTTCCACCGGGAATCAAACTCAGGATTGCGTGCACCACGTGCGACCGTGCTAATCGACTTCGTTCGTGGGTTTATGTTAACGTACGCGCGTTATGCACGGGAGACCTGAGTTCAGTTCCCGGTTGCTCATATGGTTCGGATCGGACGTTAAGTTGTGGGACCACTTCTCATATAACTTCGATACTGTAAGGAACGCTGAAGTCCAATCCAACCGGCGAGCGCGCTAACGGCTAGATGAAAGAAAGGTTGCGTGGCCTGTTCTAATGGTGTTTACGAAATAAAATGTGTCTTGAAAGAAAACGCCCCCTCCCCCCCAAAAAAAAAACTACTTTCAGATTCTGGATCAACATCCTCGATTAACTCGGTGTATCATGCCATGTATATCAGTGGCGCCATGAAGGCCTGTAGCCAGCCCAAAAATGTAAGGGGGGGCGATGCAACTATATTATAGTTCATTTGTCAGTCTACCGTGAAAATTTTAGGGGGGTAGACCCCCCCTGGATACGGGCATGGCGCCATGCCATGAGGAGTCTATTTCAGAAGTATTGTTAAGAGGCAGATTTAAACAGTAACAAAAAAAAAAAAAAGTTTAACATTCCAGTGAATGTCGCCAAAACAGCTTTTTATGCTGCCGGGTCACGAACAGAGACCTGGGTTCAGTTTTCGGTGGGAGTTCGTGTGATTTTGATTCCACAATAACCTGTAATAGCGCTGTCAACTTGCGAGTCGCGAATGCAGACCCGAGTTCAATTTTCAGCGGGAGTGCATGTGTTTTGGATTCCACGTTAAGCTGTAGATTCACGTGTCATGTGGCCTCAGTGGTGAAAGGAACGTTAAAAAAAACTCCAACCTAATCTACTATATGTAGCATTTTCTTCTCACGAGTAATCTAGTGGCAACCATACGTATTTTTCACGCTTGGTTTCATGTTTGATCTTTGTGCAAGCACTTACGGCTCGGATCTCATATAAGACTAGATCTCATTCAGTAAATAGCAATGGATTGGCAAAGGTCATTAACCTCCAAGCGTATAAATTTACAGATTTATTTGTTAAAAATGAATATTTATTTATTTTTTATTTCGTGCCAGCATTGGCAGATACTTTCGTCATACTGTGTCATTTACATTGAGAATGACTCTTCTGTACATAATAAATACGTTCCAGTAAATGCTGTATTAGTAGGTAGAATAACCTTTGAAATTTACTGAATCATGCAAACAACCTGTTTTCAGTTGTTCAGTAGGTAAGAAGGAATCAGTTATAGCTGTCTTTGTAGCTTTGCTGTAATTGTCACATTTGTGATTCATAAGATCATATCGGTGCTGCGTTCATGTTTATGCAGGCAGGACAAATTCTGAGAAATACTTCGTAATGTTACGTTTAGTGCCGAGTTTAAGACGGATTTTTTTTTGTTAAATAACGAAAGGCTTAATTTACCGTTTCTGAGAATAGTAACAGTGGTGACACATTCTCTGAAATACTATACACTGGTATTATCAACTTTCACATGCTTACAGCTGTGGTGACTTAGAAACCCGTTTTCAGTAAGTTAGGTTTAGTGTTTATCAAGGTCATACGTGTAGAATAGTACTGTTAAAATTCGAGTAATTCATTATTTGATAGCGTGATTCTAATAAATAAGGAAGCATACATCAATTTACCATGGTCGCGCGGTGGCTCAGTGGTAGAGCGTTCGCCTCCGGTGCTTGGGGTCCCTGGTTCGTTCCCAGCGCACGCCGTGTGGACTTTGTGGTGGACAAACACCTTGCTCATGGGTTTTCTCGGGGTTCCTCCCACTTTCTTGATTCCGCCATTTCAGTCATCTCTAATCATAACCGTCTCCTTTAGCCTAACCCATATAACTGTGGGACGTAGAACTCAAATATTTTCATCAATTTACTATCTTCTAAAAATATCAAATAGCCCACTTTAGGCCGAGATTCACAGGTTTCCGCTAGAGTTAGGGATTCGCTTTCTGGCCTCCGATGCAGGAGATCCAATTTAAATTTTCAGATCTCATGTTAAAATGAAGGTTTTCGTCTTGCATAGCTGAGAAATAAATTCGAAGAATAATAAACTAAATATAAAAACGGCGTGACAAACATCTTGGTATTTGAAGGTGGCGCTCCAAGTTCCCTTTAAATGCTGCTAGCAAATGAGAGGCCAGCGGTATTGTCACGTTTATTTTGTACACATCCACGTCTATCCTTTGCCACCTGATCGCGCTGTAGTTCGTCTGTTTAGCCATAACCACACCCCTTAGCATTCGGCAACATCGCGTCAGAGCTTGCGTTTTATTCGTTTAGCTGAAATACCAAGATATTTGTCACAGGCTTTAATAATAGAACGTTAATGTTTTGAATTTTGGGTTCTTTGATCGTACCCTTCGGCCTATAGTGATGATGATGAAATGAATGGATGAAGTATAATGCATAACAAGCATGCACTGAGCGGGATCCAAACCCATGTTTGAGAGATCATCAGCTAGATGTCTTTGAACCATACGACCATGCAAGCCGATTAAGTAGAATGACATACATACTAATGTCCTTTACATTTGGTTTTTACCAGAACCCTCGTGAATCTTTGAGGGGTTCAATGGAATAAGAGCCTATCTCAACTAAGCTAAGTTAAACTAAACTGTTTAGCAGACTCTTATATTAAAATCAGATATCTAGGGCATGCATTTATTTAGCCTCTTCAGTTCGTTGATCTGCCAATATAATATATAAAATTGAAAGTGGCAATTTTTGTGACAATAACTGTTGAACCACCCGATCGATCTCGATCAAATTTTCAACGTAGATGAGGTTCAGGCCTGAAATTAATTATTTTTATCATTCCACTTTGATGGTACAACTTTGGAGACGGGGAAATATTTAAAATGAGCGATATTATAGTGTCGAGTTCTGGTTTTTGGGGTCGCTGAGATGAACAGTAACACTACCGTGCCGTTTAAATCAAAATTCAGGCTCGCAACTTGGGAAGGGGTAGATTTTATATAAAAATTGTTGAAAATGACCGATATTAATGCCGAATCCATAGTTTCTGGGTCGCTGAGATGAACAGTAACACTACCATGCCGTTGAAATGAAAATTCAGGCTCGCAACATGGGGAGGGGGAGATATGTAAAAGTTGTCGAAAATAATGCCGAATCCATAGTTTCGGGGTCGCTGAGAGGAACAATGACACTGCCGATGAATTTTAAATCCAAATTCAGCCTCCATTGCCCTTTATGTTTAAAATGAAAGTTATTCTCCCCGTGCAAAGAACGGACAGTCTGCTAGTTCTGTATAAAACTAACAATCGCGTTTCGGTGGGAGTGGGCCCTTATTCCGCTGAGCCCCTAATTTTAAAGGAGTTTGGTAAATTATATATTTATCCTGTCTGTCTGTCCGAGAGAAGAAAAATATCAAGAACTACTTGATGGATTACAAGGGTGTTATAAATAGAGGATCTGCCCATATGTATCTTCATCCTATTAAATCGGTGAAGCCAAAAAGCAACCGAGCATCGGCACGTCTGATTGGCTACTCTCGTTTCTACCATCGTCTGATTGGCTACTTTCGTTTCCGCCATGATTGTTGGCTCAAAACATTTCGATCCTATTGGGTGGAGTGGGCAGAGTAGGGGTGGCGAAACTGTGACGTATGTCTTCAAGATTTTGTTGTAAGGGCAGATCCTCTATTTTATAAGATCCTTGATGGATCACCATCAATTTTGGCCAGGGTATACAGCGTCAAAAGATAGGTATCGAGTCCGTTGATGGAGGTGTTCAAACCAACGAAAATGGTAGAAATCAAGCATTTTTAGCTTTAACGTTTATCAGTATACATCGAAAACGGTAATAAATAGCAATGGTAGAAATCAAGCATTTTTAGCTTTAACGTTTATCAATATACAGCGAAAACGGTAATAAATAGCAATGGTAGAAATCAAGCATTTTTAGCTTTAACGTTTATCAGTATACAGCGAAAACGGTAATAAATAGCAATAAGCTGTTTTCTGCAATCAATAAACAAGCGTCCCAACAATATATTTCATCTCCATTGAAATCTCTCTACTAAAACCGGAAGTTTAGAAATCTGCTACCACTTCTGGTTTCAGTACTGAGAAAATATGTAATAGAAACCAAACTCCTTCACATGGTGTACATGTGACACTGCTACTTGCAGGGCTCATAGCGAGTCACTTTTTTTTTTAAACTAAAAGTTACTTTTTTTTCAAGTTTATTACTAAAAGTTACTTTCTTTCAAATTTGTCACTAAAAGTTACTTTTTTGGGAGGTAAAGTGACTTTTTCGTGTGATTTATGTTTTGCATTGGCAGTCTTCTAAGAGAAATACAAAAATAAATGGAAAAAGGCAGAAACTTGTTACTCATTACTCTTCTAAAAGCTTCAGTACTTGCTGCCGCATGTGAAACAGTCAGCTTTATTCTCACTTCAGCTTTTATTCTTTGTAAAGCACAGTGGACGGTTGGTGGATGCTTAAGCTCTCAAGATGGGGTTCAGAACCCTTCTTTGTCTATTCTTTCTTCTATTATAAGTCTTTTAGTTTTCTCTCGTAATAGTTAACGCTCCGTCAACATTGTGTTTGTATGTTTGTGTGGTTCATCATGTTCATCTTGTGTTACGCTTCTTGTATGTCCTTAAGAGTAAGTGATGAATTTGAATATTTCATGGCTTTGAGAACTCCCAAAGCTAACTTAAATATAATGTCTGGGATGAAGAAATTCGGAAATAGGTCAGATCTGGTTCCACTTACTCAGAAGCTTCTTACATCTGCTAAATCTGCTTACCGTAACTACAAAGCATACTTAGAAAACCTAAGAAAGGAGGAAGCTCAAAAAGAAGAAGTAAAGGAAAGATGAAACAAAACAACAAACAGAGAGGTGATGGAGAAATTGACAGAGGAAAAAAGGGTCTTGATGAGATTTTGGTCACTTTTTCGTGTGCTTTTGGTCTCTTTTTCAACTATTTACAAGAGACCAGACCACTGTGAGCCCTGTACTTGTTTTATTACTTCGTTGGTGGTCTACTAGCAGATGTGTGTTCCTTTGGTGAATGAGATCCCGCATTCGATTCCCGACGGAAGGAGCGTTGAACGCATTGTAATAGTTTAGGTATAGCTTTAAATTCGTAGTCTTGTCCTAAATAGGTTCGGTACTGAAAAAGCACAATAATACAAATCATTTTTTCTAGTTTAACATAATCTAAGTGGAGACAAGGGGGGGGGGGAACTGTAGCTCAGTGGTAAAGCGCTTACCTCTGGTGTACGGGGTCCCTGGTTCGATCCCCTGTCAAGTAAGTTCGTGGTGGACTTCACCGTGAAGGTTTTCTCAGGGTACTCTCGTTTCCTCCTACTTTCTCATTTCACCAGTATTTCCATCAATCGCTTGACTTAATCATCCGTCTCCCTTAGCCTGAAGACCATAAACGTAGAACGTTAAGCTGAAATATTTCATTTAATTTCATTTCATTTCTAAGTTGAGTTAATTTCATAGTATTTGCATAAATATATTGATTTTAAGTGCAGTTACACTTCAGTCTTTAAAACATAACATACATGCGATAAGAGTTGACAAGGGTGTAGTTGCTTTTAATATATATGTGTGTTGTGTATCATAATTACGTATGCGCAGTGTTTGAAGAATATTTTTTGCGTGATTTAAACAACATAGTATAGTGACTCGTACGACAAGAGAACAAATCGATGAAAGAAAGAAAAAAATAAAAAAAGGAGGAAAGTACAGTACTTCCGCATTTAAAGCTTAAAACACAATATACGTAGCTATGAAAAGGGCGTTTATTATTAGAACTGGAGTAAAGCACCTTGCCTTTTGTCGACGTCATAAAGAAGCCGTTTAATTACAGCGCGAAGTCTTATCGGTCTCTTGTATCTCAACAAGTCAATAAAGTTTTCTCCATTCGTACTTACTGTACGTACTGGCGTTAAAATGCAGCCAAGTATTGCTATAAAAATGATATGCCAGGTTATTTTATTATTTTTAGTGCAAAAACAAGGAAAAGTGTTTACAATGTATACAAATCATATGGCTGTTTTATACTTCTGCAGTTTTCAACAAAAGGAAACTCTGGATCTTCTCTTTTGAGATACAGTGAAGTTTCGCTTAACGGATATCTGTCAATAGTGGACACCTCTCCAATACGAACATTTTTTTTTTTTATCGCGCCCAAAATATTTATATTATTATGAGACGTAATCGTCCCTTTTCCCGACACGGAGCCTTCGTTTACTCCCTGCGTTTCATAACGGACAGAAAATATATTTTTTGCAATTTGAAAAATCTTTCATTGATAACCTTCAAATTGATCGAGCAGTAACATGCCCATTTCGAGCAAAAATTAGTGTCCACAGGGTTACACGGTAGACAACTATTAAAGACACTCCTTTAAACCCCCAAGAAACTGATAAATCATCTAATCATGCTAATGGACCTTATAAGATTGTAATGTTACTAGAATCACGCTAGTGGGGCTTACAAGAATGTAATGTTATTAGAATCACGCTAGTGGGCCTTACAAGAATGTAATGTTATTAGAATCATGCTAGTGGGCCTTACAAGAATGTAATGTTATTAGAATCACGCTAGTGGGCCTTACAAGAATGTAATGTTATTAGAATCATGCTAGTGGGCCTTACAAGAATGTAATGTTATTAGAATCAAGCTAGTGGGCCTTGGATTTGGAAAATACGACATCCCTCCGCCCGTTACTCCACACAATAATTTTTGAACGAAAGCGATTTTTTCACAATAGACAGCTGGAGCGATTTGTTAGGCGAAATTCGTCAATGAAGTCAATCCGTTATCTCCAAGGTAACGGTGACATTAACAGTAGCTACCCATATTCTATACATTGGAATTTTGTGAAGATTGATTTTATTCTAGATTAAAAACCAAGCTTTTTTAGGTTAAAAGATTTTTTGGTTAAATCTAAAATAAATATTGGTGTGGCTAAAACCTGTTGTATTCTAGTTGTTTATTTATTATTATTATTATTATTATTTTACAACAGCTAGTATTTGCCGCATCAAGTACGAACAGAAACATTCATATGTAAATGTAGTTTCACGTGATCCTCTTAACTGTCTTTCACTAGCACTTACCTCTGGTGCGTGGGGTCCCTGGTTCAATCCACCACCAAGTAAGTTTGTGGTGGACAACATCGTGTCCGTGGGCCTTCTCGCGTTTTCTCCAACCTTCTCATTCCAAAAATTCTTCCATCAGCATTTACTTGACTTAATCCTTATAAATTATGGCTTTTAAAAGGTAAATTATAGACTTTCGGTCAAGCAGCTACAGCATCATCCCTGTTTATCCTAGGATCATGATTCCTACCTCATTCTCTTCAGAATAGAACAACCTTTCAAACGGTACCATTCGCATGTCGCCATCATGTATCTGAGGCGGGAAAAAGATTTTTTGTTAAATTTTTAAAAAACTTTTTGCCCCTCTGGACCTCCTGTGCTAACGTAGAAATGAAACAAAAAATGTTTTAATAAAATACTAAGGAGTGCACTAAATGTGTGTGCGAAATTTCAATTTTGTAAGTGCAAAAGTAAGCCCGCCAATAATAATAATAATAAATAGGCCTAACAAGAAATTAGTTTCATTTAAGTTATCACGTCATCACACCCTATGTCTCGACGCAGAAAGGTGTGAAAAAATACGTTACGTGTTCTAAAATGCCTCCAGGTTTGAAGAAAACAAACAAAGCGAAGTAAAAACCTTTATTGGTACTTTTTAAATCCAATCATGAAGATACTAGAAGCTTATTTCACGAATCTCTGCCGCGATTCTAATTCTTCGTAGGCGTCAATCGCGGCAGAGATTCGTGAACTAAGCTATACCCTATCGTATAAAAATATACGATATAATTTATAAGGGTTAATCATAGTCTCCCTTACCCTATAGGGTATAAATATGAGACGTTACTCTGAAATATTTCTTTTCTTTAGTGTCTTGATAGATAAATTTTAATACTTCTTTTTTTCTTTCTTCATATTTTGTACGTTAAAAAAGACGACTGGAAATTAGTCAATGTTCAGGATAAACTTGTATCTGTGACATCAGCTAGTGCTAATGATTATCTTTCAATGCCATAATCTTGGTTTTGTTCGTGAACCATAGCGCGTGTAGGAATACCACTTTAGAAAAGTGCTTATTTTTCTTTCTGACCGAAACATACTTTCCTACTTCCTCGTTGTTTGTTGGTCAAGACAATGTTTGTAGCGTTGCGTCATCGTTATTTCGACAAATTCAGCAAATCGGTAAGAATTATGAAAATTACCAAGAAAGAAAAAGAAAATTATACAATACAGTGAGGTAATCGGAAAACAATTGCAATCGCTGATGTGTATGAAACTAAATGTAAAATATTTGGTCTGTCAGATTTCTCAGATTTTTGTTCTGCGATGCATTGTCAGCAAATTGAAACGAATTGTTAATTTTCTGAATTATTCTAATTGTCCCATTAACGACATTGTAAATAAACAGTTGTCCCAAACGCATCTTACAACTATAGTTTACCAACAGTTGTTATTTCAACCGAACGACATAACTTTTTTTCCGATGTAAAAATTACTTTATCCCTTTTTTCTCGAAAAAGTACGCACGTAAATTTCCTCTCAAGTGTCTTCATTTTGTTTAGCTCAATGTGATGTGTCGGTTGATAACACAGATTGAAGTTTAACGTTTAATGTTAATTACTGGCTGTGTAGTAATCAAGGGCGCCCATGTTTTGTTTTCCAAGGGGGAGCAAGTATAAGCGACGTTTCAAATTTTGCTGTAACTGATGTAAAAATTCTATTAGGTTTTCGATATTCACAAGTATAATTTCCTCTAAGAGGGGGCGAGCGCCCCACCTTATCTCCCCTCTGATTGGGCGCCCTTGGTAGTAATGAAAAACTTAACGAGAGATATACGCGCTTCAGTGTTAGGTTCATCTTAAGGAGTTATACACATGTGAATTTACTGACTTATGTTTAGTTCGAAGAGGTATATCGATTGCTATATATCCAATCTATGGACATTTTCTTGTTTCGTTAAACTCTAATAATATTGTACAGGTCAGACGATACATGACTATGTTAGGCAACACCGTAATGGATGTTTGGTTCGTAATCTTGAATTTGTGGAATTAGTTTCCTGAAGTTTAATGTTTAACAGAATGTTATATTTGCTACACGTGACGTATTAACTGAATGGTTGTATTTGCTATATGCGACATATAACAGAAATATTATATTTGTAACGTGTGACATGTAAGTGAATGGTTTTTGCTATATGTGACACGTAATGGAGTGGTTGTATTTGCTACATGTGACATAACTGAATGGTTGTATTTGTTACGTGACATAACTGAATGGTTGTATTTGCTACACGTGACGTATTAACTGAATGGTTGTATTTGCTATATGCGACATATAACAGAAATATTATATTTGTAACGTGTGACATGTAAGTGAATGGTTTTTGCTATATGCGACACGTAATGGAGTGGCTGTATTTGCTACATGTGACATAACTGAATGGTTGTATTTGCTACATGTGACATAACTGAATGGTTGTATTTGCTACATGTGACATAACTGAATGGTTGTATTTGCTACATGTGGCATAACTGAATGGTTGTATTTGTTACATGTGACATAACTGAATGGTTGTATTTGTTACATGTGACATAACTGAATGGTTGTATTTGCTACGTGTGACAACTGAATGGTTGTATTTGCTACATGTGACATAATAGAATTGTTATATTTGCTACATGCAACATACAACAGAATTATTGTATTTACTACACTGACATATACCTATGGTTATATTTGCTACATAAAACACGTAACAGAATGGTTACATTTGCTACATAATGGTTATATTTATTACATATGTGACATATAACAGAATTGTTATTGTTATATTTGCTACATGTAACCTAACTGAATAGTTGATGTTTGCTACATGTGATATAACTGAATGGTTGTATTTGCTACATGTGACAACTGAATGGTTGTATTTGCTACATGTGACATAATAGAATTGTTATATTTGCTACATGCAACATACAACAGAATTATTGTATTTACTACACTGACATATACCTATGGTTATATTTGCTACATAAAACACGTAACAGAATGGTTATGTTTGCTACACAATGGTTATATTTATTACATATGTGACATATAACAGAATTGTTATTGTTATATTTGCTACATGTAACCTAACTGAATAGTTGATGTTTGCTACATGAGGCCGCGGCGGCTTACTGATAAGAATATTCACCTCTGATGTGTGGTGTTCCTGGTACGATTCCAGGTCGCGCCAAGTGGGCGTTGCGATGGACAAACAGTGTGCGTGAGTTTTCTCGGGCTTCTCCTGTTTCCTTTCACTTCCTTCATTCCACCCATTCATTTGTTCTTTAGCCTACACGGTGTAATATGGGACGTAGAACTGAAATACGTGTTTGATACATGTAACATATAACACAATGGTTATATTTTGCTACATGTTAAATGAAATTTGATTTCTGATTGTCAGAGAGCTTCTTCGTGGTTAAAAGCGTAGCGTTGTCATTGTTACATTTGATGCTGAAAACTTATGTTCATATTTGTACCGTGATCCAAATCTGAGACCGTAGATACAGAAAACATACGCGGCTACAAGGGAGGCATGGCTTGGATTAAGTGTTCAACTGTATATTAATGTCTCCGCTGTTTAGGAAGATAAAGAAGTTCATTTTGTATTCAGACGGGTTATTCTAACCGAAGTTTTCAGGATTTTCCGGTATCGCTTCACATAAAGACTCATGTGTTTCCACGGACTGAACTTTGATGCTTATCAAACCTTGTAAATGCATAAAATTACATGGAGTTTAAATAACGGCCCCGTAGACCCCGCATTGCAAGGAGGCCCAAGCCATCAGAGGGACTCCAAATCGTGAAGTCAGATGTAGAGAAAGAGCCCCATTCCATGTTCTCTGTGGGAGGGCCCCCAAGCCTTTAGTTTTACGCCACTGGGTGGTAGTTTTCGATAATACAGGCTACAGCGCATGGATGTTAATCTGGCCTTGTTACCAGATGACAAAAGTTTCTGGAATATGTAATATATAGCAAGGATACATTGTAAATATAGCTTTAATATTACCTAGTTTGTGATGCGCTTTATTTCTTGAGTGTATATGCCAGGCCAACTTCAAAAAATTAATATTCCCAGAATCCTTAAATGTTCAGATGCATATGTACGTTAGTTAACGTAGCTTTTGGCCCTTCAAAAGTAGGCCTGAGCTTAGCTGGAAGTAAATGAGCTGTTACAGCGAGCTTGAAATCTTACCACCATATGGCAGTAATCCAGATATTTCGTTTTTTGTTCGTCCCTCTTTCTTGAAGACGCTCTGTTGTTACACATGAATCCTCATTCACAGTCTTTCTTCGTAGACCCAACAGATGACTCCGGGTGAAGCACCTCAAAATATCTTCGTTCTGCTGTTGTGATAATCTTCCCACATCAGTGGATGCCTATGGAAAAACTGTTTCACCAGAACACTCGTGTGGCGCAAGGTTGGTTTTGACACCAGCAGTGAAAGTCGGGCTACGGGGTCACAGCTGGGTTACTGGAAATTAGAAATTCTCTCTCTTCAGAAAAAAAAATATTATAAAATACTCGTTTTTAGAAATCCTAAGTGTAAGTTTAGGAAGTAGATAATTTTTAATGGTGGTCACAATCATGGGCGGCGATTAGGGGGGCAAAGGGGCAGTTGCCCCCCACTTTTTTGATGTAACCCATTTATGTATATAGTTTCATTTGAAAATGTAAAGTTTTTGTATGTATTACTGGCTCATAGAAAAAAATTGGTGCCATATAATATTCGCCGTTGCGTGAATACGCGATGGTTATCCTCCCGTGGAGTTAAGAAAGCTGCAGAAATTGCGTTTTAATTACCACGGAAAATAACCCAAAAATTAACCTATTGAAACACAACAATTTCAGCATACTTTCACTTCTTACAAGGATTCAATATATTAATCAGCCACTTTGTATTTTAAGATGTTCATGAGCAAGGAATCAAATCTTTGTTTAAGAGTACAAAGGGCTAGTACTTACTTGCGTTGGTCTTGTCAATTTACTTAATAAAATATGAAATACGATATACGGTATTTTAACAAAAAAAAAAAAAAAAAAAAGATAGTACCCTATTAGTTATACAACCCTCCATCAAGACTTGCCACCCAACTTTTAACGTCCAATCGCAGCCACTGGTCACAATGAAGTTCGTTCAGTTCGTGTAATTAAAAAAAAGAAAAAAAAAAAGAAAAAGGAAACAAGAAAATCCAGGAATCATTCGGAGATCCTTGGCCGAATTCAACAATATTTATTATATAAGAAACTTATAAATGAATCAACAAGTAAGTGTGTTAAAATACGAGAGGAAATGACAGAGTAGAGTGAAATTAGAAGGGAAGTTCGACGGGGATGGCCTACAAAATAGACTGTGTTTTGGCAGGAGGCAGAATGATAGGTGTTTTTAGCAGATGATATGATGCTTGTTGCAGAATCTGGAGAGAAAATAAATATGATGTTAGAAAACTTGGAGAAAGGCTATGAAGAATATGGGATGAAAATAAATGTTAGAAAGGCCAAAAGCCATGGTAACTGGAACGATGCGGTCGGTGTCAAATATAGAAGTAGCAGGTAAGAAAATAGAATAGGTAATTAATTAGTTTTCGATATCTTGGTAGTATTATTAGTGATATAACATGTGAACGTGAAATAAAAGCAAGAACGGGAATGGCGAAAGAAGTCATTACGAGGAAGAAAATGGTATTTTTTGGGACCTGGAATAAAGAGTTGAGAAAAAGACTCATAAAATGCTTTGTGTGGAGTATTGTATTATATGGAGCAGAAACATGCACATTACGCAAAAATGATGAAAAAACGTCTGGAAGCTTTCGAAATGTGGGTATGGAGAAAAATGGAGAGAATTAGTTGGGTTGAGCGGGAAACGAATGAGAGGGTGTTAGAAATGGTGGGGTAGAAAAGAACAATTTTAAATATTAAGAAGAGGAAAAGAAACTGGTTACTTTTGTCGAAATTTTGGCGCAAGAAAACTGCACGTCTTATCCAGGTACCACACCTGGTTATGACAGAGAATTGTAAGTGGAGTTCAGTGACTGTAATACTAAAGTTTGCCGCCTAATTTACTATCACTTTTCAGTGGTATAATTTTAGACCTCTTAATCTACCTCCTAAGATTGTAACTGAATATAATTTTATAGCTCTTGTTACAAAATAAGGCTTGAAGTTTAACATATTGATCAAATAGTAAAAATAATTTATATTTTTCTTTAAAGAACGAGAGTTAAAAACGAGAATAAAAGTACTGAAGAATCAAAATTGATCCTTCCCTTTCCTTCCTTCCTTCTTTCTTTTCTCTTTCTCTTCTAAAAGTAAATAAAAAGAAAGAAAAGAAAAAAGAAGGAAGAAAAGGAAAAGAAATATCTCTAAAAAGAGAGAGATTTCTTTATCTTTTGCAGAGAGAGAGAGAAAGAAAGTTTTCCCTTTCTTCATTTTTATTTCTTTTAAAAGGGAAAAGAAAGAAAGAAAAAGAGTTTTTATCTTTTTCTTTTCTTTCTTTTCCCTTTTCCTTCTCTTTGAGGAAAAAAGAGAAGTGAAAAGGGAAGAAATTTGTAAATCTCATGAAAAAGATGCAACAAATAGTGCCCATTTCTCTTCATTTCGTACCACAAAATACAGATCTTGAGAAATCTGGGTGTTAAAATACCAATTTTTTTTTAAAACAGAAAAAGTTCTGTACTTATTCTCTTCTGTATCACTAGTAGAAAAAAATATTTTTGTGTTGTAAATTTCAGATTTTCATAATGCTTTCATAACGCTTTACATGCAAAGAATAGGAGAAATTTCAATTTGTTTTGCGCAGAGTAATGACAGTCATGTGTGTGTCATGTAGGACACAGTGGAATTCTACCAATAAAAAATGAGAAACTATATTCTCGTACTGGTCGGGCCCTCTTGCTTCCCCACTACGTTCGCCTATGTGTATTACACACTTAATACATCTATGCAATTCAACAACAATATCTAATATCCTCTCACGTGTTCATAAAACCCAAGTGAAGAGATTCAAAACATAAGATATCTCTAGATTATAAATAATCATCTTTTGCTACGATTGGTTTAATAGTGTCGCATACGACACATGAAACAAAAGATCTCAATTTTCCGCTACACAACATAAGAGCAAAATAATCAATGGAGTGTTTATCCCCAAGGCTTTAACAAGATAAATTAATATACATTAAAAATATAACGTTAAAGAAAGAGAAGTAGAATACTTACGTTATCGTGTCATTTCTCGGTTTCTGCGATATTTTCTTCCCTCCAAAAACACTATCAAGGACCAACGGAAAGCGTTCTTCAGTTGTCAAGCTTCTATGAAATGCAGCGCCTACTCTGACGACAAGGAAGAGAAACAAAATACGCGTGTCGTATGTGCCATGTTGTCCCTCTATTAGGACAAATAATGCTAATTTTTGTGTGTCGTATATGACACGGCGTCCGGAAAGGTTATAATCTGCTATCTACTTATTGAGAAGTTGGGTAGGGGAAGTGCGACTGCAGTGCGTGCTAATTGCTTTGAGGTAGGCGAAAATACTCTACATCCAAAATTTACTTCCAACGTTACATAGTACCTGTAATACATAAAGGAGAGTATCCAATAAAATGTGATGATTGATTGATCATATATGTACAGTACTTTTTATATCAAAATATGTTTTTGGTAGGAAGCAACGTTTTTTGCTTCACGTCTTCCGAGTACTTGAATTTTGGGTTCGACCTTCTGATCTGGAGAGAAAGCAAAAGCAATCAATAAAAGTAGGGAATAACAACTGTTTCATTTAGAGAAGTAACATGTCATCCTGTTTGCTAGAATAGTTTCCAATTTCTGGGCACGTCCGAAGCAATATTAAATTCTGTTCTTCGTTTGAGAAAAATTGCCGGAAATTCAGTGGAAACAATTCTTAATTCAGTTAACGTGCTTGGAAAAACAAAGAAATAAAGGGAAAAGAAGGCGTGGAATACAATTTAAAAGGTTGGAAGGATAAGTGTTATAGTTCTTAAAAGAAAGAAAAATGTTTCGGTCATTCCGGTGCAGTTTTATTAGTCTCATAAAGCGCAATGTTATAAGTTTTCAAAAGGAAGTAGCTTCTGTTCTGTTTCCCAGTAAAATCGAACTTTTTCCGCCCTCACCCTTTTTTTTTCCTTGTTTTCGAAGTGGTAGTTGTAAAAATGTTGATATTTACGCACACTATCCTTCCGTGTCGTCCGTAAAAGACATTAACAAGATATTTCAATGTAAAAACAAAATAAATAGACCATTGTTAACAACACCCACGTCCACCGCGATGGGAAGTATTGGAAAGAACTTAGCACATTTATAACTTGGTGTTTTCCGCTCTCTTTACACTTTCTCACTCCTGAAGAGAGGGAGAATATGTAATTACAAGGAAAGTGTTTGTGGTTGCAGTTTTTGAAAAAAAAACAAAAAAAAACATCAAGGTGACATTTTGATAAATGGCAGTTTTATGGCAATAAATGGCAAGTGCCTTATGAATGAATGTTTTACAGGAAGTGACTTGACTGGTGCTCTTGCGCAGTTTTTTTTTTTTTTTTTTTTTTTTTGCTGACATCTTTGTTTTGGCGTTGTATTCTTCATGTAAATATTTTCTTGTTTCCTTACGGAAATGGACATTACTTTGTGGAATATAATAAAGGCAAAAAATAAAATAATTTCTCACGGAAATGTGCCATGTTATGAAGTATTAATGTTTTGTTTTGTTACATACAGATCCGTACTATAAAGTTTGAACCGAAATTAACGTATCTGTACATACTAAGTTAGGTAATTGTGCTGGGGGACTCCCGTATAACTGAGTGTGAATACAAGAAAACTAAGTTGCTGGTGCAACAACGCATAAGGACCAGGATCTATCAGCTAACTTATGCATTTGGGATGATGTGTGGTCAGTACAGTCCTTTCTCGCCGTTAATGTTGGCTTTTTAGAGTAAAGTTCTGTACTTTTTCCTTTCAAGTAGCTCTCCAATTAGCCTCACGACACTGCGTGGACACCACAATACCAATCATCTAGTGAGTACGAACAGTTACTCATCTTTTCTCTGACCCATGTCCTGTACTAATCGACTTCGCTGAGATTCCACTGTACTAGTCCTGTACTAGTCGACTTCGCTGAGCTTCCACTGTACTAGTCCTGTACTAGTCGACTTCGCTGAGCTTCCACTGTACTAGTCCTGTACTAGTCGACTTCGCTGAGCTTCCACTGTACTAGTCCTGTACTAGTCGACTTCGCTGAGCTTCCACTGTACTAGTCCTGTACTAGTCGACTTCGCTGAGCTTCCACTGTACTAGTCCTGTACTAGTCGACTTCGCTGAGCTTCCACTGTACTAGTCCTGTACTAGTCGACTTCGCTGAGCTTCCACTGTACTAGTCCTGTACTAGTCGACTGCGCTAGAAAATTTTTCGGGTTAAAAGAGGAAGCTGAAAATCGAGCAACATTGAAGAAACATTTCCAGGCCCAAACTAAAAATTAAGTAAAAGAAAGGAAAACCTCATTAGTCAATAGGCAGAATACTTAAAGGAAAAACCTCTCGCGACCCACAAATTGAGAAACCCTGGTTTTGGCAATTATTAGTAGATTTCTTTCGACTACGCAACGCCTTGTTCGCTGCAAATGATCAACCGATGCTCGACATTTTGTTCTCATTTGCACTCCGTTAACGAACAAAAATTCGTTACGTGTGAAACCGCTCTTAGCAGGTGAACCATATGGATGATAATGCTTTTTTCTTTGTTAAGAGCATCTAAACTCACGATAGAAAAAATATTTTAAAAAAAGAATGAAACAAAGCCAGAAGGTAATTTTTTTGACATGAAAATTATGTCCATGGGGGATGGA
Organism: Thermobia domestica; assembly: GCF_964235325.1. Lineage (NCBI taxonomy): Eukaryota > Metazoa > Arthropoda > Insecta > Zygentoma > Lepismatidae > Thermobia > Thermobia domestica. The sequence goes on from NC_137464.1 coordinate 240,322,531, forward strand.
ACTTTGCCAGATTCTGTCTCGTCATGGATGGCTGAGCTTTTCTTGCAGAAGCGAGAATAATCATAGATAGTTGAGACAGATCTTGGAAGAGGTGCATCATTATCCAAGAACAGTGGATAGGGAAGGAGTGTACTACCAGCCACCAAATGCGCATGTGGTTGCACGACCATGTTATTAACTTAAAAAAAATAAAATAAAATAAAAAATAATCGTTGTAGGTTTCAGCAGTGACAGTATCGGTAGCGAATGAAATAAGTCACAAGCTATGGCGTTGTTCAGTTATATTTCGAATAGTAAACCGTGTTTTGTCATTCTCAAAAACCATCATTTTGCAAATAATAATAATAATAAACTCAGCAGGCTTTTAAGAGGCAGGGTCTCTCAGCCGGTGCGTTGAACCCAGTCTCAAGTTATGTATGGTCACCACATCAACTTCAATTGCCTTGGTTTACTTTAGTTTTCTGGTTTGTATGAATTCAGTGTGTTTATCTAAACAATACATGAAAAATGCCCTAATTTACGAATTAATGCGAATCATTAATTGCAATAACTTACTACAGGGTAAAGATATTTTTTTCTATCCTTTTTTCTAAATATATAATTCAATTTATGACATTGAATCTGTAATGATTACATGTAAGTAAAATTACCTTTTGCTATATGACCCTTTACGTAGTTTTTTCCCTTCACTTTCGCGTTATTTTTAACAATTACATTTTATGGAACTGGTACGCCTTCAGAACCAAATTACGTTAGCTATTAAATTTCCATAATTTTCAGTTCTGTGATAATAATAATACTTCTTAATAACGCAACTTGTAATAACGTACCTTTTAATAAAATACTGTCTTGCGCTGTTATATCTTACTGCCAGGACATAACATACAGAAAATTATCCTGCGGAATGGCGGTTATTTCACGGCGAATGGTCGTCAGTTACCCGCAGCCGATTGGCAAAGGTTCTTTCCTTCACATAACCCCAGAGGAAGTAATCCGGAACTGTTAAGTCTGGGGAACGGGATGACCACATCACTTCGCCAAAGCGAGAAACGTTTGTCGAAGTACTGCCGTACTTTAACATGTTTGACGTGCCGTACTTTGAATTGTTTTTGTTCACGTTATGAACTGGAATAAATATACCAGATATTTCTGATTAAAAAACAAAAAAATAAACACTGACCTAACAAAACAGCGCGTGAATGGCCGACCTGAAATGTAAGATTTTTTTTTTAAAAAAATTTCCGTATTGTTAGGTAGGTGATCGTGTTGCGTGATTCTCAGTTAATAACTTGTTAACAATAATTATGGTCATCACAAGAGGTAAGAATGCATTAATACCAGATAATGATAATTTCAAACATCCGTTTACGTCTTTCGTGCAGTGATGACACTTGAAAGTGACCAGTAATGGAGAGCTTAAAAAAAAAAAAAAAGTAGCGATCCATAGATATATATATGCAACTATTAACAGTAATTATTTAATTGTAAGTTGGGTCAATATAAAATATTTGTGAGTAGGGAGTTTTGTGTGTAAGATTAGGTCTGTTTTCTCAATATGAGAGCTGAAGAAAAAAAACTAACTTTTGTTCTATGCGCCAGGAGTGGAAGGGGAGTTGAGGAGTGAAGCTGAAAAGTATGTAATTTGTAAAAAGTTGTCGAAAAGGATCGATACTAATGTCCAAATAAGCGTTCATAGTTCTTGAAATCACTGAGGTGAATATTGATATCCCGATGCCGTTTAAGTAAAAATTCATCCCCCATTGGGATGAGAGGTGAAAAGGTATATCATAGCGTATCATTACACTTTCCTTGTAGAACGTTGCCTAAGGTGTGGAGGGGTTCAAATATGTATTTATTTAGCAATAATCAAATATAGCTCAGAGGGCATTTTATACTGGTTATCTTAACAGCAATAACAATGGAAAGGGTATCGGTCAGGACTTGTTTAGTAGGTACCAACCCGGCATTTGCCTGGCAGGACTGAGGAAAACTGGACAACCCCAGTTAGGATGGTCCCCAGCAGCGGGAATCGAACCCACGCCCTTCCGAATGCGAGGCCCACGCTCTACCACATGAGCTACTTCGCTCGATGTATATGTAAACCCTCTTTGGAAGAAAAGTCATTTCAGCTAATTATTTATATACCAGACTTTTTCTCAGATAGAACCAGAACCATTACAGCAACAGTATATTAATGTATTAGCAAAAACATTTTACAGAAATAAAATGACAGTGTATAACATGAGATAACACTTTGCTTTGAGTTAAATAGACCATGTGTACAATTATACATTCTAATACTCTGAGATATTGGTTAATGGGATTTTGTGATAGTGCTGTCACGTACAAAGGAAACATAAAAAATGATTAGTCATCTAGTGATGGTTCAGGAAAACAACTGGGATGTATACAGACTCCACTTTAGTTAACTTAAAATCACTACAATTTACTCAATAGTGTTGCTTTTTTCTGTAATTCATGTAATAAAAATAAATAAAAAAAAGTGGAGAGAAAATGAAATATTTCAGTTTGACGTCCCATAATTATGCCTTCTATAGGCGAAGGGAAACGGATGATTAAGGCAAACGAATGTTAATGGAAAAATTGGTGGAATGAGAATGTGGGGAAGACACTGAAGTGCCCCCGAGAAAACCCACGGACACGATGTTGTCCACCACAAACTTGGTCAAGGATCGAAGCGGGAACCCCACACATCAGAGGTAACCGTTCTACCACTGAGCCACTACCGTGTCCCGTATAAAAGTTTTATTATCTTTCAATAAATATTATTCCTTACGTAACAACGAAATAAGCAGTATTGAAGTGTCCGCATACCCCATTTGAGAAACAGACGACTAAAAATTAATCCAAGGGGGGAAAACAAATAGAAATTGTGTCTCACACACCAAGGGCGCCCATGTTCTGGTTTCCAAGGGGAAGGGCAAGTACAAGCGACGTTTCAAATATAGTTTCAAATTTTGCTGTAACTAATGTAAAAATTATATTGAGTTTTCGATATTCCCAAGTACAATTTCCTTCTTGGGGGGGGGGAGAGCGCCCCACCTTGCCCCCGCTGATGGGCGCCCTTGTCTCACACTATAATTAAAAATACTGAACGGTATAGCTTATACAGATAATAACTATGTAACTTAATAAAGTAAACGTAACTTTTATTAAAATGTTGTTGATAGAGTTTATTAAAAGAGAAAATATCTATGTCGTCCTACTTATACCAATATAAATAACTGAATTTTAATGAATACCATTTAAAAGTACAGTAGAGTATCAAAAACTCGGGGCACTTGATAACCCGGAAGTCCGGATAACTCGACCACTCCCTGGTAGGATGAAAAAAGACCCGCGCGCAGACCTGTTCAAGGTCATTACCGGGTATTTTTTCTGAGGCCTGTCTTCTCAGGTAAATTACTGTACAGTGTATATTCATGAATTTAATTTTCATGTATAGCCTAGTAAAGGCTCTATGCCTTCATAAAGTACGTACTTGTCTTTTGTTTAAGGGTAATTGGGCAGTTTATTATGTGAATCCTAAGGAAAAAAGTACAGTACCGTAAACTGGGTATACTTTGGCCTGTCTTTTTTTAATTTTCAAAATTTCTATTCTAATACCTCCTAAGATTAGGGAGGTAATTAAATGATATTTTTCCTTGTTATAATGCAACCCTTTGGCCTTCTTTTGAAAGCAATAAACAATCAGTATGATCAAGAATGATGATTTGTAGTTCCAATTTTTTGATGACATGCAAGATTTTCATGGCTGGGGTAACTTCAGCCCATTTATCAAAATGACTAATACACAAAAGTATTATCGTAGCACTGTATTAAAAAAAAAGAGAAAAAAAACAGAAGAGAAGAACATGGTATTATAAACACACTGGTGAAATTATCAATGTTTTTACTCAATTTCAATGGAACGAGAAATATCGTTCACTGAAAATATTTGTATTGTCCTTGGGAGAATACGAAACACCTATAAAAGAACGTTATAAATTTGTGAATACTTATCTTAAAATACCTGTAATACAAATATAAGTGTGAAATCACTGTGCTCACAAAAATATCGTTCAATGATAATCTCTCTAAGTGGATGAATACTTAACATCCGAAAATAATTGCTCCATATTCTTCATTGCGGTAGAGTACTTTACCGGTACCATACTGCTGAGTTTTCGGAAGAAAATTATTGCAATTCAGGCACTGTATAATATCCTCGTTTAGAAGCTAATCTTTCTTATTACATCGTACTATTTATATACCATTTCCTCTTTAATATTGTGCTATTTCAACACGTTGAGAATATGGGCCAATGTTGCCCCCAAAATTGGGCAAATGTTACCCCACGCAATGAAACGCTTAATAGTTTGTGCGTAATTGAACGAACATTTGAGGCATTAGCTTATCAATGTTTGTTAATGAACATGTTTTTATATTTTACTTGTGCATTCAAGATATCACTTTAATACAATGAACAAAAGTTGTAAAACGTGAAATATAATAAATTTTTACTTGTTAACAATTACTGATAGAAACCATAATAACCGTGTAGTAAAAAAATCAAATATTTTTCTTCCTTTGGGCCAAAGTTGCCTTTAAAGGGCAAAATATACCCAGTTTGCGGTACAGTATTTTCTAAGGAAACATTCTTCTTTTTTAAACCCCATTCCCGTAACCCGACATTTTCGCAAACTCTGCCACTCTTTGATCCACATTAAGCCGAGTTTTCGGGATTCTACTGTACTTAGATGATTCTGATTTATAAAAGTAGTCTTCACTTTAAAAAGTTTGAGAAATGCTGTCTTGTTTTTATTTTCGTAAGGATTTCAGAGGAAAGTACAAAGTTATAGGCTAGACACATTATTAACTTAAAATACGGTACAAAGATGTTATCATAATCCTTGACAAATAGATCCGATTTGTTTCCTTTCTTTATCTCTGAAGAATACAGCAATAAGAGGGATGCCACGTATTTGTGTAGTGCATGCGTGTATGAATAATGTACGATTAAATCAACTGACATTGTGCCAACAGAAATTAAGTTAAAAAAGAAGCAACTACTTGATGAGACTTCAAAGCAGTCTGTGTATAATTCAAACTTTTTTTCTTTTGTTTATACTACCGGGAAGAAGAACGTTTAGGCTTCGTTAAAGGAATTATAGTAAATACTTATGAGCTAATGAAAATTCGATAACAGTGACAGTAACAAGATGAAACTTGGAGCTGAAACTTGTAAGAGAACAATGTTTGCCCTAGTTTCGTGTGTTGACCAAATACTGAAGAAAGAAAGAAAGAAAAAAAAAACTCTTCACATTTATTTTAGAGTGGAAGAGACAAAATGGTGGAAAATTGCCAGTATCAGTTCATCACTTCCTTCAATTGAAGGCTTTTTATTTGCTTTTCGTTTTCTTGTTTCTTTTGGATGAAACTTTGTGGAAAGGAGGTCATGGCATATAGATTTATGGCACCAAGAAGGCGATGAAGGAGGTACGTAATGTATTTTGTCTTTTAAATCAATGCTGATTGAGAAACTGCTGACCGATAAAAATCTGGTGCACGTACAACAGTTATTGTTAATGCATTCTTTTTGTTTTGCTGGGAATTCGTAGTAGAAGGCGTCGTATTACAGTAATAACTAACTCTCTGACTTAAGGAGTTCGGATGATCATCGGGGCAGAAACAGTCATTCAATCCTGTCCTGTGCTAAACCAATTCAGTCGACAGTATTCAGTATAGTACGCGGTATTTCTTGAAGGTCTTGTTTTTGTGTTACCTTCGTAACACCTTTCAGGCGTATTCAGTGGTGGTAGTGCGCTCACTTCTGGTACAGTCCCCAGCAAAAAACCTGCAACATGAGCATGTAAGTTTATTGTGAAACTATGCCTAACAGCGCAGGGAATCAACATAACGTCTAAGTGGCACGAATCACGCCAGGAGGAGCCTCGGCGTCCTCCTTTGCACACTTATTTTGGAGCAAAAGACCTCGCCTTTCACAATAAACTTAAATGCTCATGTTGCAGGTTTTTTGCTGCGGACTGTACAAGGGTTCCCTGGTTCGATCCCAGAGGATTTAATTGTGGTGGACAATATCGTGTATTTCTTAACATTCTGTTTCCTACAATATTTTCATTCCACCAGTTTTCACAATCATCAGTTTCGTTAGTCATCCGCAGCCGTTATCCTATCGCGGATTCAGAGTACTGTGAAACCTTTGAATAATGGACACCGATGGACTGATTATTTATCCGAAAATGAGACATATCCGTTACAGAGAGGTTACACAAATTTAGATTATGCACGTCTGATGCCTAATTGAATTCAGTATACAGTAAACACTATACTTGTAAATGTAGGATAATATCAGAATACGGCACTTGTCTTCGTGTTACTGGGGGGATGAGGGGGAGAATCATTTGTAAAGAAATAAAAGTAATCATTGGACGATCTATTTATATGGACGTGTACTTCAAAATATACAGGGCGTTTCAAAACAACACCGACAACGTTTGGGAGGTGATTCCTGACACCAAGATAAGACAAAAAGTATAGACCAACTTGGGTGCACAAATGCTTCCTTTCGGAGTTATAGGCTGCCGGAAACATGAAAAAAATGAACTTTAAAGGTCCATAGCTTCAAAACTATGGAACCTACCGAAGTCGGGACAAGACTTCACTTAGGAACTATCATATGCTCTATCCAAATATTCATGTTTCAGTATCCTGCGGTACTTCCGCATCAGTTTTTATAGAGGGAGTTTGGCTACTGACATTTAATTAGAAGTACTCACCAACTACCTCTATAATAATGGTTGTGGAAGTACCGCAGTATTCTGAAACATGAATATTTGGATAAAGCACATGATAGTTCCTAAGTGAAGTCTTGACCCGACTTCGGTAGGTCCCTTAGTTTTGGAGCTATGGACCTTTTAAAGTTCATTTTTTTCTTGTTTCCGACAGCCTATAACTCCGAAAGGAAGCATTTGTGCACCCAAGTTGGTCTATACTTTTTGTCTTATCTTGGTGTCAGGAATCACCTCCCAAACCTTGTCGGTGTGGTTTTGAAACTCCCTGTAATACTTGTGTGATAATTTTCTCCTGAAATACAAGTTATACTTCCTTAATTCACTTCCTGACTATATTAAAAGTAAAAGTAACTAAGTAAGAACATGCAACATTGTTATTAATACTGAAAAAAACACTGGAGTAACCAATTATAAATGTTTAGGAGCTTCTTTGGGAGTAAAGTCTGCAATAGTAAGCCTATCGGCCACTTCTAGAGACACTAGCTTCTAATAGAAATTTGCTTGTAGTTGTTGATTCAGCTGAAGATCTAATTTCAAATTGTAGAAAGTTATTTTCTGTGCTAAATACGTACGAGCTGAAAATAATTCCTGTCCGTTATGAAGGGGTTATTAAAACATTGGAGCTGGAGGTAAAAGAAAAGTTTCCGTATCCGTTATTAAAAAGTAGGGGTAGAAGGACACTGTCCATATCCGTTGTGAAGAGGTTATTAAAACGTTCGGATAAAAGAAGACTGTGTCCGTAAACGGGAGAGTTTCCTGTCTCTCCCATAATAATACATATATTATTGGCGGGACAAAAAAAAGTTTGTGTTATGTAGTTATCCGCTATTAAAAGGTGTCCGTTAAGGGTTTTCGGACTGTAATAATAGCTTTTTGTCGCTACGTGAAAGATGAGTTGCCAGTAGACACATACCTAGAAACAATAAACTTGTGTGTGTGTGTTTTTTTTTTTTGGGGGGGGGGGCAAGGTTTTGGTTACTTTTCTGTCAACCATTATGTTTCTGCGGAGACTTACACTTACTTATCTAGTTGCTTCTAAACCACTTGAATATGAACACCAAAACTGGTTATGTATTAAACATCATTCAGACTGCACTGAACACTAGTAAACATGTTCTGCAAATTATGCTTGTGCAACAGTGTGTATACGTTACATATTTTACCAAGTTATTATAGTAAACGTATTACGTCACGGAAAATGTTGAATCAAATGCCTGTTGCTTAAAGCAGCCAGGTTTGTAAATCTCTTTTTGAAAAACAAATGAAGTAGCCTATCTAATTTAGTGTTATTAAGTTAAGACAGTAGATACAAGATATGCTTTCAGATTGTCATGCCTTTTGTTGTAGTGTAATAATTTCCCTTGGCTTTTCACTACACAAACTCTCTGCTATCGTTCTCATATAAGCTGTCTGGAGAAAACCGGTTTCTGGACTCATGCATAATTAACTTTGCTTTTTTTTTCTTTCTTAGAATAAGAATTTGAATTGACGGAAATGAATCATTAAAGTATATTTGTGTAACAGACAAAGAAGAGATTATTGCTTATCTTGTAGAAACATGTTTGCATGCTTTCTATACCTTCACAATAACTAACAATATTCTGATTAATTTTGTATAATTACTAGATAATTTACAACCACGTTCGATGACATCTCAAAAGCATTGCATTTGATATTGAAAAATGTCATTGAACACGTTTCTAATTACTACAAAGCATGGTTATTTGTTTTATAAAAAGAAAAAAAATAAATGTATTATAACTACATTATCTTTTTTTAAAATATATGTTAATATAATTCTTTCAGGATGCCAGTACATTTAAGGAAGGGACGTGGATCATTTTCTTATTACAATGATGTATAACGATATGCTTTAAAAAATTGATAATTACTGGTATTTTACGCATTGTAATTGAATAAAAGTGAAAAAAATGGGCTATTTTGCCCTTTAGGCCAAATGCGACGAATACAGGTGTTTCTTTCAGACATAGTTTAACGCCCCCCCCCCTCCATCGAGCTAAGATAAATTAAGATTACATGTCACTTTTCTGACAGGAACACGTGTATAGCCCCTCTCACATTTTAATTTTGTCACCTTCCAGGAAGTTAGCCTGGACGGATTAATAATCTAAGTTTGATTATGAAGAATAATCTAAGTTTGATTATGAAATAATTGGTGGAATGATGAAGGGGAAGGAAACGTTAGAACCTCGAGAAAACCCATGGACACTGTGGAATCCACCCAGGGCCGGCCTTAGGCAATTTGCCCCTCATGCAGTGATATTATTTGCCGCCCACCTCCTTTATCTAGAAAGAACAAATCTTAAAAGCCACGATTTTAATATGCTACCCCAGCATGAACAACGAAGGGAAGGGAAAGTGCACCCGCACTCAGAAAGAACCAAACACTACAAATACAATCTCGTTGTGTCTGTTTTTTCTTTAAATAACAATCTATTATGTTAGTGAAAGACAATGCAAACATACCTTCAGAGAAAAGATGATAATCCTTTTTATAGAATTCAATATCGAGCTTCAATCTCAATATGCCAGTTTACAATTCCAATGTAACTAGTTTTTTTATCTTTATTTTTTGATTTTCCTTCTACATCTGTAAAAAAAAAGTATAGTAAAAAAACTTGTTTCCACCTTCAGTGATAAAAAAAACTTTTTTTTTTGTGACCAAGACAAGATTAGTTTTAATATCAAAACTGTGATAACTAACTAAATGGAACAAGGGTTGGCTTCTGTTCGAGAATTGAGTTCTTTGTATTTGACAACAATCAAGCAATTCATGCTGGGATTTGTTTGACCATTTGCTTTAGCATTGTCCATGTGACCTTAAACGCGACCTAAACATGATTTACGAATGCAATATTCAGATAGAAGGCCAGCTTAGTAAAAAAAACTACCATCATCAATTATTCATTTTAAATAATATAGTTGTAACTCGATTCATCCATTTGGACCCTTTACTTGTTAGATCTCATAACACTGTTCTAGAGTTACGTGAATTATAATATAAACACTATAAAGTGATTATACGAACTCTGTGAAGTGCATTTATCAACGTTTAAAGGTACGGATGTCACTAGACAATATAGTTCAATATTAAATATGGTTACGTCCTTCCTGGACCTTTCGTGGCAAGTGGAACGTCAAGCTGGGGCATTTTTTTTTTTGCCCATGAGCTTCTTTTTGGAGAATAGACGCAAAATCTGTACAACTCTTAATGTTTTAAATAGCACAATGCATACTATATATATATATATATATATATATATATATATATATATATATATATATATATATATATATATATATATATATATATATATATATATATAGTATAATATAATATAATATAAATATGGTGGATCAGTCGATGTATGCAGCGCCTTTCTGGCAAACAAAACTAATTTCTTACGAGAAGTATACATGGATCAAAAATTGACTCATCTTGGCGTTTCAAGGGTTAAGAAAAGATGAGGGCATAATTAATAAAACTCGACGTGACAATTTCGAGATGCGACGAAAGAAAAGCTTTTTTTTTTTCGAGAATCGAGACAAGAAAACGTTCTTTTCAAATTTCATTATTATTCCATCGCGAATCGAGCCGTGGACTTCCGTCCCCAAAAGCGCAGGGGCTAGCTACTAGACCAACGGGGAGGGTTGATACGAATAGCTTCAGTGATGTGTAAAATGTGTAGATTGAAACCATAATTCGTTCAATAATAATAATAATAATAATAATAATAATAATAATAATAATAATAATAATAATAATGGCTGAATAGATCGAATGCATGTACAGACGTGTCTTATCTTTAACATTCCTCGCTCTTTCATGATAAACAGATAATTAAGTAAATTGTTGACACCCAAAAGCGTAATACAAAGCAATGTGAAAGAATGTCTTAGACGTACAAAGTCTTGTACATCCTTGTACCGAAATGCAAAATGTTTTCCATCCCTTGAATGTGCTAAAGAGCTTAGCTTTTATTAAATTTGTTTTTTGAGGCCAAACCTACTTGCATGTTGAATTTCTCCTGTTAACTTTCCCACACCCTAGTAGTAGTACACCAACGGACCGTTTGTTTATTGGGAACATTGAATGTATTCATCACCCAGTTCCAACCAGTTTAGGATCCTCTCCCGAGCATCCGCTATCGATGTACCTTCATTTGTGTGTTTTTTTTTTTCCTTGTGGCCTTGCACGTTGAAAATAAAAATCCTTTCACCCGTTTTTCATGCGCGCTTTTACACAGATGCACTTTCCATGTTTTATTTGTATATCGTATATGCTTTCGCCCAGGTGTCTAGATTCTGCTTTCGGTCATAAAATTATTAAAAAAGAAGAGAAACAGAATGCTCTGTAATGCATTTGCTATACTTAGGATATATATACTTTTCTTTATTGCTGGAAAACTTGTGCTAGTAGTTGAAGCAGTTATTGCCTGCAATGAAAGGACTAGTAAAGTAGTTTTTATGACAGTTTCATTATAGTATTATTGGTGACCCAGTGTTCTATTTACTGACCTCGCTGTATTCAGTGTCATTGCGTAGACTTGGAAATTTTGCAGAAGTAGGATTTTGTTGCTTCCGAGTAGAGCAGTGCTTGTTTTTTGTTGCAGATAATCCCAGAGTTTGATTGAGGATTTAGGAATTACGTTTCTGGGCTTTCGGCATCTGTGGCCGTGTTAGTCCGTTACGTATGAGGGACGACGTCCCTCGACGATCACACTTTCCGAGAAAAGGGAAAAAAAGAAAGGATTGGGGAAGCGGTCTGGGACATTTATGTTAAGTACCATTCCGGCATTTGTTTGGTGTGAATGAGGAAAAGCCACGAAAACCGCCCTCAGGATGCCAGGCCTGAAAAGGCTTTTACACGTTTTCGACGAGTGTCCCGAGTTCGAGATCCGATATGATTCCAGTCTCCATTTTAAGTATGATACATACAGCTCACAGATGACGAGAAGAACCCTAGCAGAAGTAGTGTGACGTAGGTATGGGCTCGCCCACTTTTCGCACGGGGGTTTCAAATGACACCACGGAATAGCACGCAGATAACTTTACCCGGAGTAGCAGACGACATCTAAGTATAGACCACACCTCAAAAACCGAAAATGGACTTGACCGTGTCGTTGACTTTTCCCCGCTTCCCCTGTTTTAGGGCTCTTCTCGTCATCTGTGAGCTGCACATACTAACTCACTCTATGGCCTATGAAACTCTGAGGCTCAATGCCGCCTTCACAAAAGCTCTCCATTGACTTTTATCTTTAGCCAATTGGATCCTGTGTCCACTTTGTATTCCTATTTTTGCGAGATCCATCTTAATATTATCCTATCATCTGTGCCTAGATCTTCCTAATGGGTGTTTTCCGATTGGATTTCCAGTAAAAACTTTGAAAGCATTCATACTTTCCCCAGAATATTGCTTCTGAAAGAAACACTGCTGTGAATGGAATCCAGGTCTCGTATCGAGGTCTAAAACTTGAATTATTTAACCATGAAACAGCTCTGAAAATTGTAAATATTCTTTAGGACATTTGTATAATGCTTATATTTCAAGAGTATCATGGTAAATGCAATACTCGAAAGTACATTTGAAATTGCCTGAAGGTCAATTGTTTCTAATCATGTATCAATTGAGGTCGTCATATTGTCGTAGTTTGAATTACAAAATCTTCCATTAAAATCCTGAGAAATGTGTGTGTGTGTGGGTGGGTATAATTTGTTCATATTGTGAATTATAAATAAAGGTTGAGTGTTAAGAAATAATTAATTAAAGAATAAACGTGCATATTAAATTATATCCACGTGTGGATATTACAGGTAATATTTTATACATGAATGATTTTGAATGTGACAGTAGTTCTCAGTTTCCGTAACTTTTGCAAACAGCCTAACTTTCTCTCCATAAATCCATGTGAAAAATTTAAACGTTAGTGTAACTTGTCTATTTGTGGTAGAAACTTTTTTTTTTTCGTTCTTTCTTTTTCTGTTCGTGTTTCATAGCGGTTTATTCTCGACATTATTCCGTATGTTTCAGTGGGAAAATCACGAACACTTTCAGTGCTGTTTGAATGGAAGCATACAAAAAGCGTTGTATTTTCTTTCCTGGTATTGCGTAGGTTGTGTCAAAACTCAAAAGAAAACTACTGTCTGTGTTAAGTGCTCCATAACCATAAATGCGTTTATGTATGTGTATATCATAATTTTATGTATTTGTGTAAAACCATGAACAAATGCATAAAAATGGCAGCATATTGTCGATTCCCATATAGTGCATTGAGCGCATGGTAGTTTTTTTCAGAAATAAAATCTTATTTTTTATTTTAAAAGAAATACAATCGAACATAGCCGAGTTTTTAATACTAAAAGATAGAGAGACTGACAAATATTCTTACATGCTACTGTGGTCGATATTTTGCGTTGCTCCCGTGGGGCTGCGGTGGCTCAGTGGTAGAGCGTTCACCTCTAGTACAGTCATGTCCAAAATTATTGTCGAATATCTATAACTGTCTTCATGTAAGACTATAATTTGATCATGATTTTGCAGGGTACTTTCAATACTGATACTATGTGTATATAATCGGGAAATGTATATTTGTAGTAAATTTCATAGGAAAATAATTATAAATACGAAAATTAAGATGAGTAGAACAAAATGTTGCTAAATGGACAAGACAATTTTATTTTCGTTTTATTGTTCTTATTTACTGCTCTTTTGACATGAAATTTGCTACGTGCATATATTTGCCAATTATACACATACTAACATTATAAGAAATACCGGGCAAATTCGTTATCAAATTATATTCATACAACAACATTTTTATAGACATGTGACAATAATTTTGGACATGAGTATATTGAGTCCTTGATTCGAGTCAAGTGTTCGGACAAACACCGTGTGCGTGGATCTTTTCGGGCATCCCCCGTTTCCTCTTACCTCCTTCATTCCACCGTTTGATTAATTTATCATTACCGTCTCCTTTAGCCAAGCCGGCATAATCGTGGGACGTAAAACTTATAGATTTTATTTCATTATTTATTTGTTGGGGTTAATGGGCGAAATGAAATTTCCAGTTTTACATCTTACTGTTGTGGAAAGGAGACTGATGAAAAATTAATGAGAGAATGATCATTAAATGGCAGGTGGAATGAGAATGTGGAAAGAAATAAACTCGCGAACACGGTATTGTCCACTAGATTCACATGGCCGGCAGTCAAACCAGAAACCCCTCACACCAGAGGATGAGCGCTTTACAACTCAACCACCAAAACTACATTCGGAAATCAGCCGCTGCCTCAAAGACGACTACTACTACTACTACTACTACTACTATTACTACTATACTACTACTACTACTACTAGTAGTAGTAGTCTGATTCCCGGTGAGACCCCACTGTTCGGAGCATACGTTGTGCTGTAGGAGCATCAAACTATAAACAAAGCAAATATATGCTAAGTAACCGAAGACTCCACACTGTCTTGAATTATGGTAAAAGCCATGCTCAAGAGTATGTCAGTATATAACCTTAGGGCAATTAAATCGAGAGGTGCAAATTAAATGGCATTGAATTACCATAAGATTAACGTGGTAGTTTCACGAAAGGAACGAAAATCGATACAGAAATTCAATCAGAATCTTTCACCGTGTTATTTTGTTTGAGATACCTTTCACTCTCTTATTATAGATAGATTAGCTTTATTAGTACACGTATATGATGATGAATAATTGTTCCCGTAGTGAAAGATGTAATCAGCTGTTTCATATAACAGCTTAGAATAGAAAGGATGAGTCGAAAACAGAAACAACAGCTATTTCTTTCGCAGAACACACACTGTTAATAAACAAAGAAGAGGAAACAGTATCAAATGAAGGGGAGATTTTTTTGACAAGAGAAAGGAAGTAATCCTACTTGAGAAGCGTGATGTGATAGGCATAAAGGAAAGTCGTGGGTGAACTTCGAGTGACCTCCATGTATAATGGAAAAGAGGAAAAGAAGCTACAGACTAACCTTGATTAAATTCAAGGTGAACGTTTGTTTTCTTCCCGTTACATCTAGTTATTTATTTATGGATGAATTAACAGTGTAACCTCAATTTTTATGCAAAATCTATTACGGAAATTAAAAAAAATAAGGGGTCTGGAGTACGAATAGATTTTCCAAGATGAATTTTAGGGTAGAATCACTAGTGATCCATTAATTATCCCTCAATGACTTTTTAAAGGAAGTTTTCTCACAAAGACGGGCTCTGAGTACCGAAATGAGGAGATAAATAATTTTAGTGGATAGATCCCTGTGAGGTAAGAAGCACACCCGACGAAGGAATGAGATTTTAATGCATACTCTTGCATGTTGTTTTCTGTAACATACATGACTAGTGTGATTGACTCGCAAGTTTAGGTGCCTTAACACTACTAGATTAGAAACTTCGCGAATGCAAACAGTAACATGTGCATCTAGTGAAATTCGTTCACTGATAGTGAGAGATTCAAGGATGTTATAAAATAGAGGATCTGCCCATACAGCAAAATTGTGAAGCCATACGTCACAATTTCGCCACACCCACTCCGCACCACTAAGATCGCAATGTTTCGAGCCAACAATCATGGCGGAAACGAGAGTAGCCAATCAGACATGCCGGCTCGGACGATGCTCGGATGTTTTTTGGCTTCATTGAGTTCATATGATGTAGATACATATGGACAAATTCTCTATTTTATGACATCCTTGGAGAGATTCCATTAATGCGATCTGTTCTGTATTCTGTGATACACTAAAATTGAGAATTGTAATTGATCTTGTTCTTCATATATGGTCATTTCTGGAAGCTGTGCTGTGCTGTTTCTGTTTCTGACTCGTGCGCCATTGAGTCTTACCGGTTGGTGTTAGTAGCTCGATAGAATCTGGCGCTAGTTTGGATATCTCTGACTAAAAAAATGAAAGCTTTCAGTTTAACGTCCCACGTTTCTGCCTTTTATGCTAAGGGAGACAATGATTAAGGCAAATGAATGATAATCGAAGAGTTTGTGGAATGAGAGCGTGGGAGGAAAGTGGAATACCCCGAGAAAACCCATGGACACGATATTGTCACCATAGCGTGCTTGGGCGGGGACTCAACCAGGAACCCCACGCACAAGACGTAAGCGCTCTACCAGTGAGACACCGTGCCCACCATGTTGTTAGGATATGCAACAGCAGTAAGATTGTGTTTGAGACAAATCGAACTCGCGTTTTATTTTGCTGAAGGAGAATACGCCTTCACTTGGAATAAAACGGGAACTATAACTTAATAATTTTACTTTTATGACCGACGCCATGTAGCGCTGCTTTAGAGCTTTTGCTTCCATCGAAGTCTACTGGGAGTTCTTACTGCTTCGCCGATTAGTATATATAATATGCATATTCTAATTGCTGAACATTCCCGGTACCAGAAACAAATGTTAGGGGAAATGCTTGGAAGATAGTTTTACTTGCCCCAATATGAAAATATTTTCGATTAACTCTACTCATGTGTGTATCTGTATACCCAATTTCATATACAAAGGAGTCACCTAGAGTCATCAAGTTTGGTACACAGATAGATCTTTATAGATCTAATTGTATATGAAGCCATTTTATTTCGATTTTCGGCTTGAGAGGAGGAGGGGAGAGGTCAAAATTTATGCACGTTTCTTTTCTATTTACATCTAAGAACGCCCTGCGTGTATGCAACCCACATTACTTCTTTGCTCTGCGAGTTCACATAACAGCAGAGGATAGATGGGGCATGGAATCAAGAAATTCGTCTCCATTTCTTTTTATCTAAGTTCTGAATTAATATGTGGCAAACGTGCATGCTTACAGCTATGAAGGTAACCAAGGAAATTCTGTCGCTTTTTCACCCACCCCCTTCGAACATCGGTATAGCACGTAAGACGTATCTGGAAAATCAAAAATAGTCCCCATCAGCATCAACGACCTTCTGCCAACGTTCTGGAAGGTGATGGATTTCATCGCGGTACCACTTGGTGGGCCATGAAGCGAAGAAGGTATTAAGTGCATTTTGCACCTCTACTAGGGATTTGAACTGGCGTCCTCTACGGTGATTGTCCAATGAATGGAACAAGTGATAATTGGACGGTGCAATGTCCTGGGAGTATGGTGGTTGCAATAAAGTTTCCAATCCAAGGCGTAGAATGGTGTCCCGGATCATCCTAGCCATGTGAGGCTTAGCGTTGTCCTGTAACAAGACCACCCCTTTGCGATTCAGAAGTGCTGACTCCAGAGTTTTGAGCTTTCCTTGAACACGGCTCAATTGCTGACAGTACACAGTTATATTGATGCTCTGACCAGCTGGTAGCCGTTTCCGATGTACGATGCCGCGAGCAGTTCACCAAATACACAGGAGGATCTTTAGGTGCAATGCTGGTTTCGGCTGTTTTGGAACGGGTTTATGGAATGCTAACCAATAATGACGGCACCGTGGAGCTTCATACAGGACCCACTCCTCATCACATGTCAACGCCCTTTCCAGGAATGGCTTCTTCCTCAGACGAGACAGAAAAGAAACACAGGTGTCTGGTCTGTTGCGTTCTGGCCCGGAGTCAGATCATCTAAGACCCATCGACCCAACTTCTAGTGCTTCTCAAGTTGGAGGTGCTGCCGAGTAGTTTCTCCACTTACACTGAATTGTAGTCCCAGTTCCTCACATGTCTGGCCACTGTTCGTCTCATTTGCTGCCTGAAGGTCTTAATTTTGTATATGTGTTGATCTTCCAGCACGTGGTGCCTCTTCGAGTGTTTCTTCACCGTCCTTAAACTTGTTAAATCACAGCTGCACTGTCCGCGTAGTCACGACACCCTCACCAAAAGCCGGGTATATCTTCCGTCTCGCAGCAGCGGCGTTTGACCCCAGTTTGAACTCGTACAGCATGCACTCTCCAATGACACTGTGGAGGTCCTATGTTCACTCTATCCTTACGCAAGTTCAGGGTGTAACTGAACTACCACAATCAGGTAGTATGTTGGATATACCCACACCAACAACTGATCTTCGCCTTATCTCCATTCGCATTCCACTCATGGTGTGAGGGCCAGTTGAACACAGACCTCCACAAAAAAAAGGAACTTTCTTCGTTTCCTTTATAGCATTAAATACTTTAACATTGCAGTATTATTTATAATTTTCCTTACCGGTCCTTTGCTTACTATCCTATTCCAGTGCAACAACAAGTCATTTAAGAAACTTAAAAAAATGGAGAGGTATTGTGGCAAGAGCTTTAGATTAGCTTCCGTTCAGGATTCGATTCCTGCAAGGAACTTATGAGGCTCGGATCCAACGAAGGTCTCTCCGTCATCACCCATACAACCTCGATGCTTGAAAGGAAACATTCTGTTCGAGGAAGCAAAGAATAAGTTTTGTATTCCATTGTTCACTTTTAAAATAAATAAATAAATAAATAAATACCAAGTTCAGAATGCTAAATTAACCAATTCATAAATGTACGTGCAGTAGTTGTATGACTTGTAATTAATTCTCTTCCCGTGTTTTGTTTTTGTATAGAATTTTTTCCCCCTAAAATTCGTCGCTGTTCATTAATTAAAGGAAAGCATGTAGTACTTAGTTTCTTGGAGTTTCCTGTGTTCGTCTTGCCTTTGCACGCACGTTTTTCTTTTCCTGTCCAATTTCTTTCCGTCAGTTCACAGTAAACAAAGAACGAAAAGAAGAAGCTTTTCAGAATAGACTTTCGACCAATGGTGTATGGTGTTAACGTCATTGGTTTATGTATTTCAAAGTGAGAATAACCTCTTAGGTCAGATATTTCACCGATCAAGTCTGTCATTATTTCCTGTTTCGTTCTGTTTGTGTGTGGGGAGCGGGAGCGAAAGAATTAAACAACTTGTAACACAGGGTGTTTCAAAAACAATCCAATTTAAAACTTAAATAGTATTAATAGTTCAAGGCGCAAAATTTCAGTCAGACGCACTCGCCAATCCAAAAATCATGGTTGTCAGTATCTCACGTACAAATTGCGAGAGGTACTAACAGGTAAAGGGTCCCTTCTCCCACTAACAAGTAAAGGGTCCAAATGGATGAATCGAGTTGCGAGATGACACATAGTGCGACTGATAGAGGATGTGAAAATATGTATATGAGCAAAATTATAGCGGCTGAGCGCCATAAGAAACTGAGGGGGAGGAGATCCAAGTTGGTGGGAGAAGGGCTATGCTATGTTATTGAAATACATGAAATAAACTGTTGAATCGTAAAAATAGTGAAAGATAGACAATGCAGACGGTGGTAGTTTCACATATTGGTAAAAGAAAAATGGGCAGAGTAGATCACGAACCTCCACCACCATCTTGAAATACGCCATTTTGAAATTGTTATATTTTTTCAAATGGAAAGGTAGTCATGTGATATATCAGTTAGGGCCAGCATGTTCTCAAAAAGTCAATTATGAACTTTAGTGATCGTTATTTGTACTCATTTGGAAGATTTAGGATTATCTTTATAACTATTTACGAAAATCTAGGAGAATGATACTCGTATGTTGAAACTTTGGATAATCACGAAAATACATACATATCCACAAGCCAAGAAAACTAACAGTGAAATACAAATAACGATCACTAAAGTTCATAATTGACTCTTTGAGAACATGCTGGCCCTAATTGATACATCACATGACTACCTATCCATTTGAAAAAATATATGAGAGATTTCAAAATAGTGGATTTCAAGATAGCGGCAGAGGTTCCTAATCTACTCTGTCCATTCTTCTTTTACCAATATGTGAAACTACCACCGTTTGCATTGTCTATCTTTCACTATTTTTACGATTCAACAGTTTTTCATGTATTTCAATAACATAGCATAGCCCTTCTCCCACCAACTTTGACTCCCTCCCCCTCCGTTTCTTATGGCACTCAGCTGCTGTAATTTTGCACAGAAACACATTGTCACATCCTCTATCAGTCGCACTATGTCTCATCCTGCAACTCGATTCATCCATTTGGACCCTTTACTTGTAAGGCATTTGGTTTGACGAAGAAAGAGATTACATCAGGGCATAAAATTTCAAAATCAGACAATTAGATTCAAGGTAATTTTGAATTGGATAATTCATATACATGTTAACGTTTGTGTAACACTCTCTCTCTGCACTGAAATACTAGTTGTCGATTGGAGTTTTCGGATCAGAGTTCTTAAGGAAAGAAGCACCGAACTACAACGTTGTGAAGACGTCACATTCCCTGTTTTCTCGCATACAGTGATAATTATTTTCATCCGAAACAAACTGCGCAGCCCTGTTAGGTAGGCAGAAACCATTCCTACTAAACACTGATCGCCAGCTCTAAATTTTTAGTCGCCAGTGGCGACCGAAAATTTTGCGCCCTGGTATAGAACATATATATTTAAGAATAATTTTATATTACAAAGCTAATCATAAAGTTTGTATATCAAATGATAGGTGCCGAATATGGGACCTTTTGGGAAGCACGGTGTATGTCCATACATACGAAACTGCCGGTGTTTATATGATACCATCGCCTAATGTTCTGAGTGGTAGATTTAACACGAGGGTATTGTCGACAAAATTCCCAGTGTGTTTTATGGGGCGAGGCCCTTCAAACACTGGGCCTGGGTAATCGCTCTACTTGTCCTACCCATAGGACGGCCCTAGGTTACATTTTATGCTTATCTTTTAGGGGAGGGGGTACGGTGGCTCAGTGGTAGAGCGCTTACCTCTGGTGCGTGGGGTCACTGATTCGATCCCCGGCCAAAAAGTTGATGGTAGACAACATCGTATCCGTGGGTTTTTTCGGGGTATTGCCATTCCTCCTACATTGTTATTCCACCAATTCGTTCATAATCATTCATTTGCCTTAATTATCCGTCTCATTTAGCCTAACGGGCATAAAACGTGTGACGCCAGTGGTGCCCACCACCCTTAAGTCCATGACGCACTTCCCCCCCCCCCAATTGTCTATCCGTAGGTGTTCTTCCATGAAAAAAAATCTTTTCGATTAATTTTTACACCCCTTCAAACATATTTATATAGATTTTAACCCCCCCAAATATTTCAATGACGCAGTTTGCGTCATAGCCCCCCCCCCCTTGTGGGCACCTCTGCGTTAAACTGAAAGATGAAAGATATATGCTTATCTTTTCATAACCAGCAAAGTTGGTTGTAAAAATGGTTACAAGCTACGTTTATCTTCTTTATAATTAACGAAGTTTGTTTTAAAGCTGACTACATTTTATGGTTATCCTGTATAAAGTTGGTTCTAAAATTGGTTATGTTATATGCGTATCTTCTGTATAACCAACAACATTAGTTACAGTATAATATTTTCATTGAAGCTATGAAAAAAAGGCGGGAAAACAATATCTAATAAGTTGACCTTGAAAAGTCTCTCAGTGTGAGAAAATTTATATTGTTTCCTTTCTTACGTTATTCTTATGTCGTCTCATCTGAAACGTAAAGTTCGTTCAACCTGAGATCCTCGATCTTTTTCTCTTCCTTCCTTCTCATGGAGTTACTGAATGAAACCGTTTCCTTCGTTGGCTGGGATGAAAAGAGATGTTACAGACATGACCATGAAACTATAACAGCAGCTCTCACAACTTCAATTTAGCTTTCTGTAGTCGGAACATCTGGTCGCCAAGACCTTAACACCAGTGAGAAAGAACTCTTCATTTCATAGAATACCATTGCGAATTTTATTGGCAATAAGAAATCACTTTAGGGAAGTACATAAATAGATATTTTACGAACACAAGACTGAGAAAAAAGAGCAACTGCTTAGACCAACGTTTCTCAAACTGTAGTTCTATCTTTGTGGTCCTCTTACATTAAACATTTGCCCACGAAAAAGAAGAAAAATAAAATTCAACTGAATTTGGTATCTTACACTAAAATTGAGAATCTCAGAGATCGAAAATTAGAAAGCCATCCGTCTTTGACTTTCTTTCCCAAGACTGATATTTGTGAAATGTTATTACCCTATGTACACATTAAAATATTCGTAACCTTCAGCTGTTTTTTTTTTTTTTTAATGTATTTTCTTCCATTAATACGAAATAAAATGGAGAGAATTTCAATTAATACTGTTTAAAAAATATCCAGTAGGAAGTCAAAAATCAGAACTAATTGGAACCAGAGGTAGTTCGGATTTTCGAAAATGACCAAGAAAATGCCATTTAGGCTTAAATATACTGTACGGTATGCTCTTTTATCCATACGTGGTTATACAGTAATTACAATACCGTACGTAAGGCTACTTGCATTTAATGTTTCTGAAGAACCTGCTCGTACACTAAATTACACTGTTCTTGTAAACTTAACTTGTATAGGCTCAAGGGAAAATTAAAATTAAAATATGTATTACAAACAATTACATATGAATGAGCTTTTGTAAAAACACTGACTTCACACAACGCCGACGGACAACCCTATTGTTCGTTTATCGCTAGCGTAAGACAATGTAAAAAGCTTCTAGAGACCGCGTTCGGATTATTGATGTCCTACTCAGGCCCTATCCAGGGGGGTCTAGGCCCCCCTAAAATGTTGCCGCCGCCCCCTAAAATTTTCACGGTAGGCTTGCAAATGAACTATAATATGATTGGATCTGCCCTCCTAACTGCAGTCGGGCCCCCTACATTTTTGTGCTGGCTACGGGCCTGGTCCTACTGTACATAAAAGTTTGGGACCACTATTATTATTCTTGTTCCCATCAAAGACAAATTTATCATACTTACATTTTAAAATAGTATTAATTAAAATGCCCTTACTTTTGTATTGATATTAATACAACAAAATAACATATAAGTTCTTTTAAATAATTGAGCGCTATCAGAATTATTGACGAGCTATTAGAAGTGGCGGATTAGCTGGAGTGGTGACCGAATAAGGTCCTATGAAATGAACCGCAGGCTTTCCAATGCTCCTATATTTCAGTTTTTCCTATATATTTGCATCTCTTTCTATAAACTCCTATATTTCCTACATTTTAACGAAACCTCTTCTATTTTTGTGGCATTGCTACTTTCACTTGTGGAAATAACATAAGGAAATAAAGTGTGGGTGGTGGAGGGCCTTTTGTCTCCACAGTAGGGTGGTTGAATGGAGACTTTTCTGTGTTTTGTCCTTTCCTGCTTCTTGTCTAAAGATAATTACACCAAACAATATACAGTTAGTACGAAAAGTATTCATACACCTACAAAATGGAACAAAAAAGTTAACTAATTTCGTCATATTCATTAAAAAGTTTTATGGAGTAGTGATTTCAAAGACTTATAAATAATTTATTTAGGTGTATCAATACTTTTTGCACTAACTGTAAGCAAATAATTGTAGACATGTTACATATAGTCGAATCTTACGTTAAAAGCGCCAGGTGCAGAATGTTGACATTTTAGATTTTATTTTACATTTCAGATAGTTATTCCAGGAAGGGTGCAACGGTATTTCTCAGTCTTCCTCCTAGCGTTTTCTTACGTATACTTAAAACACTGATTTTCTGGTGCAGATCCTTTTTACACTTTTCTTATGATCGTTGCTTAGTACTGGTGAGCTACGTACAAAACACTAAGAAACTTGTATAAAATTTTGCAACGAGATAATTACTCAACGATTGGTGTAATTTCCATGTGATTTTTTTTTCCTATTTCGCAGCTTCACGAAACCTCCTATATTTTTCGTCGTGATTTCATATATATATATATATATATAATATTAATTATTTATTTTCATCAGCATTGGAAAGCCTGGAACCTGTATAGCATAGCAATAGTAAATTGAGTTCTCAAAAACAGTGGGTGAACTGAAACTCAGAAACTCTCGGCGTGCAAAAGCTGTAAAACACCAGTCTGTGTTGCCGAACCGATCTTGTCCGTGGCTGAGGTAGGCCACAAAATATAACTAATCTTTGGACAATGGGCTACTTACTTACCAAAATTTGGTTTGGATCCGGTCAGAAATAAAATACCAAATACACACATAAACATACATATAGGCTACACCTGAAATAACATTAAGCTTCCGTATGCTTATGCCAGGAGCTAAAAACTATAACAACATTAAAATAATAATAAAAAAATCTGCTATATTCAGTTCACTTAAGTTCTGCTTCATGGATAATGTACAGTCAGGAACAAAAGTTCTTTCTGTTTGGTAACATTTATTTTGGGAATAACAGTTGTATGGCTGGAACGTACAGAAAATTACATTAAAAAATACTGAAAACTACTCAAATTGTCCTTCCATTCTCAAGTTATTTACAAAACTAATTTAATCAAATGGAGAGAACTTTTGTTGCTGACTGTACGTAAGTCAGGTATATGGATATAAGCACATCGATAGTAATTTATTATCAATTCGAGGACGAGAATGTAACGTATTTTTTCACTTGATTTTGACATACTAAACATACATGCAGCTGTAATGGAATGTTTGTACGTCTATCATGAAATTTTTGAGTGCCTTCGAGTAATTTCTTAATTTAACTACCATAGATGTTCAAGAATAATTCATTTCCAATTATGCTGTAGATCACAAAATATTTGTCTTACGCACGGTGGCCTTGCAACTATCCAGTGACGAGTGTGTCTATAATAATGATATTATTAAAGAAAATATTCTTAGTATGTTAACATTTTTTTCAATATATTTTTATCCTGTACATTAACTGGAGTCTTTGAACGTTAACATGTAATTTGTAGGGTTAAAAAAAAAAAAAAAAAAAAAAAAAAAAAAAAAAAAAAAAAAAAAAAGCTGTCTTAATCTCTACATTTTCCTGTTGACAAGCATTTCCAAAGCTTTACTTTTTGCTATAATTTTGGTTAAAAAGATAAAAAATATATAGGGCATTGTCGTGACCTGAGGTTTGTTCCTTTTTGTTTCAACTATTCAACGTACTTAGTGTGTCCAAGTCGAGGTCATTTCCAGCTGTTCTGCTTGTCCGATATTGTCCTTAATGTTTCCCAGCAGCACGAGTTGTATTTGCGTGAAGTGGACTTGCTATTTTGCTTTCTAAAGAAATTTTGATTTTAAAAAAAATCTTCGATTTGTGTTCTTTTCGCTTGTAAAGTAGTAGTGGTGATATTAAATTCATTTCCTTTTCGATAATTACGGGAATTGGTTCAAAGATACCCTGTATGTTTGGTGAATCAGAAAATACAGAAAGACTTGATGTACACTCATGTCCAAAATTACTGTCGCATGCCCATAAATATGTTGTTGTAGAAATATAATTTGATAACGAATTCACCCGGTATTTCTTACAGTGTTAGTGTGTGTATAATCGGCAAAGATGTCTATGTGGCAAATTTCATGTCAACAGAGCAGTAAATAAGAATAATAAAACGAAAATAAAACTTTCTTGTCCTTTTAGCAACATTTTGTTTTACTCATTGTAGTTTTCGTATTATAATTCTTTTCCTATGAAATTTACCACAAATATACATTTCCCGATTATACACATAGTATCAGTATTAAAAGTACCCTGCAAAATCATTATCAAATTATATTCTTACAAGAATACAGTTATAGACATGCGACAGTCATTTTGGACATGAGTGGACCATAGTTTATTACATCAATCACACTTTCGTTATTAATAGTTAATATTGAAGAGTAATTCAATGGTAAGTGACCATCTCTAATTCGTAGATTCGTAAGTTCTTTTACATAGTATATTGTTGTGGTGATGACAGAAACTCATTCGCGTTTTCCCCGTTTCTTTTTCTCTTCTTTTTTTTTTTTTTTAGTTTTTCATCTCTAAACCGTAAATTTCTTTCTTTTGTGTAATTCACAGAGCGTAACCACGATAAAACATTACACGATTTTACGTGTACAAAGAACATTATAAATTTTTAACATGTATTTGCCGAATGTGTATCAGATAATAATATAACCAATGTAGTAATAGAAATTTTCTTCAAATTTTGGAAGGAAGTAGGCTATGTTAAATTTGGTAAGAACCAGTAAACTTATCGATTCTCCAGATAATCCCATTTTTCAAGTTTTTGATTCTTTAAAGAATACATCCATCAAACCTCCGATTCTCAGAGGAATCCAATTCTTGTACTCCTTTAGGTCAAGAGAGGTACTGATGATAAAGAGCCTGTCTTACTAAAATAATACAAATTTTACCATTTTTGTTTTGCTTGTTTATTCATAAGTGAAAGGAGATAATGAAATGCAACTTACCACAATCATAGATAATGTTATTCTACAACAGAAAATATGAACCTCAAGAATTTTCAGTGTTGTCATCCATAGAAATTACAGTTTTGCCAGAATAACATTTCTCCCAAAATTAAGTTAGGGCAGCGACTAGAGGAACGAACTCAACTGCATTTGATTATGTAGTATCATGTTGCGTTGGTATCCTGTGAAATACTTTTAAACAACATTTTTATTTAATTTTAGTAACTGTATGATATAACTATTTTGTTTATTACAAACTCAATACGACTATTATTTAAAAAGTAGTTCACAGGATACCAAAACAACGTGATACATAATCAAATGCAGTTGAGTTCGTTCCTCCAGTCGCTGCCTTAACTTAGATTTTAGGGAATTGTTATTCTGGCAACACTGTTGTTTCTATGGATGGCAACACTGAAAATTCTTGAGGTTCATATTTTCTGTTGTAGAGTAACATCTATAACTGTGGTAAGTTGCATTTCATTATCTCCTTTCACTTATGAATAAACAAGCAAAAAAAAGGTAAACTTTGTATTTTTAGGAAGGCAGGCTCTTAAGCCACAGGAAGCAAGAGTACCTCGAGAAAACCCACGGACACAATGTTGTCACCACAAACTAACTTGGCCGAGATCGAACTATGGACTCCATGCACCAGAGGTTATCGCGTTACCAATGAGCCACCGTACTCTTCTTACAAACCTGGGGGTCGCGGTGGCTCAGTGGTAGAGCGTTCACCTCTGGTGCTTGGGGTCCCGGGTTCGATCCCAGCCCCCGCCAAGTGAACTTTGTGGTGGACAAGCACCGTGTGGGTGGGTTTTCTCGGGGTTCTCCCGTTTCCACCCACTTTCTTCATTCCACCATTTCATTCATTACTCATCATCACCGTCTCCTTTAGCCTAACCGGCATATTCGTGGGACGTAAAACTAAAAGATTTCATTTCATTTCTTCTTACAAACCATTAAGACACAGTCTTTTGGTAGCGAGGGGACTTAAAAAATTGCCCAATACGTCACATATATAGTTCAGTCTGTTGGGGCACGTCTTTCATATTGATGCTTGCGCAGATGGAAGAAGTTTTCTGTTTGGTGTGCCTATATTAGTATAAAAGTACCACTATGACTTGACACCTAGTCTTCCGATCCGAGCGCTGCTATCGGCTGAAGGAATTCCATTCCCTTTCGCTGAGGGTCTCTCGCTTAGCAACAGCTGAACCCTTATTGGCTCAACGCGTGGGTGTGTCGAGGGTGAGTTTTAGTTCGCCTTTTTGCCACGGCTCAAGACATTTTGGCAACACTTTAGTATTCTGTCATCCATTTCCACAGCTAACGTAAAATCGTAAAATGATATTGCAGTAACTGTTCACTCATATGTAAATTGGTTGGAACGATATGTTGCAATGTAAATGTCCACATAAAAGGTATTCTTCAATTCTAGGTAACGTTAAAGTGCATTTCGAAAGGTATTGGTTGTTAGTCGTCATTGAAATAAAGATCCAATGATTCATATTTTGTTTGCCGTGTGATTATGACGCATAAGCGACGGAATTCCAATAAGCTTACTCTTTAAGTTGAATGAACACGGATTCTTGATATTAAAGACACACCTATTTTGCATATATAACGTGAGAATGACAAGTTAACTCTCGAAGAGCTAAACCTATTCTAAAATTATCATTTAACAATAGATTATCATAGACAATACATGTAAATAAAAGATGTTTACGATTATGACTGATATATTTAATTAATTGCAATAAACATTACACATGGAAAAATTATATAAAATTTCTATAACAATATCATGCAAACTCAACTGAAAATGAAATAGTGTTTATTAATAAATTTTAATTAGCAATAACTTTTCAAGATTACACTGTTTAATTCAAATATAGAGCATAATCTTTCTACGTACTGTGTTAACCGAAGTAAAATATTTTTAGAAAATCACTTTTAATTGAGTATTCATTGATTTTACTCGAATTTCTGTTGCGTTAGTTGAAAAAACCTGGTATAGGCAGGGGTAAAAGTACAGGGAACGCGGGGGACACCGTAACCCCACCTCCAAAATATGTACGGCGTCCCCCCAGTTCCTAAGATATTACAATGGGCAAAGATAGGCAGGGGGACGGCGTGACGTCATGCCGCTATCTAGCGTTCCCCTACCTTTTCAGATCCACTTTTACCCCCTGGGTATAGGTATAGCATTTGTATACAAACGTAACTAAGAGAGATGTCTAATTCGTATATGGAAATATCTGCACCACAAGCTGCTATACAACTTATAATAAACTGTTGCTGTCTTTGAGTATGTATAGCACACACAAACAGAACACACAATGTATCTCTCTCTCTCTCTCTCTCTCTCTCTCTCTCTCTCTATATATATATATATATATATATATATATATATATATATATAGTAAACTCGTATCTGTGATAAGAGAATAATGGACTCTATATATAATCTTTATTTTCAAAAGTTCCGTAATAGCAAAAATTGGGATGGGTTGTTTTAATTGTTGCATTTAATGAGAGGGTGTAATTTGTTTTCTTGTGTGTGTGTATTGTGTTGAACGGGAATTACAGTCATAATGCCAACTTAAATTTTACCCTTTTGAGGAAAGCAGAAATGGAGTTCCATTGTTGAGAGCTCGTGGTTGGAAATTAACGCGTCTCATGGGACACTGTTCGCAGGGGGAGAACTGTCAGCCGGCGGCAGTTAATCTTAACTAAGCTACACGCTCATTTTCATTTCATTTTCATGGCCAACCGGGAATTCT
The DNA here is from genome assembly GCF_964235325.1 of Thermobia domestica. Taxonomy (NCBI): domain Eukaryota; kingdom Metazoa; phylum Arthropoda; class Insecta; order Zygentoma; family Lepismatidae; genus Thermobia; species Thermobia domestica. Next base: position 240,351,339 of record NC_137464.1, read on the forward strand.
CGTAACAGAAAAGTAAAATTCATGCAAAAATAGACGTGTCATAGCCATAGATAAGACGGGTGTAAATATTTTTACTCTCACTTTGCGTTATTTAATATGACATGGCAAACAAACCAGTGTTTTGAGTAATTTTGAAACAATAATTATTACACTTTCTTATTAGCGATTTTTTTTTTTTTTTTTGGTAATAAAAGCTATGCATAATTCATGACATACCGGTACTTGTTTCGTGAATTATGCAAATGTTTGTCGTCTAGTTATGAATATATTAATACACATTAGGTGACATTGATACTCTTTGGGTATTTGAATCATATCATCAGACAGGGCCGGATTTAGGAGGGATGCACCGGAGGACGTGCACCCCCCCCCTTCTCCGTTCTGAATATACGCTTTCTAAAGTGAGAAATTGGCAGTGAAAATAGCAATACTTTCCTAAAATTTCACGCCAGGTTTCCGTTTCGGGCTTAAAAGAAAGCGGTTTTGCTAAACACAATAGTTTGTGGAGCTCCTCTGTGGCTAAGCGGTTAGCGTACGCGCCTTTGGCGCGGGAGACCCGGGTTCGATTCCCGGCGGGAGCTCATGTGGTTCGGATTCCACGTTAATCAGTAGGTCTACGTCTCATATAGCCTCGCTGCTGAAAAGGGACGCTAAACTGAAATTCAACTCAACTCACAATAGTTTGTCAGTTCCTCATACACATCACAGATGCCTAAAGGCACTTAAAAAATAAGAAATTTGATTCAAATGTACTGATAGTTATTGGTGCACCCCCCTCAGAAAATCCTGGATCCGGTCCTGTCATCAGACCTCTAACCCCCAACAGAGTTACACGGAGGGCTCGGTGGTAGAGCGCTTACCTCTGGTCCTGGTTCGATTCCCGGACAGGTGAGTTTGTGTTGGACAACGTGTTCGTGGGTTTTCTCGGGGTACTTCCGTTTCCTTCCATTCTATCGTTCCACCACTGCTTCCGTCATCATTCAATCTTAATCATTGTTTCCCTTAAATTAAAAGGCATAATCGTGCCACGTTAAACTAAAATATTTCATTTTCCTAGCAGAGTTAAAAGTTCTCGCTGCCTAAAAAAAAAAAATAAATAAAATAAATAAATAAATAAATAAATAAATAAATAAATAAAATGAAACACGTATTCGGAAAATATTCGTATGGTCATGGTTATTGTAGAGAGAGACAAGTCATATCGTCACATGAAAACCAGAAGAACGTAACTCCAAAAATGCGGTTATCGTTTTCTTCATGTTTGGACATAATTTTGAAATCCGCACTTTGTGTAAATGGAACGTAACGCCATCTGTTCTCCTTGTTGATCGTCTCTCGTAACGTAGATCATTTACCATCTTATTTAAAACACATCTTTCTAAGTAAATAATATGTTTGTCCTCTCGCCTGTATACCTACTAAAATGGAGTTAAGTTTCTCTGGTTCTCATGCGACGATATGGTATTCGCAATTATAGGGGAGAAAGCATTACAAGGTGAATGGTTTCTCTCTTCTTTCACCTCCCCTCGTAAGTAGTTTCCCACATAGTGCACAATACTGCTCTGTAGATTAAAAAAAAAAAAAAAAAAAAAAAACCTACATAAAATGAATCATGATTTGACTAAAAATGAAATATCTTATATTCTATGCTCTTCAATCCCGGTACCACAAAACATTGCAATATCCATACTCTGAACAGGGCGTCATGCCAGTAGTTGCTCTTCTCCAATCTAGTAACGCACTGCTTGACGACTATTGTAGTATACATTTAAACATTTTTCAATAGATAAATGCTGCTTCTGCCTGTTTAAGTCGAGTACGACAATTTGCTCTTAAATTGGGCATGAGATACCAGAAGCAAGGTTCACGGTCGAATGTCCTGCTGCATAAGATATTGATGACTTCTCATACTTGTAAGAAAAAAGTACAAATTATGCAACCCAGTAAACAGTGTTGTATTGTCGGTTGCATATATCGAGGCGTTTTTCTTAGAGCTAGCGTTGTAAAAATTCTTTGATTCTTGCAAACCCTATTGAACCTCCGGGTTCCATAGTACATAGTTAGCTAGTATAGTTACAGCGCTCACATTTTTCAGTATGCGAACTTTTATAAAAGTGTAAATAAATTACTAGCTAGCATAGTAGCTGCGGTAATACGTTTCCAGTCAGTGTGCTTTGGTAATAGCTCGGGGAAATAATGGTGAGAATTTTAGTTTCTGCTGTATGTCACACCAACAGTTAAGAATTAATTTACTGCTCTAGATGCAGTTTTAAATAACACGTTGAATAGAACAACATTTCTTTGAAAGAACATGTAAAAAGTTTTTTTCTAGGTGGGCTACTTTACTGTGTAGCGCTTTTCGATTATGATTCTTGTAACTTTTCTTTCTTACCCATCCATGTGTATTTTTGACTGGGTTCTCACAGAGTCAAGTGCACGATCCACGACACGACCATGTTTGGCAAGTACTTGACTCAATGGGAACAGACAGGAAAGAAAGTAACTACAAGTCGTGCACGAAACTCGTTCACGATTGGTCGAGTTCTCATCTGGAGTCTGCACAGACAGCTCATGTCAGTACGTAATCAAAGGGTTGTCGATTGTTGCTACATTCTGCGTTCGCACTTCAATAGCCAGACGTATTAATTCGTAGTTAAAAAAAAAAAAAATCACCCTCAGTCTTCAGTTCGCTATACAATGAACTTGAAACTGTCAGTAACGTTCCTCCTCGCTTTATTCATTCGCGAACCCATACTTTCAATTCTTTTCCTCTCAGGTTTGTATTGTGTAGTTCGCGCACACGTAAACGAAACTAACTTTTTCGTCGAAGGTCAAGATCTGAGGCAAGGCACGACACGAAATTTCTGGTCACATTCAGTAGCCAGATAAGTGAATTTGATTGCAATTTGATGAGGGTATGATGGCTCAGTGATTGCCCTCCCTGCTGGTCTAGTGGCTGTGGCGCACGAGGTCCAGGGTTCGATTCCCAGTGGGAGAGCCTTTGTGATTTTAACTGTCCTCGATGTTTCTGTGTCCGTGTCCCTATTGTTCTAGGTTACTGGTAAAACAAATAAAAAACAAGCAAAAATTCAGTAGAAATTTAGTAATAAGCAGTAAAGCAAGTTAATGAGGCACATTTGGTGAGGTTTTTTTTTTTTAAGTGGTAGAGCGCTTACCCCTGGTGCGTGGGGTCCCTGGTTCGATCCCCGGCAAAGGAAGTTTATGGTGGACAACATTGTGTCTGTAGGTTTTTGTCTGGGTACCTCTGTTTCATACTCCTGTGCATGCTTAACTTCATGAGTGTTACCAATCCGCGTAAACAAACATATGACGCACCTCGTAATTAGTAAAGACCAAATGTCTATCATTAAACTAAAATATTTGGCCAATGGCGATCCGTAGACCGGAAATTTCTTGCCCCGATCTAAGGATAATATTACTGGAGGAAAGAAACAGATCATTTTCCCTTGTGTCCCATGGTAAAACAAGTGACTAACTCTTTGTATTGGTAGCAATGTTCTAATCATCTGCATTTCGTACGTAAGCGGGGGCCGCGGTGGCTCAGTGGTTGAGCGTTCACCTCTGGTGCTTGGGGTCCCGGGTTCAAACCCTGCTCCCGCCAAGTGAACTTTGTGGTGGACAAACACCGTGTGCGTGGGTTTTCTCGGGGTTCTCCCGTTTCCTCCCACTTTCTTCATTCCACCGTCTCCTTTAGCCTAACCGGCATAACCGTGGGACGTAAAACTGAAAGATTTCATTTCATTTTCGTACGTAAGCGGTAATTCCCTTTTCGACAATTAAGTAAAGCTGCTTTACTTTCTATTATTTCTATATAGAACTTTATATTGTAGCAAATCACAAACAGCCTATATTGTCTCATCAATCAGCGTTATATAGACATGGGTAAACGTCTACACGACTGCGGAGGACAGATATGTGGAAATATCCATAGTAGTTCACTACAGATTAATATAGTGCAGCGTGAACTTTGTGGAAACCCAGCCGAAGAACTCGCAATCGAAAGTACCCCACAGAAATTAATTTTAATCATTGTTTAATGTAATTCGCTAAGGTCAAAAATGCCTCTCAGTAGTACTTTTTTATATCCTAAACATCTCTCTCTCTCTCTCTCTCTCTCTCTAAGAGGGAGGGAAGGTACACTCACATAAATAATAAAAAAAAATCTAAAAGTGTGTAAGTCGCCATAAATTTGTAACATTGAAAAAATAATTACAACAGTACAACAAATATGCTTATATCAAGGCTAAATCTACATATTTTTGTGCTCAGAATTAAAAAAAAAAAAAAAAAAAAGCTTTGTCACAAATAGTTCTAATGATATTTCATACATTGAAAGAACCTGAAAGCATTTTAAAGTCATAGTGCTTATGTATTTATTTACATATTTATTTTGCAAGAAATTATTTCATTTTTCGGAGGTAAGGTTGTATGTGTAAGTTAGTTCCGTGCTAAAATTTCTGCCGATGCCCTTCTCATGTTTTCAGTGACCTAGAGGGCCTTCTCATTAGTTTTACCTACGAGACGAGATTTGGGACTGTTTTCTCGAAAAGGTACCGGGAAAGTATTGTCTCATCGTGCAAAACGTATTTGTTTTTCCGTTGGAAGAGGTGTGTCTCCTTAAATATTGCCAGGAAAATTCTCTTCCTGTGCGCATCCCTAATCAATATATGTAGATAGTATATAATATCGTAAAATTAAACTGCACATCATGGCTATGTGGTTAGCATACACGCCTTCGGCGTGGGAACTCCGAATTTAATTCCCGGTGGAAGCTCAGTGAGGTTCGGGTTCTACGTAAGTCTCGGTGCTGAAAGAATGCTAAACTCTGAAGTAATTGAACAACATTGTACTAAAATATTGATCTCGTATAACAATTGCAGTGGACTACAGTGATGCGAGAATAAAGATGATGAATAATTTATGGAAATGAAATTTTTCTGTGAACATCCTACGGCCGTGCTGCGTAGGCTAAAGTAGGTGAGTGGTGATGGAAGATTTGCTGGAATGAAGGGAGTGGGAGTAAACGGGCGTTCTATTACTATGTCGCTGCCCTCTTGATGGATGATGACTAGAGACAGGATGTTTAGGCATTAAAAAGCTGGAAAATAGGCACTTAAAATTTAAAAAATAGGCACTAAGATAACTCGAAATAATGAAGATAAATACTCAATACAATTTAAAAAAATGAATTCAAGTCATAAGTAATGTTCAAAGAATATAGAAACATACATGTTTCTTAATATCTTCTTTCACTGTATATAGAAAGACAAAGCTTGATATGCATTCCATGTATATTTGGTAACTACATTCTATATAGCATTTTATCAGTACACACAGCAGTCCAAAATTTTACAGCACTTTATCAGTACACGTAACAGTTCAGTGTTACGGCATCTTATTACTTACAAACGGCACTTATCTTTCTCGGAAGAGGCAGAATCCTTTCTTGAAACACTAAACCATATATTTTTCCCAATAAAGTCTTATTTTGAGGAAAGTGCATTGAATAGACAATATTAGGTACTAAAGCAATTATTTAGGCAGGAAGGGGCGAAATAAGCAAAATAAGTAAAAAAAAAAAAAAAAAAAAAAAAGGCTTAAATTGAAACTGTAACCCCCCATATAAGCTTTAAAACGTTATTTTTCATATCTTTAATATTAAAAAATAGGCATTTTGCCTAACATCCGTCTCTAATGACTAACAGAGGTGAATCGTGTTTCGAAAAAGCTAAAGAATGTTTGCGAAAAAAAAATGGGTGATGCAACTTCACATTGGAACGGTATGGTATCGTTGTCCGATGCTCGTAAAGTTTATTGTAAGCAAAATGAAAAATTCTGCTATTACTGTTTTAAAAGAACACTAAGAATACATATACGATCCTAAATAAATGAAATAAAATCTTTGAAATGAAATCTTTGAGTTTTACGTCCCACGGTTAGGCCGGTTAGGCTAAAGGAGACGGTGATGATGAGAGATGAGTGAAATGGTGGAATGAAGAAAGTGGGAGAACCCCGAGAAAACCCACGAGCACGGTGCTTGTCCACCACAAGGTTCACTTGGCGGGGGCTGGGATCGAACCCGGGACCCCAAGCACCAGAGGTGAACGCTCTACCACTGAGCCACCGCGCCCCCCCCTAAATAAATGACTATCGTTCTCACGTTAAATGGGCTAACATGGCGATACGTGCCGAAAGCCCAGAAATCTAATTTCTTCTCTTACTCCTACACTCAAATTACTCCATTTTTTTCGTTTGTTTAGGGTATGCGAGAATTCCATTCTTTCTCAACTTCCTCGCAATCTACGCAAGGTTTTGTGTAAAAACGCATAAAATATGTACAAGCGAAATAACTTGAAAATGACTGTTAGTTCGTTTAATAGGATTTTCGAGATGCAATCTGGCTCACTCTGTGGCTCAGTGGTAGAACGCTCACTTCTGTTGCAAGGGGCCCTTGGTTCGATCGCAGGTCATGTGAGTTTGCGGTGTTCACCATCGTGCCTTTTTTCTGACAGTTTCTCCCACATTCGAATTCCACCAATTCTTTCTTATAATAATGGTTCGCTTTGATTGATCAAGTGTCTCTATTATCCTGAAGGAAGCACGGTGGCTCAGTGGTGGAGCGTTTACCCGTAGTGCGTGAGTACATTACTACTCATAGTCTCCATTTTTGAGCTTAAAAGTACTTTAAAAGTGAGTATTTAAAATATTCATTACTTCAACGAGAGTACTTAAAGGTAGGCCTAAGTACTTTTAATGCCAAAAATGGAAACGTATGGGTAGTAATCTACTTGTGTGGGGTCCCTGGTTCGATCCCCATTCAAGTAAGTGTGTGGTGGACAACATCGGATTTGTTAGTTTTGTCTGGATACTTCCTTTCCTCCCACATTCTCATTCTACCGATTTTTCCATCATCCGTCTCGCTTAACCTAAAGGAGATAATCGTGGGACGTTAAACTTGAAAGATTTCAAACAAGTGAAAGTTTCAGGAGGTGGTTGTAGGGGGCTGTGAAGCTCTCCCTGGATACCTCCTAGCTACAGGCCTGAAGCTCAATTGAGAAAATTGCAAACCTAAGTCATTAGTGAACGCGAGCCTTATTGAGAATAGTGTTTCTCAGCTCTAGCGAGTGCGCGCGTGAAATATCGTGAACGCGAGCCTCTTTGAGAATAATGACTCTTAGTTACAAAATGTTCATCTTCGATCAGTACTGTTGATCGAAACATTTCTCCGTTGTCTTTTTCATAGTATAGCGTATTAATGTCAGTATAACAACAATAGCACGTGGAATACGCTCCATTCAGTCGTAGTCGTAGAGGTGTACGTGTGTTGATGTACTAAACAAAGTCCTGTCAATGTGCCAAACCGTTTGGAGTGTTTTCCCTTTACTCGATGGCATTTCCGAGAAGCTGTCGGGATGTTAGTGAACTTCGTGGTAGCTGAAGTGTGAAGAAAAAGCTTCATTGTCTATCAAAAGAGTATCCCGGAACCTCTGCCAAGGAGGTCAGCTGGTGAGAACTGGGCAACTTCACAGTTAAACCACGGGCGTACTCGAAAACCTGTTGTTTGTTGGTAAGCAGTAGTTAAGCTCATATGCCGTGGTGAACTTGGTCAGTTCACTGTGCCACGTGGTGGTGTTGCTGATGGTACTGGCCACCTGTACAGAAAGAGAATGCAAAAGGCTTTTTATATATTTACTGTACATACAGATACATCCATGTGGTCAGCATGACGTTTTGAACAAATAATATGTATTATTTATAATAAATGGTGATGCCCTAGCTTTGAATAAGAAGTCCCGTTAGAGTAACTGAGGAAAAAAAAAGTTTAATTTAGATTTTATGTTCAAGGTCTTCCATTCAAAGGAAATGAGAGCAGTATTTAATAACCTTTACTTTTGCACAGTACGTTTAACAAAGTGCATTTGGTATGACCTTGTGACAATAACTTAGAAATAATGGGATTGGATCGGTCCTTTTTTCTCTCTCTCTTTCTTTAACTGATTAGTTGAATTCTAGATATTGCAGAAGAGCTCCCCGTGACTAAAGAATTCGCCCTAGCCATTGGCGCAGTGTATTTGATTCCTAGTGGAAATTCATGTTTGGACTTCACGTTAAGTTTATATAAATCACATATTACTTATCCTAGACGCTGAAGACGACGTTCAACTTCAAATGAACGATTTCAACAACCACTCTTGACAAAATTAGTTGTGGTACTCGTGGGGTGCCAAACTTTAATTTAATTTAATAAACATGATATATATAGCGTAATCATTTATCTTCAAAGTGTTCCGACGTTAAGGGAAAGAATGCTAATGACATGGATGGTAATGGTAATATGAATGAAGTTGAAGAAAACTGGAAAATCTCGAGAAAACCGACTCACACGGTGTTCGTTCACCACAAAGTGAGCTGGAATCGAATAAGAAACTCCATGCACTGGATGATGAGCGCTATACCAGTGAATCGTGTAACTTTTATTGGATACTAATATCGGTTGTTAAAGCATTTTACATGTTACCCCGTTACCTCCTCTTCCTCTTTCGCCGCAAAAAATGTGATAAAAGCCGAAGTTAGGCATTAAATTCCCGTTACATTAATTTTTATTTACTGTATTTAGATTAGTTTAAAAACTGCAAGGGCATTTGAAGACAAATGGTCCACTCTGTATATAACGAAAAGTGTCTAGACCATCTTAAATTTAATCCATACTGTCTGCATCATTCTTAAATTTTATGTAGGACCAAAGAAACCTAAGTCAACATGTGCAGAATATCACTGTCCCTTACCTTCATTGACAGTCAAGTAAAAACTCCCTACGTATCATATTCACCGAACCTGACTTGGAAATAGAATGAAACTGGATCAAAAGACGGAATTCGTTCGTGATATTGGTATTCCGATTCGTAGTCTTGAATACTATCATTCTTTACTTTTGCGTGTTGTTGCCAAATTTTCTGTTGAAACGTCATTAGTAGTTGCTGACGTCTCTCTTCGAGTTCTTATGATAATAAAACATGTGGTTTTAGAAAGGAAAGAAATTTATTCACACATACGACATATTGTGAGATTGAATTCGAGATCCCGGTGGCTGGAGAAGTAATATTTTAATTTTATGAAGATGAAGAGACGGGTCCCTGCAAAAAGTTCCGACAGTGTACTTTGATACTTGTTCTAGTTCTGTTAGTTCTTATTATTTTCAGTTCTTATCTTGTATTACACAACAACTGGGAACCTGAAAAAGCCTTGTCTACTTTTGGATCATTTATTACTAGTGAATACTTAGGCTTGATCATTGCTCATTGTTTATTCTGTTTTAATTCATTTATCAAAGCCAGCCAGAGTTCTGGATTTCTTTTGTGGTTATTTTTGTGACCTGTCAAATGCAGTTTAAGTGTCTTCATCCCGGCGAAATTAAAATACCACTAATTTTACAGAAATTATGTGATATCTTCAAATAGATAAAAGATAATTGAAATATGGAACAAGAGCGCCATAGACAATATTATTTTGCGTGAGGTACCGTTATCACAAGTCACCAAGTGGCTTTCCGTTTTCAGCTGTTTAGAAACGCGAAAATAAATGCCGATTTTCAAAATGGCTCGAAATCGAAAGCAGATAAGTGAGTCGTGATAACGGTTTCTCATGTAAAATAATATTGTCTAGGGCGCTCTTGTTCCACATTTCGATTATCTTTTATCTATTTGAAGATATCACATAATTACTGTAAAATTAGCGGTACTTTAATTTCGCCGGGATGAAGACTCCGTTTTATATGAATTTGTCATATTTCGTCTTATTACTACTTTATCCTAAATGTCTGTCTCCCTTGACAGACGTGTTCGCCCAAAATATTGGCTATGCTACTGGCCTAACGCGGTGGCTCAGTGGTAGAGCATTCATCTCTGATGTATGGGGTCCTTAGTTCGATACCAGTTCGCACTAAGTGAACTTTGTGGTAAACAAACACCGTATGCGTGGGTTTTCTCGGGATTCTCTGTTTGGTTCCACTTTCTTCATTCCATCATTTCTCATCATCTCCATCTCTTTTAGCCTGGCCGGCATAAACGTGGGAAGTTACATTTTCATTTTGTTACTGGTCTAACGGGTTTACTTTTTACATCGTAGGGATAATACTGTCTTCCTGATGCGTGGTGCATTGTGTTATGAAAAGCGACATTAACATACGAGCAGGAGATTTTGTTGCCAAATTTCCGCTTAAATGTCGTTCGTAGTTGCTTGACGTATATCCTCATGCTTGATAATACATATTATTGTGGTTTTAATGGGAAGGAAGTTGATTCACTTGTATTCTCTTTAAATTCCCATATCTAAGATCATGTAGCATTGAGGTCTCATCCGGTGTTTCTCGTTTCCTCAGCACCGACTGTGAGGTTAAGAAAAGTAGATAGAGCTTCTGGATAAATCGCTGCCTCGGTACTTTCCTGGTACGACTAAGGGACGTATGAAAACGAACCGGAAACCTTCTAACGAGGAAGTAAGTGCATTATTGCCCACCTTACGCGACTAAACATGAGAATACTACTAATAAAATAAAATTCTGTTCTTTATAAGATATTCGTCAGCGTTTCCCAAATGTTCTTGCATGTGGACCCATTGGTCATCGAAAATAATTAATGAAAACCGTCAAGTAGCTTACGCAATAAAACCTGATAAATTGTACAAATCTTTAATTTGGCCACATATCGTAGTGTAGCGGTTAAAAGGTTGGACTTCTCCATGGTCCCGGGTTCGGTTCCCGGCCGGTGCTTCCCAATTTTCCTCATTAACCCAGGGTCGTGAGGTAAACTGGGGAGCCACGTGAATAAAAGACGTGACGGTCATTAGCTCTAGAAAGCTCCTTGATACGCCTATTAGAAACAAGGCGATGCAGCATGCTGACCATTCGCTAATAGATAGCGTTGAAGCGGCTCAAGCCCACAAAGTTCTGTTAAGCCAAGTGGTTTGATTTGGTTTCATTAGAACTATGAATATAAATATTCAGGTTGACCGCGATACGAGATTTGGGTCTGTCTCTTCTCAAAAAGATAATGTCTTGTTTCGAAAAGTATATACGTATGTTCCTATTATAAGAGCTTTGTTTCGTCTCGCATCACGTCACGATTTCTTTAAGTTTAATGTCATACTATTCTGCTCCGAGGCTAAGGGAAGACTGACGATGAACGAAATAGTGAAATGAAGAAGGAGGGAGAAAGCGGGAAATCCCCCCAAAAAAGCCACTTTGACTATTTGTTCACCACAAATCCTACCTGGCTGGAGCTGAGATCAAAGCAGGGACCTTACGCATCAGATGTGATTGCTCTAGCACTGAAACAGTGTCCCCTTTTCGCACTACGTCATTCCATCTTGTGGGCAATGCGAATGACATTATTACACTGTAATGTGGCCACTTGCATGTCGCACTTTTTTTTTTGTATGTACAGCTAGGAAATTGCTATCTTGTATATATATATTTTACTGTATTAACAATGCTGAAAACAGCGATACATGTGACAGACTAATTGCCCTAATAATACAGGGTACCCACCGACCTGGAAAGTCTGGAGAAGTCAGGGAATTTCAACTTACTTTTCAAGTCCTGGGAAAGTCAGGGAATTGCATGAAAAGCTGAAAAAATCTGGAAAATTAGGGAATTGTAAGTACGGATTTTTACTTCTTACAATCTATTTCTCTTTTTGTCTTAATCGACTATTTGGTAGGAGACATTCTGTAAACTAAAGTAGTTTTGCAAAATCTCTACCTACACGTATTATATGTATACGTAGATGCAAGATGCACATGGATAGTAGATGAGGAACCTTGAAAAGTCAGGGAATTCGAGGTCGCAAAGAGGTGGGAATCCCGTAATGACATTTAGTCCGTGTAATTTTAAAATTACTTGTATAGTAATTTGTTTTTCACTTTGAGAAGCGTGAAGATTTAGTGCTTGAGCACTCCTATTGAGTATGAAGGATTGTCACTTCTGTCTAAGGTTATGAAGCTTGTGATAGGCAACTTGATGGTATATTTGTGCGTTTTTTAAGGTTCTCCTTCCCCACCAACTTTATTTTTTTCTTAGCTAGCAGAGTGTTAACATGGAACGTTTTTAATAAGACATCAGAAATAAACACTCAATGTCGGTGTTGAAACGAGCAGATTATTGAATTACATTACTGGTTAATTCTGGCGAGTTAGTTAAGAAAACTCATGATCTTCATGCAGACGTAGAAGGAAAGTTAGAAAACTCATGATCTTCATGCTGACGTAGAAGGAAAGTTGGAAAACTCATGATCTTATATGCTGACGTAGAAGGAAAGTTGGAAAACTCATGATCTTCATGCAGACGTAAAAGAAAAGTTAGAAAACTCATGATCTTCATGCTGACGTAGAAGGAAAGTTGGAAAACTCATGATCTTATATGCTGACGTAGAAGGAAAGTTGGAAAACTCATGATCTTCATGCAGACGTAGAAGGAAAGTTAGAAAACTCGATCTTCATGCTAACGTAGAAGGAAAGTTGGAAAACTCATGATCTTCATGCAGACGTAGAAGGAAAGTTAGAAAAATCATGATCTTCCTGCAAACGTAGAAGAAAAGTTGGAAAACTCATGATCTTCATGCAGACGTAGAAGGAAAGTTAGAAAAATCATGATCTTCATGCAGACGTAAAAGGAAAGTGAACATGAAATGAAATCTTTAAGTTTTACGTCCCACGGTTATGCCGGTTAGGCTAAAGGAGACGGTGATGATGAGAGATGAGTGAAATGGTGGAATGAAGAAAGTGGGAGGAAACGGGAGAACCCTGAGAAAACTCACGAGCACGGTGTTTGTCCACCACAAAGTCCACACGGCGCGAGCTGGGATCGAACCAGGGACCCCAAGCACCGGAGGTGAACGCTCTACCACTGAGCCACCGCGCCCCCTTGTCTGCAAGTGGATGTGGTAAATGAAAAATATAGTAAAATCTTAGGAAGATGGGTGAATAGTGTTGCCCACGAGACAAGACAAAGATAGAATTTTCGTAGCAAGATACGAGGCGAGAAAGCACTTTCACTACATGTTTACAAGACGAAACAGCTTGAAATCTAGCCACGTAGGCAACACTAGTAGGTAACAATAAGGTCGAAACGGGTAGCAGAAAAAAAAAAAACAGTAAAATCTTAGGTGGGTGACAGTAGAATTCACTGGTGGGATCATCTGTGGTAATGAACCATTGTATTTCTTAAACCATTAAATGACATCATTTAGGTTGATTTTGTATGTTATCATGATAGGAGTGCCAACCGCCAAGTGAGAAGGAAATTCAGACAGGGTCCTCGCCCAGGGCGGATGTGCTTTATTGCTTGGCAAGGATTCAATGAAGCACTAAACACCAGAGCTACTATAAAACCATCTGGCCAGATACAAAGCAAGGCCACACGAATAATTCTCTCCTCTTCGGAAGAAGTCACTTGCATGAATAGAATTGCAAAAAAACTTGTATTGACCGTTTCTATAATGGAGGCGCCCACGCCATCATGAAACTTGATCAGATTATCTACTTCCGTATGGTATGTAAATGACGTGACGTCTACTGCACCGTTGCCAAGTAGAGATAATCATGGTCATTAGTACTGGGTTATTCTCAAACAAAAAAAAAAAAAAAAAAAAAATTAGGTTACGGTGTTTGTAAACAAATTTATTTGTTTGTTTATAAATAATGATTTATTTTGTAATTTTTCTTTTAGGAAGGAAAAAGTTCAATAATCATAGATGAATGTATAGACAAATCAATATTATAAAGTACGTATGCTTTGCACAAGTATCAAGAAATCTTACTGGATGACGTTGGCTGTCTGTCATCTGTCTACGGTCATCAGAAATGAAATGAAAATTCAATCTTCCAGATCCGTGTTTGTTTCGCAGCTTAAAGGAACCGGATAATTAATGTGAATGGTTATGAAAAATACGTGGGTCGTTCAATATATGTTTCCCTAAAGTGTAAAATATTTATGTTTCAAGATTTGCATATTTGTAAAGTATATATATATTTGTAAACTATATATGCAGGTGAGTCCTGTTCACGTAGTCCTCATTGAGATTCAAGCATTTGTCTCACTGTTGCACCAATTTCTGCAAGTTCATTTGAAAAAGATCAAGGCTCTGGCTAGTTAGCACTCTCCTCACATTCCGTTTCACTTCAATTTGTTTAGAAACGTTCAGTTTGCAATGCAGACTTTAAAACTGGAAAAAAGATGGAAGTAACTCGGCGCTAAATTGAAGCTGTATGGAGAGTGGGGAGCTGTTCTCACTCTAATTCTTCAGTTTTGTGTCTTGTTTGCGTGCTGAGAGGGGATGGATGTTATCGTCAAAAAGAAGAGATCAGGTCGCTTATGTCGAATTGTGTTTCCCCGAAGAAGAGTTCAGGTTCGACATAAATGACCTGGTCTTCTGTGAATTAGTGATGAAGAAGTGAAGCTGAATGTGGGTACAGTGCTAATTAGCCAGAGCCATGTTTTTTCTTTTTTTTTTTTTTTTCAAAGGGTTTGGACAAATTGGTGCAATGGTGAGATAAATGCGTGAAGTCTCAATTTGGGATTATATGAAGGGGTGAGGAAGGACCCATCTACACACACACACACACACACATATATATATATATATATATATATATATATATATATATATATATATATATATTACATATGTATCTTAACAAGTAAATCTTTTACCACTTACGGAAACTTTTATATTGAACGACTCACATAGGTAGAATGAGACTGTGGGACAGAAACGTGAAAACTCAGAGAAACCCGACGGGCACGATGTTGTTCACCACACTCACATGACCTAGGTTCCTTGCGCCGAATGGACTTTATGGTGGACAAATACCGTGTGCGTAGGATTTCTCGGGGTTCTCTCTCGTTTTCTCGCACTTCATCTCAGGTGGGACGCTAAACCCTAATAAATAAAATAGATAAATAAATGGCCTGGGAATAAACCAGGGTCTCCTTGCACCAGCGGTGAGCGTTCTACCACGGAGCCTCCGTGCGCCCTCCGACAGGTTCAGAGAAAAACCAGAAAGGTTTTCTGTGAATTCAGGTAGCCAAGAATTGGTTTAATTTTTTATCTTTTCGTTCGTTTGAAACCGAAAGTGAAATATTTATCACTCCAGATTTCAGTAGACCTATTGGACTTTCCGTGCAGCAAAGACTGTAAGAGAGCAGTTACAAACAATTATTTATTTATTTATTTATTTATTTTTCGATGTATGCCACGATTGAGACCAGAAGTAGATTTATCACTTCCGGCTTCAATGTGGGATGTCCTTTAGTTTGGAAGATTGTCAATTCCAAATATGATATTAAGTTTTATTTATTTTTTATCTCCTCCTCCTTCCCTTCCTCTACGTTGTACCGTCAAAGTGAAATGATAAAATCCATCCCAGGCCCGAATCTTATTTATGTTGAAAATTTGATCGAGATCGGTCGGGTATTTCAAGAGTTAAGTCACTTTCAGTTTTATACATAGATTAACAGAACCACCTTTGCACTTGTTCCACAAACCGATCTTTTATTTTAATCTTTATTTTTCTTGTTTCTTCTCTTGGGCTGAATTTACTACTGAACAACTGTTATATTTCATTTAGACCTGCTCCTAATTTCTTCTCACTGTCTGGCAACAGCGCGTTATAGTCCACACATTGAAATTTGTGTCCATTAGCAGCTATTTCTTTATTTTTCTTTCTTTCTTTTTCTCTTTTTGTATCCTTAATTCCTTTGTTTCTTTTTCAATAATGTAGAGATTAAACACAATCAGTGGCTGAGCGTCCTTGTCTGAACTAACTTACGTCATAACATCACATATCATCATAGTACATTGTTCAACCAAAATAACTTGTACAAAACCTGTTCTACGTTAGTTTATAGCACCTGCTACGTTCTAGACGCTATTTTTTTTTTTTTTAAATTCATTTTGTGTTCTTTTCAGATTCTCTTATTTTCAACGAGCTTAGAAAGTTCGTTGCAGAATTTTCTGTGTGTATATGTGTATGTTTGTTATTTACGAATTTTTCAATTTTGAGCCCTCCATTCGATAGAGCACCAAAAATTACCCGAAAGAAGTGGATTTTTCGCATGACTCTTACCGTTCCGGAGATATTGGCCAAAAATCGTTCCGGTTTCTGGAGATTTAAGAAGCCATATCTCAGGAACCGTAAGTCGTAAATGATATTGGTGTTCATCAATACCTAAGAGGATGGTGAACATTTTGGTACCAAATAGCAACCGGTGGGTACTGGCCAACTGGCCACTGTTCCCCAGGTATTGGCCAAAAAAGTTCGGATTTCGGGAGATTTAAGGAGCCATATCTCGGAAACCGTAAATCATAGAGAGATTATATTTTGCGAATTTTTAATTTTTAGCCCTCCATTTTGAGCATGTCTTCTTAAAACTACATATCGTAAAACGTTTTAACAGAACTTTTAAAGAAAACATATGGAAAAAATTTAGTACTCAAGGAACTTATAAATGGATAGATATATTACAAGAACTGTTTAATGAGTATAATAATAAAGTACATAGAATAATTGGTATAAAGCATGTAAAAGTCAATAAGACAAAATAATTGTTTTAAAGTTCGTTCTGGCAATGCTCTTGGAGCATTCTCAACTGGTTTTTCTTTAACTCAGTTTGTGCTCTTCAGTTTTTTTTTTTTTTTTTTAACAAATATTTGTGATTAAACATACATATTCGAAACTCTTCAACATGCTTATCTCTGATGTAAATACTTTTTTTTTTTTTCCGAAACCGGACATTTCTCAAGGAAAATTTTCTCGTTACTGGTGTAGTATATAATATAGTTTTGTCTATTTAGTTTTATTTTTTTGTAGCAGATGTGAAGCTACATGTATCTACAGCGATTATGGCCACTAAAGATACAATCTATCGAAAGTTGGCATTTTTGGCTGTGAAACACTTGAATATCTTCTTATAATTTTTGTCTGTTTTACTGTAATATGCTTATCTCAAATTAAATTAAAAGTCTAATTATTTTTTTTCTTTTTGTTTTTACAGGCTTCTTGGTTGTGAAAGATAATAAAGTTCACCTAGCAGACGTACGCCGTGAATGGCATACACTAGTGACGTATTACGCCGGTGTAGTTGCAGTGACTGCGGTGGGACTGTTATTTGCCTTGCTTATGCCATGTATTGGGTTGATCTTCTGCTGTTGCCGGTGCGTTGGGCGATGCGGTGCAAGAAGTCAACCGTTTGAAAAGAAAAGTGATCCGTGCAAGCGAGTCACGCTGGGGATTCTTCTTACTATTGTTGCTATAATTATCCTGTAAGTATCTTTTATTTATTTCTTATCAACATTTATTTATGCATTTATTATCAACAGTTGCATTGTCACTGTGATACAAAGGTAAGTCATAAGTCTTCCTATATTCTACAATCCAAACAGAAGCCGCGTATATCGCCGTGATTGGTCGTAAGTTAAACGTTAAACTGACCCAAGAGGTAGTGCGGCAAGCGGACTATTTAACACGGAGACCACCACCTCGTTAATGTTTCTAGTGGCAGTGACAATGAGTGTCCAACAACGTCTGATACGTGAACTGTTACTGTACAAGGCGGCAGCAAACTTAAACATTTGTCATGCGAAAAGGGAAGGTGCAGTGAACCACAGAACAGAAACTCGTTGATTTCAGAAATTCGTGCAGATTGTAAAACTATCGAAGATGAGCCAAGGTCCGTCCCAGGGTAACAGATGCTGAGGTTATACCACACGCCATTGAGGAAAATCCATGCACCAGCACACAACGACTGTCAAACCAACTCGTCATATCGCTGCCAACTGCCATGCGTCACCTTCATGAACTGCTGGAAAACCATCAGGAGCTAACCCATTGTGTCACATGATTTGACGCCAGCTCATGCCCAGAGGAGAATGGATATGTGCCAACAACTACTGCAAAATTCGCGTGATGTACATTCCCTGAAACGGATTGTCATATTGGATGAAAAGTGGATGTTCTTCCAGAATCCGAATGTGTAAAAACAGTGGTTGTGTAAGGGACAACTTCCAGAACCGGTCGTCAAACAGGGCAGTTTCGAGCATGAAGTTCTGCTTTGTGTGTGGTGGAACTGTGAATGGGTATTAATTCACTTCGAGTTCGTTCCTAACGGCTGTATTATCAATGTGAACCTTTGTTCCGAACAGTTGGAGCGGATGTGCTGCACTAGGCTAAACACGTCCTGCACTGGTTGAACCGATAGCGCGCCGTGCTGCAACAGAATAACGCAAAATCACACTCGATTCGAACCCCCCCATCCCCCCCCCCCAAAAAAAAAGAATCAGGAACTTCATTACATCGAACTGATGCCGCATCCGGGATAAATTCCTGATCCTGGCCCTTCGGATTACTGCCTGTTTCGGTCTGTGGCGCACTTCCTGAAGTCACGATGCTTCACCAACCAACAGGAGATGGAAACAGGAGTGACTGCATTCTTAGCCTCTAAGGGCAAGACGACGTATCAACGTGCAATCGATGAAGTGACAGGAAGATGGCTATAGAGAGTCTAGCACGAGGAACCGTACTTGGAATGAGAATGTGCTTTCATTGTAAATAAATAAATACAGATATGTTGTGTACCGGAATATTGTAAGACTTAGGACTAATCCTTGTAGTTGGCTTAATAATTGAGTTACGACAGAATTAAGAAATCAGAAAATTTAATGTTGATCACGGATGTTTTCAAAAAAGCGGTTTTCTAAATAAGTGCACTTGATCGAAAATCAAGATTTCCTATATCTACGCATTTTAACTTTTAATATTTAATTCTAGAGTTCCGAGGTTGAAGAAGATAGTTAAAACTGAATTCATATATGTCATAAATAGAGCCCAGATTTATGTGCACTAGAAAATTTTATTAATAAAATAATATGCACTTAGGAAAGAGCTTATTCATTTCAGATTCACTTGTTTTCAATACTTAATGTGTGCTGAATGAATTTCTACACTACTACTGGACACTATTGGCTGAAATCCACTGCTTTAATATAAAGCTCTTAAGCGTGTTCACAAAATACTTTATACAGTGCAAATTCTGGAACTATATTCAGCCCAAACTGGTACACATTTACAAACACCTGCTGATCTTCTCAAGGAACATATTTTAGATAGACTTGACTGGTGTGGTGTCCGCTAATTTGTGAAAGTTGTTACTAAACCCTTCCTTGTATCTCCTAATACTCAGTCTGTGTATGGTGAAGGTGTAACTTATGACAGTTACAAGAGCTCTTTTGTTTGAAAAGCATGCTAGGATAGAGTATTCCTGTTACACTTGCGTCTGTAAGAGGATTTTTCTGGTTGAAAGACATACTAGTAGAGAGTGGGAAAAGTATTTTGTTAAGAGATGTCCGATACACACAAACTACCAATTCAGGATGCTAGAGATAATAAAATCATTCGTAAATTCAAATACTCTTAGAATATACACTAACCTTCAAATTACGTACTTGCATAATTTCAGTCAAGGCTCAGGACTCTATTGCTAAATTCAAAAGAGTTCCAGCAATATTACAACATTGCCTTTACTCGGTAAAGGAATGTATAAATTGCGATCAATATTAAAATTGACATATTCTAATGAAAGTAACATGCATCCTGATAGAAGACTATATCAGTTACATTACTTGTCTCGATTGAAGCAATATGCAAGAACTGTATATTAACTAGCACTATGGCTTATGGAGGTTCAATGCCGCATTCACAAAAGTTCTCCATTCACTTCTGTCCGTAACCCAATGGATCCAGTTTCTATATTATATTCCTATCTTTGAAATCATGTATTGTATCTACATTGTATTTATCTTATATTATCCTCTCATCTGCATGTAGGTCTTTCTAATTATCTTTTTCTGATTAGGTTTCCAGTTAAAATTTTGAAAGCTCTACTTTCTTCCATTCTGCCTACATGACCTGCCTGCCTGAGCCTCCTAGACTTAATGATCCTAACAATGTTTGCTAAATTATGCAGTTCCACGTTATGAAGTTTTCGCCTTTCTCCATTCCCGTCTGTCTTGGGTTCGAATGTTCGTTTTAGGATTTTATTTCCAAATACTTGTACACTCATGTCCAAAATTATTGTCGCATGTTTATAAATATGTTGTAGGAATATAATCTGATAAAGAATTTGCCCGGTAATTTTTATAATGTTAGTATGTGTATAGTCGACAAAGACGTGCATGTGGCAAATTTCATGTCAAAAGAGCAGTAAATAAGAACAATAAAACGAAAATAAAACTTTCTTGGCCATTTAGCAACATTTTGTTTTACTCATTTTAATTTTCGTATTTATAATTCTCTTCCTATGAAATTTACCACAAATATACATTTCCCGATTATACACATAATATCAGTATTAAAAGTACCCAGCAGAATCATTATCAAATTATATTCTTACAACAAGACAGTTATAGATATGCGACAATCATTTTGAACATGAGTGTATATACACTGCGAGTAATAAATATTTACTCAAACAATAAATATTTACTCAGTGTATATAAATATATACACTGCAAGTAATAAATATTTACTCAAGCAATAAAAATTTACTCAGTGTATATAAATATATACACTGAAAATAATACATATTTACTCAAGGAATAAATATTTACTCAGTGTATATAAATATATACACTGCAAGTAATAAATATTTACTCAAGCAATAAATATTTACTCAGTGTATATAAATATATACACTGCAAGTAATAAATATTTACTCAAGCAATAAATATTTATTCAGTGTATATAAATATATACACTGCAAGTAATAAATATTTACTCAGTGTATATAAATATATACACTGCAAGTAATAAATATTTACTCAGTGTATATAAATATATACACTGCAAGTAATAAATATTTACTCAGTGTATATAAATATATACACTGCAAGTAATAAATATTTACTCAGTGTATATAAATATATACACTGCAAGTAATAAATATTTATTCAGTGTATATAAATATATACACTGCAAGTAATAAATATTTACTCAAGGAATAAATATTTACTCAGTGTATATAAATATATACACTGCAAGTAATAAATATATACACTGCAAGTAATAAATATTTACTCAGTGTATATAAATATATACACTGCAAGTAATAAATATTTACTCAGTGTATATAAATATATACACTGCAAGTAATAAATATTTACTCAGTGTATATAAATATATACACTGCAAGTAATAAATATTTACTCAGTGTATATAAATATATACACTGCAAGTAATAAATATTTACTCAGTGTATATAAATATATACACTGCAAGTAATAAATATTTACTCAGTGTATATAAATATATACACTGCAAGTAATAAATATTTACTCAGTGTATATAAATATATACACTGCAAGTAATAAATATTTACTTAGTGTATATAAATATATACACTGCAAGTAATAAATATTTACTTAGTGTATATAAATATATACACTGCAAGTAATAAATATTTACTCAGTGTATATAAATATATACACTGCAAGTAATAAATATTTACTCAGTGTATATAAATATATACACTGCAAGTAATAAATATTTACTCAGTGTATATAAATATATACACTGCAAGTAATAAGTATTTACTCAGTGTATATAAATATATACACTGCAAGTAATAAGTATTTACTCAAGGAATAAATATTTACTCAGTGTATATAAATATATACACTGCAAGTAATAAATATTTACTCAGTGTATATAAATGTATACACTGCAAGTAATAAATATTTACTCAAGGAATAAATATTTACTCAGTGTATATAAATGTATACACTGCAAGTAATAAATATTTACTCAAGGAATAAATATTTACTCAGTGTATATAAATGTATACACTGCAAGTAATAAATATTTACTCAAGGAATAAATATTTACTCAGTGTATATAAATGTATACACTGCAAGTAATAAATATTTACTCAAGGAATAAATATTTACTCAGTGTATATAAATATATACACTGCAAGTAATAAAACTTTAGTTTTAGTAATAATATCCTGTAATGCTGTAAGCTATAATTATTTGTCAAATCTATGTAATTTACCTTACTAGTATTATTTTACTTTTGGATTTATTTATACGTGTCCACTTCAGATGCACTGTAACCCAGTGCAAAATGTATGCAAGAATGAGGAAAGTAAAGAATACAATATATATGTATCGTGAAACATTTGGGCCCTAGTCATAAGACAATAATATGAAAGAGAAAGAGAAGGATAAGAAAACGAATAAATTTGAGAAATATATACTAATCTGGGAAAATGCTTAAAAGAAGAGAAGGAAGGAAAATGTGACTGGTTTAAGTCTAATCTTTTGCTTAAAGAACTAAAACACTTTTATCATATTCTTCTTTTCTTTTCTTTTTTAAAAGGAAGACTTAATTAAAATAACCAACGTTGAATTAACCCGTTTACGATCCATGGTACATTTTCGTACCATAATGCAGTGTTGTCTTTAACAGCTAATTTAGATCCTATAAGAAGTATTCAAGCTTTTTCCCTCCTTTTTTTTCCCTTTAATTGATCGAGTCAGACATGGACCAAAGAACACTCCAGATGTGTTTTGGAACCAGATGGTCAATTTAGTGGTGGCAAATGGGGACGGGGGGCCGTGACTTTTTTTGTTGTTGTTGAGGCTATTTAAAAAAATCCCATCCTTAGCTTTCAAGATATCATGTTGAAATTTTGTATACGCATTGTGTACACTTCTATTTACCACTTTTTTTTGAGAGCTCTAGGTCAAACCGGGCCAGAGCCCGAGGGGCTCAAAAGTTTCAAAAAGGTGATTTTTTTCTGAAATTTTCCTGGATTTTCCCTAATTTTCCGTTTTTGGTGTATGGTATGGGCATGTGAGTGGTACCATTTGAAATGTTGTTTTATTCTGAAGAGAATGAGGTATGAACCATGATCGTAGGACAAATAGTCTTGTTTTAGGAAATGTTTACATCACGTCAAATAAATATGTAAAATATTGGTCACATTGAGATTTTCAAAATATTTTCTCGCCCTTAGTTTTCAAGATATCACATTGAAATGTTGTACGGAACTACGTATCTTTCCTGTGATTTTGACGTCCCCACGTCAACCCAGACCCGGGCCAGAGGGGCGCAAAATTAAAAAAAAAGTTACTTTCGAAAAAAACTATTTTTTTTTCAATTTTCCCGTTTCAGGTGTATGATACGGACAAGCGAATGGTGCCGTCGGAAAGATTGCTCTATTGCGAAAAAAAAAACGAGGTATGAACCACGATCCCACGATAAATAACAATGAAGCAGTACCTCCTTGACTGAAAGTCTAAAATTTACCTCAAGAAGCCTAAGATCTTAAAAGGGTTAAGGATTTATATAATTGAACGAAAAATCCACCACAATAACGGGAAATATCACTATTATTCACTCGTAATATAGAGATAAGAAGTCGTCTCCGGGTAGCAATGGTTTGTAGAAACTATGAAATTATCAAACAGATTGGCCCAAAAGTAGGTATACACCCTGCATTGATCGAGTATAACATTCTAGTTTATAGATTTATTTGCTTCGACTGTTCCGGGCTTAAGTTATAAGTAAAAAGACGTTAAGAGCAAATAATAAAAAACTAGGTCTACATGTTTGATAACAATAAGAAATGACATAAAATACAGTACGGGACTGTATACCTACTTTTGGACCACCCTGTATAATAGCAGTATGAGTTTTTTTTAAATAGTTTAACGTCCAACGTATAAGGGAAATGGTGATGATGAGATGGATGATAATGGTGGAATGATGGAAACGGGAGGAAACTGAAGAAAAAATACGCCCATGGGGTTTGTCCACCATAAAGCTCACTTTGCTGGCTCTGGGGTCGATCCAGGGACCCGATGATCCAGACGTGAGCGTTGTACCATTGAGTCATCGCGGCCCGTAGCAGTAGGAGTTTTAATATTTAGTGCAATATAAACATTTTTAGAAAGTACTTTTACACCTAGATGTTGGCTCTTGAGATTTAAAAAAATCCAGTGTATGTCCAGTATTATCACGTAATGCATAACGAATGTGTTAGTTTATTGCTTAATACTAAATTGTGAAAACGTGAAATATTCCAATGTCACTGATTTTAATATACTTTTCAGATTCGGTGTTGTATGTGCCTTTGTTACAAATGAATATATGGAGGAAGGTACTCAAGAGCTTCCTTCCAATATAAGAAATGCTCTTAATGATACCAAGCTCTATTTGTCTAATACAGTGAAGGTAGGTATTCGTATTATAGTTGCTTCCAAATAGATAGGCATCAAATTAATGTTAAATTCATTAATTATATTTACAACAGCTCCTGCGAAAGGGAGTACTGACTTGTTCATATTACTTTGCAAGCTAATTTTGTTTCAATATTTCGAGAATTTTTCTCAGTGAGTTTTCTTCCGAAATTGAAAACATCTTAAATCATCCTAGGCAGTAAGTTTGTCACATACGTGATGTATCAATACCAATGGAACTATGAAATCATATAAATTTGGTATATCAATACGATGTTTCATATTTTAAACTCCAAATTACAATGGGGGGGGGGGGGTGTCACACTTGATACATCATTCTGCTTCTGCTGTTTTCGACTCCTGAGAAAGAGTATACGAGAAAAGATGCTCGAAATACTGACATTAGCTTGCAAAATAGTACAAAAAGGAAACTAACTACTGCTTCAACTCGGGCACAAGAAGCTTCCGAGGTTGGCCATTTTCCACGCTTTCGTCCATTCAAACACATTTCATTTTTTTTTTTATGGAAGCTATACGTGTTTTTAAGGACCTACTTTTTTTTTTTTTTTTTTTTTTTTTTTTTTTTTTTTTTTAAAGCCAAATAATTGGATATTATCAAAGACGATGATGTTACATGCTGAGTGTTCGAAGTGGAAAAAAAAAGCAGAGGCGGTTTGTTTTCTTATGATTTTGACTCAACATACCTGTTATTTAAATATTGTCTTGATCACTGAAAAACCAGAGACGGTATGTCCTCATTAATGAAAAACCAGAGGCGGTACGGCATACCACCGCATACCGTCTCACTTCGACCACTGTACATGCTACCTGAATTGAAGTGCATTTCCTTAAAAGATCTGTACTATTTTATATTACGTACAGGGTGGGCGAAAAGTAACTAGGTATTAAATAAGTCCTTCGGTAGATAAGAAAACAAAAGAATGTTAAAATCTCAATATAGGTACTTGTGTTTTTAACCACTGCCAGGAATGCAATGATACTTTTATGAAGGAAGTCAGGTGGAATATTGGCGGTAACATTTTCAATCCATGCTTCCAGTTCCTTCTCTGTGCAAGATTTGGACTTGTACCACAATCTTAATGTAGTTCCCCCCCCCTCCCCCCCCACACACAAATCACAGTAAATCTGCATTTCATCTGCATTTGGTTCACCGCAACGGTCTGTGGTCGCACATAAACAGATAAAAGGTCCGCCATGTTTGTTTATATTGGACGTGCTGCTTCCAGCGGTAATCCATTGAACAAAGCGTGAAATGTTAGTAAATACTTTATAATATGGCATTGGTTTCAACGTGAAACTCGTAATATTATAATTTTTATAGAGTATTAAAAATACTTAATTTCACCCACTTAGTATAATGTTCCTGTACGTTCCATTATCAAATACAGCTTCTACTTTTGGCAGAGTCTAGCTCTGAATTTAATAGTAAAAAAAGAAATGTAAAGCAGCTTTTAAAACAGTTCAGTTTCGTTTAACATTGAAACTACAATAGCCTTCAAAACTACTGGTATTCAGTATTAAAACCGGAAATAGATCTATCACTTCCGGCGATCAATTCTGGGATGGAATCTACTTCTGAAACACTGAATCCATGTCAAATATCATTTTTCACTAAATCTTTTTTGGAAATCAGTATTGACACTAGAAGTGGTGGGATTTTACTACTACTAGTTTCAGTAGAAGTATAAGAGCTTAGATGAGATCTGTCTTTGAGATTCTGAATCCATCAATTCTGGAAGTGGTAGATTTTCCAGTTTCAGTAGAAGAACTTAAGTGAAACATGGTTTTGGGTTCCTGAATCCACAAAAAGAATTAAAAAAGTACTTTCTATATTTTTAGAATAAAATTTAGTCAAAGCAGTAAATGTAGTTGTTTTGCATCTTCAATGCATGTTGCAAATAAATAGCTTTGTAACCTCACCAGATATTTCACGCTGTAACAGATTAAATACTTGTCGAAATTCATCTGTACCTGCTCTAAAATGTTACTATAAACAAACAAGGTGTCATTCCTCGAGGTGATATTTATTTTATATCTTGTGCAAATTCCTTATTTCAGTAATACTATATTTTCCTTAGAAATTTATTTTAATTTTATGTGATTGATATTTTACTGATTCATTGTGGTTACAAAGAGTACAGCTATTATTTCGGGCTATATGTTAAATCAGGGCGCAAAATTTCACAGTCAGATGCACTCGCCAATCCAAAAATGATTGTCGCCAGTGTCTCTCACGTACAAATTATGAGAGATGCCCCCCTTCCCGGTCTTTGGTTAGACAAAGAAAGAAATTACACCAGGGCATAAAATTTTAAAACCAGGCAATTGGATTCAGGATAATCAATTTTGAATTGGATAATTTATATATATGTTAAAAAATATCTTACCTTAAGACTTCACGTTTGTATAACACTCTCTCTCTGCACTGAAGTACCAGTTGTCGATTGTAGTTTTCGAATCAAAGTTCTTAAAGAAAGGAGGGTGAATTACAACGTTCTGAAGACTTCACGTTCTATGTCCGTTGTGAAGACTTCACATTCCGTGTTTTTTCTCACTCAATGACAATTATTTTCGTGTAGGCAGAAACCATTCCTACTGAACACTAGTCGCCAGCTCTAAATTTCTAGTCGCCAATGGCGACCTGGCGACCGGAAATTTTACGCCCTGTGTTAAATATTCTCCAATATAATATTTCCTCTGTATATTTATATTTATAAATTTGTACTGTGATTAATGTGTGTAACATATACTTTTAATTTTGTTTTTACAGGAAGTTAACACTTTATTGTTAGATAACTACGTGGAGCTCGAAGCAGTATTAAACAATATATTAGAAGGTAGGTGTGCAATACAAAATTGTTGGTAGTACTTAAGTTAGGGAATTTATTATCATTCGGCACTGCTTAAGCAACTTTATTACCGTAAATTTGTGATTTTATAGATTTCGATTTTTTTCTGTCTGGTTTTCATTTTCATTTTATACAGTAAGGTATCAGTTTGTAAGATTCTTGTAACTACTTGTCGTATACGGTAATTAAATGTACACTCATGTCCAAAATTATTGTCGCATGTCTATAAATACGTTGTTGTAGGAATATAATTTGATAACGAACTCGCCCGGTATTTCTTACAATATTAGTATGTGTATAATCGGCGAACACATGTATGTGGCAAATTTCAAGTCAAAAGGGCAGTAAATAAAAACAATAAAATGAAAATAAGTTTCATGTCCATTTAGCAACACTTTGTTTTACTCATTCTAATTTTCGTGTTTATAATTCTTTTCCTATGAAATTTACCACAAATATACATTTCCCGATTATATACATATTACCACTATTAAAAGTACCCTGCAAAGTCAGTATCAAATTATATTCTTACAAGAAGACAGTTATAGATATGCGACTATTATTTTAGACATGAGTGTACATTATCTGATTGTTTCAATTTAACTGGGAAAATCAACCCAAGAACATGACTTTCTGACCACTGTTAATTCTTGATATAAGAAGTGACTAAGGACCCGAAAATTCTGAGAGTTTAATTCTGGTTTATAGATTCAAAATTTCTGGAAAAATTTACACGACAAAACTTTAAAGACTAAAAGGAAACCAGTCGTTCTGAAGATGGTTTGTGGATTCACCGTTTCGTTACAATTTTGAAAATAATGATGAAAAAAAGAATTACGTTTAAATCCGGATTTCATGCGATTCAGTGCTTACCATATAAAATACTTTGAAATAAAATAATCCGTAACTATAACAAATTATCACTGCTTAGTTTGAAGTCATAATTGACCGGGCGGTTAATTTACGTAGTAATATTGTCTCACAATCAGACATTGATTCTTTTGTTTCGTAGCACTGATCATTACGAAGCCTAAAGGCTGTAGTCTGGTAAGGACGAGAGTAAAATGTCTTTGCTTGGATTTGACTTTCTCTCAGTGTGTTTGTAGACATAGGCGTGCGCACGTGGGGGCGCTCGCCCCACCTAATATTTTGGCATTGCGTTTTTTTTCGATTTTTAAAATAATTTTCTCAGCTAATAAGGATTATATTTCACAAAAACGGACCCTGAAAGACGTCTGTAATCATCGCTTCCTCCGGGCCAATGAAAATAAAAATTAAATTATAAAGAAACTAATGATTACAAAATTGGTTGCATATCTTCAGGAGTAAAGCTATTGATTTACACCACCGTAATCCAAGGGTCTGCGCACGCCTGTGTTTGTAGGCAACCATAATTTTTTTTTTGTATTTTCCGATTAAATATAATAATAATAATAATAATAATATTAATAATAATAAATATCTGATAATGTTTGTCTAAGATGTCTCTTAATAAACTCATTGAACAGTGCAATATATATATATAGGGTTGCCAGATTTTGTAAACGAAAATCCGGGACACCAATTTCAGAATATAGCCTGTATAAGGTCAGGGTTCCTACTCATTTGGTCAGAATTAATTCATTACCTTTCTTTTCCAGGTTACTACTCTCAATTTTTCAGTTCATCCTATACACAGTTAACACAAATAAAGCCAGTGAAAAAGTAGCATAAGAAAAACTTCTTGGTGTTCCTTATTTTCAGTTCCGATTTTTGTGTTTAACAGGTCCTAAATATTGCGTCAGTTACGAAACACCCTCCCATTTATGATTGAAGAGATACTTTTTTCTTTGTTGTGTCAACGCCGGATTCAGAAACATTACCCTAAAACAAATACAAATAGCTTTTAGCATTTAGCAAGAAAATATACATTTATACGAAATCCAGAACGAAATCCGAAATCCAGATAAAGAAAACGTGTATCTCTTTAAAGACTTACGCAGGCTCTCCAAAGGTTTTAGGCGAGACATCCTAGTTCCTGCAGGCTGATTTTTTTCAATCTGCAGAACGAAAAGTGGGACAAGCAGGCGTTCCGAAAGCCTTTTTCGGGACAATTAATTCTTTTATTGAAAACCGGGACGTCTGGTAACCCTAATATATATATATATATATATATATATTATCTTTCTTACTACATGTTACCTTTTTCTTAACGTTTTCAGAAAGCGGGGTAATAGTGAAGAACAAGTTAGGTGAAATAACAAGAGCTGTGGCTGTGGAAAACCTGACGACTATAGTTAATAGGCTGAATAAAATTCAAGACGACTTGAATGGAATCAAAGAAATCACCAAGCTTCTGCAAGGAAACGCATCTCAGCTCAATCATGGTAAGAACTTTCTTTATTTTTGACACACAAATATTATTAAAACTGTTTTTACTATCTAGGATTTTTCGTTTTGTTGCAAATAATTGTTTATGTGGACATATAATATTCAGGTTCAGTTGTGACGAAATTCTATACCGCGATTTTACCTCAATTTACGCACAGAGAAGAATACTGCGTAAATCAAATATTTACTGTGTTGTAGATTTTTGTACGAGTGGTTTGAACTAGAATCAGGGGCGGCTCAAGAATATTTTATACCCTAGGTGAAAAAGATATCTGCGCCCCCATTATCTCCTTCTCCCACAAACCCAAACCAAAGTGAAGCCTTTGTCACCCCTGACATTTTCACCACATCCTCACATTGTTATCATTTGTTTAAGCATTAAATACAATAAAACTTACTCTCAATGACTCTTTCTATGGTATTAATAAGTAATCTATAAGCCAATTATTTTTAAAACATTTTTATTGCTGTGTCATTTGGAATTAAATTTCAATCATATAACCACAGGACAACGGGAAATTAAAGTTTTATTGTAATGTAAACCATGTCGATGTCCATTGTAAATATAAAACAAAAAATGGTTAAGACAAAGCAAAGATGAAATTTCTTAATTCATTTTAGTTATTTTGAGTTTGTCTAATTATTCTGTGAAAAGCTGAGTAGCTTAAAATATGTTCACGTCAGTTGTTACCTGATTATATAAATTTGGTGCTCTGTGAAAGAAGGACCTTTGAATAATCGACAGTCTAGGGCAGGAAAGGTGGAAGAGGTGGGTATTTGGTGCTAGACGGATAGGAATGTGAAGAGAGAATTCTTGAAGTAGGGCTTCAGACCTTAAGTTTCCATTGATGCCTTATGTAGAAACTTTAGGTCAGTGACATTTCTGCGAGCATCCGGAATATGAATATTCAGAAATGTAGATCATCTTTAGTCATAGAATGAACAGTGGGAACACAGAAACGTACTATGGCCAGACAGATGTCCTCCCGCTCCATATAGATGAGCAGTAATCAATTTTGGGTGATCCCACTTTTCTTAACTCTCTCTTCCTAAATGTGTAGGGCGCTGGCGCACGTACGTTTTGGTTAATGTTGATAAACGGCACGTAAAAAGAAAAAAAGCCTCCCATTCCGCCTCTAAATGTTTCTGCCCTCAGCAACCGCCTAGGTTGTCTATATGGACGAGCTGGCCCTGACTAGAATGTATAAATTTCAATTTCTCTATATAAATATGAGAGGGGATAGATAAAAATATTTAAAAAAACCTGAAAAATTGCACATTACTTTTATTAATAGACCACCTTTGCAACCCAGAACGGCTTGCAGTCGACGAAAGGGAGAAATACAGGTCGCGTATTGTTGTCAAAGGGATGTTGTACCATTCTTCCACCAAAGAAACTGCAAATTGTTGTAGAGACGACGGTGGTGGGTAGCGGGCTCGCATCTTGGTGTTCAAAACTAACCACAAGCGCTCAATGATATTGAGGCCTGGCGATTGTGGAGGGCATAGTTGATGTGATACTTCATCGTCGTGCTCATCAATTCAGTCCTGGGCAATATAAGCTGTATGAACAGGAGCTATGTCATTTTAAAACATGGCGTTACCATCTGGGAACAAAGTTTGCACTATGGGATGCAGCTGGTCACTCAAAGTGGTTACATAGTCCTTGGCAATGACATGCCCATGCAGAGGGATGATGGGTCCTGCAGAGTACCAGGATATGGGTGCCCAAATCATCATTGAACCACTGCCATGCTTCTCTTGGTAACAGACAGTATCGTACGCTTTTGCTGGCATTCTCCACACGTAAACTCGGCCAGCAGTTGGAAACAATGTAAAGGAAGATTCATCCGACCAAATGACAATCTTCCACTGCTCCATCGTCCAGTTTTTATGGGCGTTGCACCACTGTCTCCGTAATTCTGAAATTAAACGCAAATCTCGGCCTTGAGCTCTGGAAGTGATCCCAGTTTGTTGGGGTACATATGAGTTTTCAAATACCCACACAGAAAGAAATCACATAGTGTCAAATCACAAGAGCTGGGTGACCAATTCACGTCACCGTTGCGACAAATCACTCGGCCTGGAACTTCTTTCGTAACAAGTATATACAGGTCCTACCCGTACAGAAAACAGTGATGATCATGCGGTATTTGACACTCTGTACTTCTACCCACAAAGACAACAGATTAAAATCGTGTAACTAGGCACGTACCTAGCGTGCCTAAGCGGAAAAGCGGCCCTGTGCATGAGGTCCCTGTTTCGATCTTTCGCCAAGGAAGTTTGTGGTGAACAACATCGTGCCCGTGGGTTTTCTTGCTGTACTGCTGTTTCCTCCCAGTTTCTCATTCCATCAATTCCTTCATCATAAATCACTTACTTTAATCATCGTCTCCCTTAGTCCAAAGGCATTATAATTGTGGGACATTAAACTGAAAGATTTCGTTTCTTTTTTACGAACCGAAACTGTACAGCAACAAATTTGCACATCACGTCACAGAATATTACCGAACTACACTCAATGTTAAGCAGAATAAATGTTGCCATGTCTTGTCAATTTCCACACCCCACGATAAATTAATTACTCCTGTATATCGCCTTTCAGCATATACGGGAGTAACAAATGTTAGTTGAGATTGATGTCAATGGAAGTCAGATTTTTCAATGAAGCTGTTAATTACATAATTCCAGGTCTTTAACTTAACTGTTTTTAAATTAAAGTAAATATATATATATGAGAAAGTGGGTTATTTAGTAATATTATAACTGATAGAACCGCACACATATGATAAAGTAAATTGATATTTTAGGTCTTAACGGGGTGCGAGCACGAATATTGGAGCAGCTCAGGCGATGCAAATCACAAGAATGCCGAGACGTTATGAAACAGTACAACATTGAGGATCTTCATGTCGAAGCTAATTTTGACGAGGTAAGAATTCTTTGCTTGATATATGTTATTTTTAGGTGCCAGTAGAAATTCTATTTGTAATCTATGCCGATATCAGGTATCAGTGTATCAAGTATTATTTCTTAATGTTATTTGTGGTTTCGAAGTAGTGATAAAATTATGTTATTGTCTATCCGTTATACAAATGAAGTTTATATTAAGTTTACTTTTAGGAAAATAAGTGTTTAAAAAAATGTTATATACAGGTTGTCTCAAAAGTTTATAACCGCAGTTATGGTATACATTAAATCGTGACCAAGTGATTTATTCACAAATAGTCTTAGAGTCGTGCACTTTGAACTCTTTCTTATATGTATGATCTTAAAAAGTAAATGGTAGTTAATGTATGTCGAAACGTTCATCTGGATCAATACGTATAGTTGGCTAGAGTCTGTCTATTCACCTGTGCCCTCGGAAAATATGCGAAGTATACTTTGGCCCCACCCCGAGAGCCTGTCTATTCACCTGTGCTCTCGAAAAATATGCGAACTATACTTTGGCCCCACCGCGCCACTTCCTGGCGGATGAAACCTCCCTTTGCTTAGGGAAAAGAAGTGAGTGACCTCAGCTGTATTGCCAATTTGTCATTCAGTCGTTTGGTCTTGATGAGTGAAGATCGTAGTCTATTTAGAGTGGCTAACAAGACAGAGCACAGCGAAGTTCGTGAAATAATTCACTGTGGCAACACTTCCGCATTCAACAATTGAAAGATCTCGGCCACAGCAACTTGTCTTTCCTCTTTCGAGGGAGGTACGGGAAAATACACATCGACAGCAGAGCCAGAAGGAGCACAGTTGAAATAGACAGGCTTTAATGGACGAACTGGACTCGTTCTCTCCTTTTGATCGTCATGTACTCTAACAATCCATTGCATTGAAAATTTAGTTCATCTGTTTAGTGTTTGTCTGTGTGTGAGATTTTCTTGACAGTCATTTACATAGAAACATTTACGCTTTTTTTAAATTGTAGCCATTATATATAACATGTATACTGCTGTGAAAGTCGGAAATGTTATTACAGATGATGAACTGCGATTACCAACAATCACCACTTTAGACTGATCAGTGTTGGAGGTAAAATCACAATTACCAGTTTTCACCGAAGAGTCTGTTAACTGAAAAACCTGTAGTAGCGATTTTCTGAAGGAAATAGGATTAAGCTGAATAGCACAAAATGAGGTGTTGAAAAAGTACAAAATGACTATCACTTTAGCGTGTTACTTGTGTGTTAACTCAGCACCAAGGACATTGCCTTCCGAGCATATCAGAAATAACTAGTTATTGGCTAAGAATTTGCATTTTTTTTTTTTTTTATTGTTTGGTATAATCAATGATTTATGGAATATATTTGGCATGTATACCAAGTAACGAATAACGTTCAATGTTTTTTGTAATCGGTGACAACAATAGTTTTGTAAACCTGTGAATTGTCTTACAACAATTATATGAATTACAGTGCTGCCATCTCTTTTCCTTATCTGTTATTCTTATGTCAGCACGTAAGAACAGAAGATGGCAGAACTGCTACTCATGTAATTGTTATCAGACAATTCACAAGTTTACAAAACTGTTGTTATGACCTATTACAGAAAACATAGAACGTTATTCTTTGTTTGGTGTAAATACCAAATATACTGCGTAAAGATTTGCTTATACCAAACAATAAAAACCAACGCAAACTGATATGCTGGGAAGCCAATGTCCTTGGTGTTGAATTAACATGTAAGTAACCAGTGGTGCCCCCCCCCCTCATGTCTATGACGCACCCCCCTCAATTGTCTATCCGTAGGTGTTCTTCCATGAAAAAAAAAATCTTTTCGATTAATTTTTACACTCCCTCAAACATATTTATATAGATTTTTACCCCCCCCCCCAAATATTTCAATGACGCAGTTTGCGTCATAGCCCCCCTTTATGGGCACCCCTGAAGTAACACGTTGAAGTAGTAGTCACTTTGTGTTGTTTCGTCACCTCATTTTTTTTGTTTTGTACGGATCTTAATTTCTAACACACAGGCATCATCTATTACTGGTAATCACCTGTTATTACTAATGGAGATTTTTTTATTTTTTTATTATCGGTACTTCACAACCGGTGAAAGCTGGTAATTAAAAAATTCAATTTCCAACATTTAGACCAGAGTAATGATTGCTGGCAATTGCAGTTGATTTCCAGTAATTGTGACATTTTCGATTTGCACACCAAGCAATATTGCAATAAAAGATTTGTTCTAATTTTTATTACCTTCCTTTCTCAAAGTATGTTTTAAGTACACTGTGCTAGATCGAAATGAATGCACAATAGAATTTCTTGAAGTTTAGCTTACTGACTTTTGCGATAACCTGTATAGTGTATATACTTGTTTTTGTATAAGTGGTGTGTATTTTTAAATATTATATAATATACCCAACTTTGATTTAATCACATATTTTGACAGATTTGTGTATTTGTTTCTTTTAGCCCTTGTCTGTAATCTTTTTGTATTAATTATTATAGTAATGTATGTAATGATGTAAAATATGTACAATCGTATCATACGGTGTATTCAGCGTACTTTAAAAAAAAAAATATACAGGTGATTTTATTTTTCTCAAACTAAAGTATCCGAAACCTTCTCTTCAGTTAGTTTACAAATCTTACAAGAAAAAGTTGTGGTAATAGTTTATATATATATATAAAAAGACACGACAATACAATATGCATAGTGCTATATTGGAAACCTGTGTCTATTGGAATCGCGCAGTATGGTAAATTACTTCTGTTGTAGACAGATTTGCATTTAATGGAGGATTTTGAACCATGTTTTATCAAATAAAAAAAAATGCATATTGACTTCGAGCCAGTATTGTAATACGTTCAGAATTTATATAACTTTAGAATAGTTTCTCATTAGTTAGTATTTGTATACACTAAATTAAAATCTTTAATAATACATATGTATAGGGGGCTCTGTAGTCTAGTGGTTTGAACGTTGGACTGACGTCCGCGTGGTCCCAGGTTCGATTTCCAGCTGGTACACTCCTATTTACGGTGTCTACCCAGCATCGTGAAGCAAACTGGAGAGTCACGTGAATAAAGACGTGACGGCCAATAGGTCCTGACACGCCTGTTAGAAGTAAGGTATCACAATTCGCTGACAGTAGGTTCGATACTAGGCTGTAAGGTTCGGTTGGTCGCTAGCAGATGGCGTTGGACGGCTCAAGTAGCGAAGAGCTATCACGCTATGGTTATAATATTACGTATAAATTTGGGACGCATACAATCCTAAAACTCAACAATCTTTGCACTGATAATGAGGATATAAATGTATGCATCTGCAGTCAAAGGAATAGTTATTCTTCCAGCTGTCCTTAGAGGATAACTGTCGAGGTTCTATATCCTTAAATCTTAGCGCGAAATATCGCAGCTTCCACAGTCGATGCAAATATTAGTATTAGTTATACTTCATTGTGTGTATATGTATGTTTGTGAGTGTGTGTTTTTTATATTTGTATAGAAATTTAAATATATAACAAACGCACTTCCCTTTTTTCCAAGTTGCAATCTGAGAATCTTGTTAAATTCTGATTATAAAGTCTCTGTTCCTGAGCATCAGATTAATTATGTTTGTTCGTACGTGTTTCGAATTGAGTTGCAGTGGAAACGTCTTAACTCTCCTTCACTCTGTTATTACGATTTACTTGATCAATGGAGATAGTGTAATTTTTTCAACACACGAGACATTGTCGAGACATTTTTTTACGAGACATTGTCGTACAATTTAGCTCAAATTACCAAAGTCCGTTCTCCGAAATCTACTCTATTTTCCACTCATTGTTTCCAATTAGAGGATATGGTAGTAGCATGAGTGCCATGACGTAAAGGAAAAGCGGTTAAAAGATTTTATGAACCAAAATAGTAAATACAGGACTAGTAAAACAATTCTCAATCTGTGGGTTCGCGACCTACTGGTGGATCCTCAGAAGTATTTGGTGGGTCGTGAAGTTCTGGTATCAGATTCTGCTCTTAGAGTTTTGTCATTAAGATACGAATATCCTGAAATTTTATATAAAAGCGTTAACTTATGAGTATTCTAAAATTTCAGATAAGAGCATTAACTAACTTTCTCACTTTTAACTGTATTTTAGGCGAAACGACGTGATCATCTTGGGTTTAAGTAACTATCAAGTGCAGAAATATAATTTATTCACTTTCATTGTTTGAACAGAGTGGTCCCCTAAATAGGCTATAAAGCTCAACAGTATCACTGGTTTCCTAAGGATAAAATTGTTTGATTTCAAATGCGAGCATGTGGTTTAGTAGGCGTGTTATTTTCTGAAATATAGAAAATTTTCTTTTTAATATACTACTCGGTCCTCTGAAGCTTGTTGTTCGTCGATTTGAATCCGAGACTTGAAAAGGTTGAAAAATACTTGCCTGATCTTATGAGTTACATCCTAATCCCCCTCCCCCTCCAGGAAAACTTTGCTATCCTGCAGAAATTTTTGCGCTTGCTTATCGGTAATACTTGTTTCTTCGAAAGAGTATATATTTAGTATGTATCTACAAGAATAATTCATTGTTACATAGTTATTGTTATATTTTAATTTCTGTTGTGGATTGATATTAATAAATCAGGCGCATAGGTGAGAATGTAATATCACCATTATTGTGCACGAATAACAAAGAGTATCAGTACCTTTACTTACTGAGATATCTACCAATCTCTGTACCAAATTAATATTTTCCATTCCAGTAACATTACTAATTGTGTGTGTGTATCCAATTAATCACTCTGCTTTATCTATTCCATGCAAAAGTTGCTCGACAGGTACTTCCCAAAGGTATTTCTAAGTTCATTGCAGTTATGCAAGTATTGTTGCATGTGAAGAAGTATTGTGAGCGTGTGGGTGTGTGTGTATTATTTGGTATTTGAAGCTTTGCATTAACGTTTAGTCTATGTGCGTATTTATTTCCAGTTCGTACTTGGCGAATTTTGTCTGGAATAAAAACTTATAGATAATATATAAATAATTATAGTTATTGTGCATGACTTTGTCTGATATCACAATATATGCATGATCAAAAGTGATGGTGATTTAATTTGTAGTGATGACTTAGAAATATAAAATAAATATTATGTAATATCAGTTATAATTTTCCTTAAGTTTATTATTGTTATTTATCACTATAACTGAATAGTATTTTTCCCACCGTTACTAGGAAGATTTTCAGATTTTGCCAGTAGTAATAGAGGTTTCATTTTCAGTTTGTGTTTGCTCTGTTGCATTATCTCGTATAATAATAATAATACTAATAGTAATAATAATTAACACAGTGGCGTTGCTAGACCCGGGTAGAGGAGCTAAGAATCAGTTTTGAAATCGGAAGTTATTTTTTAGGGATAAGGAGGAAGATAGAGTTGGTAAAACTGGGTTTGAAGCCGGAAGTTGTAGAGGAAGAAGGTCGGAGATGAAGCTGGTAAAACTGGATTTGAAACCAGAAGTTGTAGAGAGGAAAGGTTGGAGTTGAAACCGATAAAGCTGCGTTTGAAATCGGAAGTTGTAAAGAAAAAAAAGGTCGGAGATAGAACCGGTAAAACTAGGTTTGAAACCGGAAGTTGTAGAAAGAAAAGGGTGGAGATAAAAGAACCGGTAATGGAAACCGGAAGTTGAAGGAAAAGGGCGGAGATAAAAGAACCGGTAAAATAAAGTTGGAAACCGAAATTGTAGAAGGAAAAGGGTGGAGATAAAAGAACCGGTAATGGAAACCGAAAGTTGTAGAAGGAAAAGGGCGGAGATAAAAGAAGCGGTAAAACAAAGTTGGAAACCGAAAGTTGTAGAAGGAAAAGGGCGGAGATAAAAGAACCTTACAAGACAAATGGAGGGAGATGGAAGCGGTAAAACTAGGCTTGAAACCGGACGTGGTATAGAAAGAAGGCTAGGGATGAAACCAGTTTAGCATCACAAGAATAATTTCATCTCCACTTTTGTTCTGTTAACATTTTGCGTTTCAAAACCAATTTTACCAGCCTCCTTTCGGTTTTTAATTTAATAAAATGAGGTACCTGTTACTGTATACTTATAGTTAGATATTGAATTTATACCAGGAATTGGATTTGTAAAATTTCGTAGAGTTTGAGATACAAGGAAAATATAATACCAGAAGTGTTACTATATATATATATATATATATATATATATATATATATATATATATATATATATATATTTTGTTTGTTATATCCCACAAATCGGAAACGGCACGGAGGTGGAACGTATTTTGGTATGTTGAATCCATATAATGGGACAATTTCTCGCTGCTCTTACAGTTTTTGTTGATATCTGTTGACTGGTAAATATACGAATGTACAGAGTCCTTTCTATAAACGTTCTCGTATGTATAACATAGTTTGCCTGTCTAGAAAAGAGCTTGCCTTAATGAAGAACCGCCTGTAGTTGAAGCCTTCCCTTCAAAGCTAATTTCTGGTAACGCCACTGAATAAATGTTTCATATTTACTGGTAATAAATATTTCTGGGTAATTTGACGCATCTCAAGGCATGTTGTGCTTCTGTTTGTATGAAGATAACAAAATCTAACTCACGTACAGAATTCTGTATACAGTGTAAATTGATATCTTCTAATCTGAAGAACGGAAATGCTTGGTACCTTGTCTTGTAAGCTGACGCAAGAGATTTGTCAAATCCTAGCTTGAACGAAGTACAGATTAAAATATTAATAATACAGTGCATATTGAGCTGCGTTATTTTGAAGTGCATGTACTTACTACTAATTCCATGAAAGTGTATAACAAGAGGTTGAGATATATCTTACATTCCACAATCTAAACTTTCCAATTCTGAGGTTAGTATGACGTTATCCTCTTTAATATATACATTTTTCTGCCTTGGTTGTGTACAAATGTTTCTTCTAATTAGCTTTTGCCTAATTCCAGCTTCCGGATGTTACCTCCAGTTTTGATGAGATTTCTGACTTGATTAATGAGAACATATCGGGTAAAGTAATGCAAGGGAAAGAAGACTTCGACAATATACAACAGGAAATACAGCGTGTTGTGAATGATTCAATACCGGACATTTCTGCTTCTATACGGAAAGCAGGTAAGTGTAAACTAGTAACAGCGTGAATACGTTACCACTCGCGCTACCATATACTTTGTACGTGAGAACCCATTAGATGATTTGTGGGGCCGCGGTGGCTCAGTGGTAGAGCGTTCACCTCTGGTGCTAGGGGTCTCGGGTTCAAACCCTGCTCCTGCCAAGTGAACTTTGTGGTGGACAAAAACCGTGTGCGTGGGTTTTCACGGGGTTCTCCCGTTTCCTCCCACTTTCTTCATTCCACTATTTCATTCATTACTCATCATCACCGTCTCCTTTAGCCTAACCGGCATAATCGTGGGACGTAAAACTCAAAAATTTCATTTCATTTCCCATTAGATGGTTTCTTTCGATAATATATATTATTCAAGAGGATAAAAATAGAGTAGTTTTCTTTATAGTTTCGTTCATGACCCCGATACGAGCGAATCTTGGGACAAAATGTGGACCTGCATCTCATATCACTTGATAAAACTCCATAGATAAAGCTGCGGCACGGTGGGTCAGTTGTAGAGCGCTTACCTTTGGTGCGTGGGTTCCCGGGTTCGATCCCTGCCCAAATAAGTTTGTGGTGGACAACATTGTGTCTGTGGATTTTCTCGGGTACTTGCGTTTCCTCCCACATTTCATTCCATCAATTCTATCGCCATTCAATTGTCTTAATTGTCCGTCTCCTTTAGCCTTAAGGACGTAACTGTGGAAATTTGCAGACGGTTGAAGGCTTTATTTGATTTGATTTTAAGTGTAGTGCCTCTTTCAGGAGCGAAGTTATATGAAACGTGGACCTATAGCTGAACGTGTGATACGAACCACATGATTTCCTGCGAATCGAACCCGGTTTTCCCAGACCAAAGACGCGTATTCTAACCGCTTAACCACGAGGGAGCTCTTGAAGATTTGGAGGACAACAGCTAATAGAATTAAAAGAATTTAACAAAGACAAATGTTATTAGTCTTCCTTGTTTGAAATCTTTATATTGAACCAGAGAATTAAGCTGTTGTGCGTGCAGGGTTTGAATCCGATTTACAATCGAACACAAGAACAACGCAATTTCCTCCCTTACACACAATCTTGGGCTCAAATCCCTTGGATCAATTCGCGGTTGGGGTTCTATTTTTCTCAGATACAAACCTCAGAATTAGTGGTTCGGACTCTCTCTTCAAACATTTCCCGTTTTATCTACACCCTTAATCA
This sequence comes from Thermobia domestica, assembly GCF_964235325.1. Taxonomy (NCBI): domain Eukaryota; kingdom Metazoa; phylum Arthropoda; class Insecta; order Zygentoma; family Lepismatidae; genus Thermobia; species Thermobia domestica. Next base: position 240,392,135 of record NC_137464.1, read on the forward strand.
ATTTCTCAGATCAGTTGATAAAAGAAGGCACGGTAGCTCAGTGATTGAGCGTTCATCCCTGGTGCAAGGGGTCACTGGTTCGATCCTTGACATTGCGCGTTTGTAGTGGACAACATATTGTGTTATTTTTCTCGGGGTTCTCCTGTTTCTTCTACATTTTCATTCCATCAGGTACTTAATAATCATCCACTTTCAGTAATTCATCTATCTCTTACCCTAAATAGCATAACCATCTAACTTTCATTTTATTCTTATAGAAGAAGGTAGAAAATAGACTTGGACTACTTCTAGTAAGGTATTATTATGACTTCCTTTCGGTTATGTGGGAAAAGGGGAAGTTAGTAAGATTAATAATGTTTGACATTTGGTATTGAATGATTTACTCTGGATTACGCTACTTCTTGCTTGCTAAACATATTTTAAATTTAAATTAAACCATGCTTAGGGTTTTATATACGAGGTGTGATCGGAAAGTAAGGTTACAAAACCTACAGTGAAACGTGTATATATTCATACAACCAATACAGCCAACAGATAGAACATACATTAGGCTATTTTTCGGCGTAATTTCCGTATCGGTTGAGGCACTTGTCGCATCGTGGAATAAGTTTGAAGATTCCCTCCTAGTAAAAATTCCGTCCTTACGTGTTTAGCCACGTTGTCACGAAGTGTTTCACTTCCTCGTTTGAAGTGAAGCGACAGCCGACATTCCCAATTCTGCCATCAGATGCCGCAACGTGATCCCCCTTTTGTCCTGAATCAGCTCCTCCAATGCGAGCTGTGTTCAAATCTGTTGGTGCCGTGTGCTGGGTCGGCTACTGCGCTTCTCGTCGGTTACGTGTTTTCTCTACCAACCGCAAACTTTCGACACTATTCTACGACATGCTGACGAGACGGGTCTAGGTCAAAACCCCCACACTCAAGAAATGTCAAAACGCCCACACGATCGGTCATAACTCCCACACAAATGGACAAAACAGCCACACATAGCAACGGTCATAATCCCCACATAAATGGACAAAACTCCCACACAAACGGTCAAAACTCCCACATGCAGAAATTGTCACAACTGCCACAAAATGGACAAAACCCCACACAATCGGACAAATCCCCCACACTCTGAAATGATCGTGATTGCACGTCTTTGATGCGGCTCTTTATGACGCCCACTTTAGTGTTTCTGTCATTAGAAGACAGTGCAAGAAGAATAGTTGCAACATCAGTTTAAGTGGAATAAAAAATGTTATTAAAAGACATGCAACCAGGATCATTTCAGAGTGTGGGAGATTTGTCCGATTGTGTGGGGTTTTTTGTCCATTTGTGTGGCAGTTGTGACAATTTCTGCATGTGGGAGTTTTGTCCATTTGTGTGGGGGTTTTGTCCATTTATGTGGGGATTGTGACCGTTGCTATGTGTGGGAATTTTGTCCATTTGTGTGGGAGTTATGACCGTTGGAGGTTATGACCGATTACCAGTGTGGGGGTTTTGGCTGTGGGAGTTATGACCGTTCGTGCATTTGGGAGATTTTTCCTTTTGTGTGAGAGTTATGACCGATTGTGTGGGCGTTTTGACATTTTTTGTTTGGGGGTTTTGGCTGTGGGAGTTTTGACCTGTTCCCGACGAGACATTACAGTTTCTCCGCAAATCTCTACCAGCTGCCGGTGAATTTCAACCGAGGTTACATGTTTCGCTCACAAAAATCGAATAACTGAGCGGACTTCTTCGCGAGGCGAACTTTACAAACGAGTTGCCATGTGCGTTTACATACAACTAGCGCCGTACGTGGCGGGTGGCTGAAACTGCATAATTACCAACTCCATGTATTAAAATTAACGTACACTTCTAATTCCTTTGTAACAAACGAAATTCCAGAAATATCGGCATTGTAACCTTAATTTCTGATCTTCCCTCGTATATAAATGTAGAAAAAAATAATCGTGAACAGTGATATATCAGAAAAATATTTATCTACGTTTAAATTTTAATCAATTGTATTGTGAGAGGAAGTTGATCGCGTGTACAAATATACTTCTTGTTCTTTTAGTTGTGTTCGTTAGAACCCTACGTATCAACATATGCGAATATAAATAGAAAATAAACAAGAAAATGTGGTTGCCTTTAAAACAAAAGAGTAAGTAATAAGTTCACAAATATTAAATTCTCTTTTGCTTTAATTTTTTTCCAGGAATTGAAATTTCTAAACATGCGGACAGTTTGACTGCTGTGATGGGACGTGCAGATTCATACATGACTAATCATTCTCACGAGCCAGTTAGATTTGGTGAAGGATTAATTAAGGAATATGCTCAATATAGGTAAGTTCAGTACGAATTTTTGTACGTATTGCTTCGCGTTGAATGGTACAAAGAATGTATTTTTGGTTTCCGTATGGAAGGTTGAATCAATAAATACAAATTAGAAAAATTGCTGTATTTGAGGTATAAATTCCATTCATACTCTTTAGTTTAATTCAGCAATATGAATTGTGTCATAGAATTAAGGTACCCAGAATGTATAAAGATAACCAAGAAAAAACTGTCGCATTTTGTGGAAGTCTGTGTTCAATTGGCCCTCACACCGTGAGTTGAATGCAAATGGATATAAGGTGAAGGTCAGTTATTGGTGGGGTATATCCAACATATTACCTGGTTCTGGCAGTTCAGTTACACCGTGAACTTGTGTAAGGACAGTGAACATGGGACCTCTACAGAGCGTCTATGCTGTACGAGTTCAAACTGGGGTCAAAGGCCGCTGCAGCGGGGCGGAAGATACGCCAGGCCTTTGGTGAGGGTGTCGTGATTACGCGGACAGGGCAGCGGTGGCTTGACAAGTTTAAGGTCAGTGATGAAACACTCGAAAGCGTACCATTGGGTCGATGGGTTTTAGATGATTTGACTTCAGGCCAGAAGGCAACGCGAACCGACACCTTCGTTTCTTTGCTATCTCGTCTGAGGAAGAAGCCATCTCTGGACAGGGTGTTGACATGTAATGAGAAATGGGTCCTGTACGAAGCTCCACGGCGCCGTCATCGTTGGTTAGCATTCTATGAATCGGTTCCAAAACGGCCGAAACCAGCACTGCACTAGAAGGTCCCCCTATGTGTTCGGTGGGCTGCTCGCGGCATTGTGCATCGGGAACTGCTATCGGCTGGTCAGAGCATCAATGCAACATTGCACTGTGAGCAGTTGAGCCGTGTGAAAGAAAGAAAGAAGAAGAAGAAAAAAGAGGAGCCAGCACTTCTGAATCTCAAATGGGTTCTTCTGTTACAGGACAACGCTAAACCCCACATGCTTAGGATGACCCGGAACATCGTTCTGCGCCTTGGATGGGAAACACTATTGCATCCGCCATACTCCCCGGACATCGCACTGTCCAATTATCACCTGTTTAATTTCTTGGAAAAACACTTTAGAGGACGCCAGTTCAAATCCTTAGTAGAGGTGCAAAATGCACTTTATACCTTCCTCGCTTCACGGCCCACCAAGTTCTACCGCGATGGAATCCATGGCCTTCCAGAACGTTGGCTGAAAGTTCTCAATGCTGATGAAGATTATTTTTGTTCTTCCAGGTACGTCGTAGATGGCATATCGATATTCGAAGATAGTGGGTGTAAAAGCGACAGAATTTCCTTGGTTACCTTTATTAAAGAATTGCAATGATGTAGTTGATAAGGCGTCTGCCTATCCACTAAAAGGCCTGGCTTCTATATCCGGTGGTGATGGGATTTATTACCCGTTCTAACTTCATTCTCTTGCGACTCAGGTGCTCACCCAGCCTCTATAAAATAGATAACAGGGAAAACTTGTAAAGCTGATATATTAAATAATGTTCAGTTAGTGAACTTGTTTGAAGTTCGTGCCAATTAATATTTAAAAGATACATTTTCCTTAGTTTATATCTGATAATTGCTAATTAAATCCTAACATATTTGTAGTTATAAGCTCAGAACAAAGTGGCTGGACAGTAATTTGATTCATAAGTTGAGCACTAGGAAAATAATAAATATTTTTCATAATAAAGAAGTTATTTACTTGTTAATAAATACGAAGTGAGTTTTATATAATATGTAATATTATATATATTTTTTCAGGCATTATGTAGACATAGGGGTGAGCATCTTGCTTCTTATCATTCTTCTGTGCATAGTGTTCGGTCTCTTCTATGGCTTTTGTGGAAAAAGACCTGATGGAACTTATGGAGAAGATTGTTGTAATAAGGGAACTGGAGCATCGTTCTTAATGGCGTAAGTATTTCTTAGTTATTCTTGTTTAAAATTATAATGATTTCTGCGGATGGTAAAAGAAACCAACGTGATAACCAAGTTCGGGAATCGAACTTGGAATCCGTTCAGCACCCGGAGCTCTTTCGTGGCTAAGCGGTTAGCATACGCGCCTTTGGCGTGGGAGAACCGGGTTCTATTACCGGTGGGAGCTCATGTGGTTCGGATTCCACGTTAATCAGTAGGTCCACGTCTCATATAGCCCCGCTGCTGAACGGGACGTTAAACTCAAAATCAACTCAACCGTTCAGCACCCGTGCATTGACAGCGTCGCTAATGTCAACCTGAATGCATATAAATCTTACACAGATGCTGTTTTCTGCAAATTGTGTTGTGTTTCAACCTCACCACAAACAACCGCAATAAACCACTATATTAGAAGTTACGGATTAATCAATTGTAGATAAAACATACTACGACGAACTATGCACGTAACATGTATAAAGGAAAAGTCCTGAATCAAATACATATATGATCAAATTTACTAGACTTGTATTGTTCATATTCTTAGCTTTCTACATTCTTACACAAACTTTAAAAAAGTAATAACAGAAGAATTGAATACGACACAACGCAGGTCAGTACGTTAAACCACCATCGTGTCGAAGAAAGTCTCGTTCTTCTCATTTCTCTCACGAAGCCCCGCCCATGGGTCTAGAACCTAGGCTTAAAATGAAGTCTCAAACCCCTCATAATATACGAGTTTTTATTCATTTCGTCTGCACATGTACTCTCATTGGCTGGAACATTATCATTAGGTATAAGAAAGGTGGGTGAGAATGTTATCAGAATAGTTTTCACGGGTGAGGTTCAAACATGAACAAAGAGTACATTATAATGTAAAAAGAAAGAAAACGCAGAAATGAAACGAAATGCACTTCTTTAATCCATTGCACAAAATAAAATGAATATTCTCAAATTTAATTCATAATCACTATAAAATGTTCTGCAAATGTTGACTATTTATTGATCATGGAACCAATTAGACATCAGTGGCATTTAACTGCGAAACGTAGGATTGTAAGTTTTATGTCAGGATTTTTGCTTTAAAACGAATACCGTGTTTGGAAAGAGCATTGTTTGCTCTCAAGGGAAGTTACATCGGTAGATATTAAAATTTTAACGCTGCAAGTTTTTTAAGTAATGTACTACGCGGGTGAGTTATGTCTTGCAATATTTCCACAACCCGCACAGCAGGGGCATGTATACATCGTAATCGACCGTAAGTACAAGGTAAAACTGTCCCAAGAGATAGTATGGGACGCGGGCTCTTTAACAATTAGGTCACCACTCCGTTAGTGTCTTAAGGTAGTTTTTACCGGCAGTGACGATGAGTGCTCATCAATGTGTGATACATGAACTGTCTGTCACTCCATGAGTTTGAAATCGGGCATAACGCTGCGGCGCCAACCTAAAACATTTGTCACTCGAAAGGAGAAGGTGCAGAGGCAATGAATCATAGAACAGCAACTCGTTGCTTTGAGAAATTTCGTGCAGGCTACGAAAACGTCGAAAATTAGCCAATCCCCCCCATTCGAGTGATGAATTCTGTGCTAATACGACACGCCATTGTAGTAGAACCGTAGGTTCTTGAAGGATTTAAAGAAAGTACGTAGGATCTTTTCGCGGCAAATCCCAGATAGAGAAAGCCGTATTTATTGTTGAAAAAAATAAAAGTATTAATTACAAGATTCACATATCCAAGATTTCATAGAATAAAATAATGATATATATATATATTAAAAGATTATATCTTGAAGTGATGTTTTGAAGTATGTTAAGATTTAGAATTTCCAAAAAGACTTCAGGACGAAGAGTTAAATTTCTAGTTGAATTAATCGAAAGAATTAAGACTAAGCAGCCAGCCAGTAAGAACCGTAGTTCTTAAAATATAAGTATATGCTCTGGGTGGATGAGAAAAAGAGTCTTCTTCGGATGAATTCTCGCGGTAGTTACGCGTCTATGATTTTAACACTGAATAATCTATCTGTGAATTTTCACAGTTTATATATTTAACATTAATCTTGTTGTTCTCGCCTTTTGGTGTTAAGAGATTTCAAAAAGGAAACATTTAATCTCTCATGTGAGTGTCTTATCATTGAACTTCAAAACATCACGTACACATAGTCATAGTCATCCATTTGTTCATACATTAATAATACTTCTGGAACCAAGTATTGACTTTGAGTACATAAGATAGTTAACAGAACAGAAAAACAAAACTTTGAAGCTGACAAATTATCGATGTTAACTTAAGAAGTCATGATCATGTGCCTTAAGTAAACAAAAACGGCAACTAGAGAATTATCTACCAAAAAGCAAACACAACGTGGATAGCTGAAAGATTATCTATAGCAGTTTAGTTCGAAGTCAACCTCAAGCAATGATTTCATCTTTAAGTCTTATCAGTTTAAAACCAAAAGTTCATTCTTTTAGAATCACTTAAATGAAAAGGAAAAATATACTTGCAATTATATCAGAAACTAAAATATACAATATTAAAAGAAAAAAAAATAAAAATATACTCCTGGTACAGCCATATATTACACTTCCCCCCTTATCGAAAACAAAATTTTATATCGTAAAATTTTGTTTTAAGTTACTCTCTGCTTATCTAATTTTGTTTCTAGGACTTGGTACTTTTCTGTTCGTGAGAGGAATTTCTTCTGATTCAGTTACCTCCAATGAATTTGCTATTTTACTCATTATAACCACCTTATCAGCAACATCGTCTCGTTGTTGAATCTTATTTACAATAGTGGGCTTAAAACATATCTGTCTGCAACATGTATCATCTTTGTACCATTTGTAAAATAACTTCAAACATCCGCATCTTTTACAGCAACAACAAATTACAATAATAATAACTATTGCAGCACAGACATACGCAATAATAGATAAATTTGATACAGTATTAGTATGATTAAGTTTCCATTCTTCTTCAGATATTTGCTGTTGAATTTCATCAACCTTGTGACTTGCATATTTCAAGTCTTGGACAGTATTAATTACATGTTTCAAAGGTAAATCTATGGTTATATCTGAAAATGGAACTTTCTCACCCAATACTTCACAACAATCTAAAGAGAGGTTAAATTGAGGAATTACATCTTTGTGGGAAACATTAACTGACAGAATACTTTGGGATTGGATTAAAGTACGAATACCATATGCTTTACAACCATTGTCTAAGTGAATTTTGCCAGATCCTTTCAAATTCACATCATAAGGTTCTTGTGATTTACAAACAATTGTTAGTTTTTCATTTTCTGGAGCGATATACAACCAATTATTATTACCTATAGGAACTAGCATTAGTTCTGTTAACTGTACAATTCTTTGATTGCAGTCATTAGGTATATTTCGAACATATTGAAGCAGTTTAGCTTCACAATCTTCATGCAAATGTGTCGAAAGAATAGGGAAGTTTTGTTTACAAATAAACCAATCATCTCTTAAAATTTTACATTTTTGAAACTCTATTTCACTTATTTTAAAATAGTGTTGTTTCGTGCTATCCATAAGTAACATTTCCTTTTCTGGCTGAATAAAAATGTATTTGTCAGTTTCGTCTACTTTAAACGGAAATGGCATTACCTTATAAGTGAAATATTTCATATTTTCCGTGAGGGGTAATCGAATGACATAACCTAATATACCATCATTAATAAAGACATCTAAAGAAAGAAGTTTCAAAAGTAAATACCCATATGAAACGCTAAGGGGAATGGGTAATGATACACCATTATTTAAGTCAACTTGACTAATTTTAAAATGTTGAAGTATCTGAAATGGGGTTATTATGTGTGGTTGTAATATTCCATGTTGAGCATTTAGGATAGCTCGTAGGACTATATCATACTGTGCTTTCAGATCTCTACACAATTGATCTAATTTTTGAATGTGATCATTTAAGGCTACCTTTAGTTTTAAATTTAGAAATTCTTTATTTAACTGAGAAGCACGTTTATTCAGCTCATTCTTTAATAGTTCTATATTTTTACTTAATAACTCTTCATTATTTTCTACAGCATATAAAGTATTATTAATTGAATGTAATGTCGATTTGACCACTACCATTTGTTCTTTGCTCAGTTTCAGAAAATCTTTCTGATCAGTTACTAATTTATTAATCTGCTGTGTGTAATAATCAGCATCATGACTATCCAAAGTCCCAAATAGTACCTTTGAAATTTCACCTACAAAATTGAATATTCCTCGTTTATTTCTATGAGAGTCACTTGTGACTTTTGTAGTTTGATCTATGATTTTACGTAACTCTTGAATTCCTTGTAGTTTTTGAAGAATTTGATTTCCATTTATGTTATCACAACTTGTTTTGTTGGCTTGTACCATATTTAAATTACATATGTGTTTTGTGACAGAAAAATACTTATTAATTACATTATAATTAAAATCTAACATAGACAGATTCACAAACACAACCAGTCGCCATTCTACATTGTATATTTGTGTGAAACCCAAATTATTATAATATAGTCCAGGTGAATCATGGAATTTTTCCACTTCAACGCCAAGGAAAGCAAATCCCAACGGGAGAGAAATAGCCAAAAGCAGAAAGAGTAAACGAACCATACCTGAAAGAGGTATGTTATGATATTAGAACTTCTCAATAGTATAGTTTTAGTCTATTCGCATGCACAGTTGTTACCTTTCCTCCTCTTTTAATCTGACAATTTACACCTTTTGTGTTAATGACTGTATAGGGACCTACCCAATAAGAAGTTAGTTTCTTCGAACGTCCACGACGTACGGATTCATCAAAAAGTAAAACTTCATCACCAGGTTTGAAAAGAAATTCATTGCTATCCTGATCATAATATTCTTTGTTCTTTTCCTTGGATATCTGCAACTTTAATTTGGCTAGTTGATGAATTTCTTGCAGTTTCTGCTTTAACTCTTTGACATAGTCGTCGTAGTTATACAGAGGTTCAAGGGGTTTCTTTTGGAGAATGCCTGGAATATTAGCTTTCTTACCAAACAACAACTCATGAGGTTGAAAATTTGTACTTGTGTGAGGAGTTGTGTTATATACAAAAAGAGCATAAGGAATATAGGTGTCCCAATCTCTTTGGTTTTCAGACACAAAATGTCGTAAAAATTCTTTCAGTGAACGATGAAAACGTTCTAGACTACCGTTTGATTGTGGGTGATAGCTAGAGGTATTTATCTTTTCAATTTGCAAAATTTTACATACTCTTTTCATGATATCTGACATGAAATTACTCCCTTGGTCTGTAAGAATTATCTGTGGAATACCGTATTTTAAAACTATATTTTCTACGAAAGCTCTGGCTATTGTATCAGCTTCTTTTTGTGGTAGAGGGACTGCAAATGTATATTTCGAAAGTTCTTCTTGGACTGTTAACAAATACTTGTTACCTTTGTCTGTTGTTGTTAGGGGCCCTACAACGTCTAAACATACCTTTTCTAAAGTGGTACTAGGTGTAGTTGTAATTTCGAGAGGCATTTTTACTTTAGAGCAAATTTTGTTTCGTTGACAACTGTCACAGACCCGAATGAATTGTTCTATGTCTTCTCTTAACTTTGGCCAAAGAGATATTTCTAAATCATTTAATTTCATGTATTCTTTTACTTTTTCGTACGTACGACAAACACCTTGATGGCCTCCTATTGCAATTTCGTGAAATTCTTTTAATATGTGTCTTTTGGTATCTTCGTCTAAAAGGTTTCTATCTGTTACATCTGCTTCTAATGCATACATTCTACTTAGAGCATCTGCATTTGTATTCCTTTTTCCTTGTTTGTACCCGATTTCATAATCTAGCTCTTCTAATTGAATTCTCCATCTAATTAATCTAGAGGTGGGATCCTTTACCGAAAAAACCCAAGTAAGTGGTTTACAATCCGTGACAAATGTTACTTTTCTGCCTAGAATGTAAGGTTTGTAAATTTTGGAAGCCCAAATAATCGCAAGTAATTCCTTTTCAGTTGCACTGTACCGAGTTTCCGCTTGATTCAATTTTCTGCTTGAGTAAGCAATAGGTTTATCTTTTCCTATTTCACCTTGACTTAAAATAGCTCCAATGGCATTGTGGCTAGCATCTGTGGTTACTATGAACGGTTTTGAAAAATCTGGGTATTCTAAAACAGGAGCTTGAGTTAATTTTTCTTTTAAAGTTTCAAAAGCAAGTTGGTGATTAGCAGACCATTGAAATTCTGTGTCTTGTTTTAGGAGAGAGGTTAGAGAATATGCGATTTTGGCGTAATCTGGAATATGTCTTCTATAGTATCCTGTCAAGCCTAAAAATCCTTTTACTTGTTTCTTATCCTTGGGGACTGGAAATTCCATGACTTTTGAGATAAGCCGGGGATCTGGCTTCACTCCGTCAGCTGTAATGACATGGCCTAAATAAACTACTTCTGGTCTAAAGAATTCTGATTTGTCTGGTTGTAATTGCAAATTATTTTCTCTAAATCTTTGAAAAATCTCTCGGAGTTGTTTTTCATGTTTTTCTAGCGTGTCAGAATATATTACGCAATCATCCAAAAAAATGAAACATGAAGTACCTTGTAATCCTGATAAAACTGTATTCATCAAATATTGAAATGACGATGGCGCGTTTTTTAGCCCAAAAGGCATTCTAAGATAATGAAAATGACCTTTGTCTGTTGAAAAGGCAGTTTTCGGTCTGTCTTCTTCCTTAACTAACACCTGATTATAACCAGACGCAAGGTCTAAAGTGCTGAAGTGTTTGGCTTTTCCTAAACGGTCCAAAATGTCTACAATGTTTGGGAGCGGAAAACAATACCCAATAGTCAGATTATTTAAATTTCGAAAATCAATTACCACACGATATTTCTTTTTCCCGGAAGCATCCATCTTTCTTGGAATAACTAACATGGGAGAATTGAAAGGACTCGTAGAAGGGGTAATGATTTCATTTTCTAACATTTGTTCTACTTGTTTGTTGACCTCTTCGCGATAAATTTCTGGCAATCGGTAATTCTTTTGGTTTACGATACTACCTTGAAATTCTGGTTTGAAAGGAATAGAGTGTTCAATAGCTGCTGTTGCAGTAAGTTTATCTCCAGGGAGATAAAATATATCATTATAGTCTATACAGAGCTGCCAAATTATTTCTTTCTCTTTTGAATCTAAATGTTCTAGTCTGACAAGAGATTTTAGTAGTTCTAATCTTTCACTAATACTACTATTGTTACTATTGTTTTTATCCTGTTTTATGTGAGCAACTAAAGTTTCGTCGACTTCCACAAATTCTTCTAATTCGACTGGAGCAACTTCAATAACCTTTTCTTCGTCATTTATATTCATTACACAACTAATGCATTTATTATCTTTGGCTACAGTGAGGCTCTCCGCAAGAAAAATCCCTTCTCCTAAGGATTGTTTTGAAACTATCCCTACGCCATTATTCTTTGCTGGAATTTCAACTAATAGTTGACAGCGACCTGGAATAGTATATTTCGTACTACTTGTTTCAAATGATATGATGCATTCGTGTTTCTCTAAGAAATCTCTACCTATTATTCCTGAATAGGAGCTAGGTAATAATTTATCTACTACATGGAACAAAGCCGGAATAGATTTCTGATCAATTTCTAAATTCAAAGTTAAAGAACCACATGAATATAAAGGGGAACCTGATATACCCTTGATTTTCGTAACTTTACTATGATCAATTTTATTCACTAATTCAGGAGACAGAATGTCTTTATGAATGCATGTAATGTCTGATCCCGTATCTATCAAAAAATGTTTAGTACTTGGTCCTAATTCTTTTATTTGTACTTCAAGACTACCTGGAGGTTTTTCTTTACAGCCCTTTTTCAGAGGAGGAAAGTAAACAGACTGCTGATTTACTCCCGTCGACCGTTTCCCGCATTCATTTTGATACACTTATTTTGATTCATACTTTTCTCTGTACCTTGTCCCTGTCTTCCTTCAGAAAGACACTTCGACCCACAGCTGTGGCCGGAACAACAATACTCGTACTTACTAGTAGAGTCTTCATGCATCTCCTGTGCATGGCAACACATATGGGATCCCTCTAAACTTTGGTTAGCACTATACCGCACATTTTTATTTTGTGTGCCTTTACTATGTTTTAGTCTACAATTGGCCTCAATGTGCCCAGGCTTCTTGCAAAAATAACAAGAAATGTTTTTCTTAAATTTCCTACTACCTTGTGATTGTGAGTTCTTCCCTTTCTCAGTTCTATCCTTATTAGACAATTGGTTAGATTCCTGTTCCAAACAAATTTCTACAGCCCCACCAAAATTCAAAGTGTCACTGTCTTTACTGCGAGCTATCATTTGAATTTTGTCGTCTGAAAGACCTTGTATGAAAGATGCTTTAGCTAAATGCTGAATTAGCTCTACGGCTCCTGGAACATGGTTTTGATGTAATATTCTTACCGCTGCTTCTTTTAATTGACTCTGCAGGGAATCGATGCGCGAACCCCAATCTGCGATACTCTCTGTTTTGTTCTGCCTGGCGCTAAACAATGAACAAGCGTAAAAATCGATAGTTCTCCTAATCGAATAATTTTCTTGTAAGACTTCTTTTACTTCGGCCCAAGTTCCAGTGGCACTTCTAACTAACAACTTTGACTTTGCGTCACCAATAATACGTGCTTTCACAAATTTCAATAACTTACTATGTTGGGACGGTTGAACTAGAGAAAAAGCTGCATCGCAGTTATCTATAAACTCAGGAAGAGCACGTTTGTCTCCATTGAATGGGTTATGTATTAACTTTAAAGCTTCCGAAATGGAACAATAATCTGTTTCAGAATCGGCGTTACTGTTTGTTTGCGAATGTGCCATGTTTTACAGAAGTTTATGTAGTTATCAATTTACCTTACTAATCCTACAGACAAAAGTATTATTTAGCTTAAGATAACCTTATAATCCTTTCGGACACTCCCTTCTATCGAAGAACGTACAAAAGTGCGTGTACTGAAGTGGGTTTCCTTCTTCGTAAAGAACGCGTATTAATATTCTTTTGTCCTACTCTTAATAACTTGTATTTCTGGCCACGGAAAAAACAGTTATTCACACTTGAATTCTTCCAACTGAATCTCACAAGAAACCTAAGAAATTGTTTTGTACTCACTGTTTGTTGTGGAACTGTAAGTCCTGGGTAGATTGCCGCTAAGCGTGCTGAAACAGATGCTGGTCTCCGCTGAGAGATGAAATCTAGTTGTCCTGGGTACCCTTTGTTAGTTCTCTCCGCTGCAAAACCGGGGTCTTGATTGTCTTCTTGTATACTGGCAACAAACTGTCACATGGGGTGTTCACAAAATGTCTCTGCTTGGCAGGATTCGGTTCTTGCTGTCCCTCAGGTTGCGCCTGCAACCTGGCACTCCGTAGTAAGGAAATTGAAACTTCACACTTCGAAAAATTGTTAAAATGTTGGCTGCTATTTTTCTTCGTCCTGGCTTACATAGCCACCCAGATGCATATATGTAATGAAAACCCGTAGTTTTCTTTTTCTTTTGAAGAAAGACTCAATTTCAATATAAAAATTGCAGAGACTGAGAATTACTACTCTCAGTTCCGCCAAAAAATTTTTGAAGTTTCCTGGTATAATGGGTTAGTTTGAGATCGAACTCAGGTCGATGTGTTACGGCTCCGCGAATCCCACCGCTGCCACCAATTTATCTGTAGTAGAACCGTAGGTTCTTGAAGGATTTAAAGAAAGTACGTAGGATCTTTTCGCGGCAAATCCCAGATAGAGAAAGCCGTATTTATTGTTGAAAAAAATAAAAGTATTAATTACAAGATTCACATATCCAAGATTTCATAGAATAAAATAATGATATATATATATATTAAAAGATTATATCTTGAAGTGATGTTTTGAAGTATGTTAAGATTTAGAATTTCCAAAAAGACTTCAGGACGAAGAGTTAAATTTCTAGTTGAATTAATCGAAAGAATTAAGACTAAGCAGCCAGCCAGTAAGAACCGTAGTTCTTAAAATATAAGTATATGCTCTGGGTGGATGAGAAAAAGAGTCTTCTTCGGATGAATTCTCGCGGTAGTTACGCGTCTATGATTTTAACACTGAATAATCTATCTGTGAATTTTCACAGTTTATATATTTAACATTAATCTTGTTGTTCTCGCCTTTTGGTGTTAAGAGATTTCAAAAAGGAAACATTTAATCTCTCATGTGAGTGTCTTATCATTGAACTTCAAAACATCACGTACACATAGTCATAGTCATCCATTTGTTCATACATTAATAATACTTCTGGAACCAAGTATTGACTTTGAGTACATAAGATAGTTAACAGAACAGAAAAACAAAACTTTGAAGCTGACAAATTATCGATGTTAACTTAAGAAGTCATGATCATGTGCCTTAAGTAAACAAAAACGGCAACTAGAGAATTATCTACCAAAAAGCAAACACAACGTGGATAGCTGAAAGATTATCTATAGCAGTTTAGTTCGAAGTCAACCTCAAGCAATGATTTCATCTTTAAGTCTTATCAGTTTAAAACCAAAAGTTCATTCTTTTAGAATCACTTAAATGAAAAGGAAAAATATACTTGCAATTATATCAGAAACTAAAATATACAATATTAAAAGAAAAAAAAATAAAAATATACTCCTGGTACAGCCATATATTACACCATTGAGAAAAATTCATTCATTAGCACACGACGGTTGTTTATTTTAAACAATTATGTTGTCATAAACTGCGCATCCAAATTTCTGGTTCATAATAAATGATTTGGAAACAGTAACTACTTTACTTAATAACATTTTATAGATACCTGATGTCTCAAATAAAACCGGTACGCCTACGAGATTGAAGTACCTAATACTTTAACAGCAACAATGTACTAACAATGAATAGATAACAGTAACGTTAAACAGTTATCTGTTTATAAGAGATGCTCTGGAAGTGGTGACCATGGACATCCAGGCATTGCTGACCTCGTTTGATGACGTTACTAACAACAAGCTGTAATTCTGCAGGCGTGATGTTGTTAATTTCTCTAGTAATGTTCCGTTTAAGATTATTTATTGTGTGAGGATTGTCAGCATATACTTTGTTTTTCATTGTGTCCCATAAATAAAAATCACGTGATGTTAAATCCGGGGACCCTAAGGGGCCAAAAGCCTCTACTGAAATGTGTGTCTTCAGGGAACACGTTGCTGATGTGCGCCATACGTTGGTTTTGGATGCGTGAAACGCAACAATTCGAGCTTCTCACAACAACTGACGCACGAACACACTGTTACACTCAACTTTCGAATGAAATGCAGTGTAGCCAGCTTTCGAGATAGTGTTGTCACCCCACAAGCAATTTCACTAGAGATGATTATCCGGTACGTGAATCGTACCGGTTTTATGTAAGACATATTTACTTTGTATATTTTTAAATATTTTTCATTGTCTTTAAGTTAGTTACTAAAATTTTTAAATAAAGTACAGGTGAGCGTAACTAAGAATGCTCAATGCAAACTTACTTAATAAATGTCTTCGAGTGATTATTTCCTGAAATCTGTGTGAACTTTAAAAGCTTTTTCTTCTTCTTTCATTTTCAGGGGTGTCTACATAATCTTCATCTTTTCTACAGTTTTAATGGTAGTATGTCTGGTCCACTTTTTGATAGGGGTAATAGTTGAGAAAACTATCTGTGAGCCATTGGTCAGCCCCAATGATAGTGATATGATGGATATTGTGGATGAATTGGTTCCTGTAAGTCAGATCTACCCGCCGGACAAGAGAGTGAAAATTAACATGAGCACAGTAATCAGGTTTGTACTTTTCTTGGGGCACTATAACACATTTTCTTTCTTCATTCGTTTTGTGGATTCTTGAACTGTACACGGTATGCGTAATAGAAATAGACGCAAATATTAACCTAAATTTTATAAATAGTTTCTTTTGAAGCTTAAAATATATAAAACGATAATCATGCCTGTTGTTCTGTATGGTTGCGAAACATGGTCGCTTACTCTGAGGGAAGAACATAGACTGAAAGTATTTGAGAACAGGATCCTGAGAAGAATATTCGGACCCAAGAGGAACGAGAATGGGGAATGGCGAAAGCTTCATAACGAGGAACTACATAGTTTATACGGTTTACCCAACATTGTTAGGGTCGTCAAGTCTAGGAGGCTTAGGTGGGCAGGTCATGTAGCTAGAATGGAAGAAAGTAGAAACGCTTTCAAAGTCTTGACTGGTAGACCCATAGGAAAACGACCATTAGGAAGACCTAGGCGCAGATGGGAGGATAATATTAAGATGGATCTCGCAGAGATAGGAATACAAAGTAGAAACTGGATCCAATTAGCTAAGGATAGAAGTCAGTGGAGAGCTTTTGTGAACGCGGCACTGAACCTCCGGGTTCCATAGGCCATAGAGTTTTATATATATATATATATATATATATATATATATATATATATATATATATATATATATATATATATATATATATATAGTGTGTGTGTGAGTGAGTGATAATTTTGCTACAGACTTGGCAAAACTTTCTACAGGAACATTTCAATTGCTTTTCAATTCATTAAGGGTCTCCTCGTTCACAAAAGCACATATGAGTTTATCAAAGATAAGGTGATGATGGTTGTGTTTTCTGATTGGAAAGACATTCTCCATCATGAATTTGTATCACGTGATCAGATGGTAAAACAAACAGTTGTACCAGGAAATTTTAGTGCTTTTGAGGGATGCTGTGCGCAGGAAGAGGTGTGAATTTGTAGGAAAACCGGACTTGAATTGTGCACCAGGCCAGTGCTCCGGCTGACTTGTCACTTTTCATTCGCAGTTATCTGTTAAAACATCAGACGTTCGTCGTATCCCATCCACTATTCTCCGGACCTAGCTCCAGCAGGCTTTTTCCTATTTCCCAAACTTAAAACTTCTTTGAAGGGATGCCGTTTCCAGACAGTAGGGAAGGTTCAGGACAACGCGACAAGAGACTATCCAGAGAGTGCGTTCCCAGGAGGCTTTACAAAAATAGAAGAAACTTTGGAAATATATATAAGGGCGGATCCAAGGGAGGCTAAGGGGCTATAGCCCCCCCCCTCCTTGACGCTCAGGTTTATACTGGATAAAATGGGCTTCAATTCAGCTTTACACTGGATAAAACGGCAAATTATGGTTTAGCCCCTCCCTTGATCGTATCCTGGATCCTCCACTATATATATATATATATATATATATATAATATAACACTTTGTATTGCAAAAAACGTTCGTTCAAGAGTATTGTGTGTAGTGACAAACGGACGTCATACCTACGAACATTACCATCTTACATGATCCTAATAATACAACTGCATAGTTATGTGCCTACTAATAGACAAGTACGTAATCATAATATGCAAATATACAGATCAGTATAAGGTGATAGGTTAAGTATGGTCACCCTTACATCTTTCTAGTGTGTTAAGAACTTTATCCCTAGACTTAACATAATTAATTACAAAGCCCTCTAGTCCAAGGTTTCAACATAACATAAACAAACCGATAACATTACACAACAATATGGAGAGCTCCTCCGTGGCTAAGCAGTTAGCGTACGCGCCTGTTGTGTGGGAGGCCCGGGTTCGATTCCCGGCGGGAGCTCATGTGGTTCGAATTCCACGTTAATCAGTAGGTCCACGTCTCATATAGCCTCGCTGCTGAACGGGACGTTAAACTCAAGTCAAGACAACCAATTGTTTAGTTGAATTCATCTAAAATTATAAACATTTCGACATTAGAAATATTCTAAATAATATGGCGGTATTTTTTCATTACAATATATATACGTATATGTAGTTATGGTAATTCAACTGAATTTAATAATTATTCTTTTTATTTATTTGTTTATCTTTTTTTAGATCGTGCCATAAAAACCGAAGCATGTATGAAGTGTTAGAAATGGATAAAGTAATGGATATCACCCAGGTTCTCGATTACAAAGAAGAGTTTTTAATCGATAGCCAGATTGACCAATTGAAAAAGAAGATTCAGTTGAATGGCACTGTAGTGATTCTAACAGATGACGCCAAGAATCAGTTAAAGAAGCTGGCCAATTCTTCCATGACAAGAATCAACTTTATCACTTACACAGAAGTCGTAAGTAATCTTCCAACATCAATAATTTCGTTCGAATCACATAGGGATACAGTTGAGTCGGAAGTTGAAGACCTAAAACTTGCCTAAAAAGGACCTATAAAAAGACTTTAAAATACCTTTTTTTCTTTCTTTTTTTTTTTTTTTTTTAAAAAGACCTAAAAATTTAAAAATAAGACCCAATTTACTCAGAATTACATATTTAATGAATATAATGCTAAAGAAATACAAGCTTCTGGTAGTATACAATATACAGTTGGAAGAAACTTGATCAAAGAAATGCTTTGCTTTGTCGTTCAATTTGCATTTTTGTTATATTGTTTCTGTTGTCCAAGTTAAAGCCTACATTTTGAACACTTTTGGAGGACAACTAGAAGCCGGACACTTTTGGAGAAGGTCAGAAACCACATTGGCCCGTAACATACTGAAATTATAATGGATCTGTGTATCAGTTGCCAAGTAATTAAAAAAATAAATAAATAAATAAATAAATACTTTATGCTTTAAATTGTAGGTAAAGAACAAAATTACTCTCCGCCGGACGTGAATTCGGCAGCCTTGAGCAGCAAGATGTACGAAAATAAATTTTCATTTGGCCTTTTACAGGAGCAGCTCAAGGCAAAATTTTCACCTGAGCAAAGAGATTTGTTGCTTCTTTCCTAGTCCTAACATAGTTTACATTTTATTACAGTGATTTTAATAATTTAGAAGCCATTTTTCAGAAGGAGGTAGGGCGGGTTCTGATGGGAGTTAATGGCCAGTAAATTTATTGTCGAAAGATGAAGTGCAAAAAAGAGGCGTTAAGACCTATAAAAAGCTTTTAAAAAAGACACATGAAAAACGCCGAAAAAGCGGGGGAAAAAAGGACGAATAAAATCCATCATATTCTGGCCTACAATGACCCAAAATGAACATATATTATGTTAAGCCTCGTCTTCAGACACTTGAGGAGAAAAAAAAAAATAATAATAATAATCCGGGCCTTAATAATAAGTTGAAATACACATTTTTACGCATAGTTCTATGATGATGAATATGACTGCGTATCTTATATTTCCATAAATCCTATATATCTGTGACAAAAAATTTGGCTGGTTAATCTTCAACCGTCGACTTGTCAATTTTCAAATTTAGTTTGAACATAAACTCGTTAGATATTGTCCTCTATATCTTGAACATTAAAGGAGGACTCACAATGTCCTTAGTTATGCTCCTTAAGTATTGCATTGTATGAACACACGGCTACTTTTTTTATGTTTACGCCAAAAATTTTCTTATATAGTGATTTAAGTTTACTTGAAGCTTATAACTAATTAAGGACATTTTCTGGTGAGATAGTTCGCGATTTTCCCCACTTAGTATTTTTAATATGATGCTAATACCTTAACATAGAATGGGGTCCCACCGTTTCTTTTTTTTTTTTTAAATAATAATGGAGAGGTTCCACAGGAATTCATATCTGGTTACACAGTTGTAGCAGGCAGTTAGGGAATCTTAAGAGTTGTTAACTAAAAACGTAACTGGGTACAAAATACTTATTTTATGTATTTTATTTTTTCAGTTACGTGAGAAGATTACATCTGTGAATCTACTTGTGCTAGCAAATGCTCTAAAAGAAACAGCAGATAAATTACCAGAAGGCCAGGAAGCAGTGAGTATTTTGCATGTTTTTATCCAAACTTAACCCAAAGATCTTTATAGTACTACTTTACAATTCTTAGCAGTCTATATGTCCGTTGTTCAGTCATCAGCCTAGACTACGATCAACTTAAGATTTAAAAAGAAGGAAAATGGGTAATCTATACATTAAAAAAAAAAATCGTTTCAGCAAATTATTCTTTGGTTTCTATAATGCCAGGTGTGTTACTTTCTTGTTTTTTTTTTTTTTTTTTTTTTTTCAGAATAATTAACCAATAACATGTTATGTTTTGTTTAATATTTTTGTGCCTGAGTTTAATTTTAGATTTTCTTTTCTTGATTCGTATACTTTCTTCTGAGTGGTTTTCTTTTATTCGATTGAGATTTTCAGTACAATATTGTTTTTTTTTTTTTTTCTGTTTTTAAAATGCTTGAAATGTATTTTGATAGAAGTGAGTGAGCAAAGGAAATTTATACAAGGTTCTGCTACTAGATAACACCAAACAAGTAACACATTTGATACCACAGAAATCCTAAAAGTTAGTCGAAGCAAGATCCACTCTATATATATGGGTGGGATGAGTTAAGATCAGATATAGAAAAAGCTTTTGATAACGTAGATTGTAATATGTTCAGGGCGTTGAAAAAGCTGAAAGTGAATTACAGAGACAGAAGAATAATATACCAACTTTACAGGAACCAGACAGCTGGTATAGGAAGAAATCAGAAGGAAGCAAAATAAGTAAAGGAGTGAGGCAAGGATGTGGACTTTCACCTCTGTTCAACGTCTATACAGAAGAGGCTATGAAAGAATTCTTTGATAAAATCGAGAAAGGCATAAAAGTAAATGGCCAGGTTTTCAGTACAATAAGGCTTACTGATGATATAGCACTGATAGCGGAGAACGAAAAGGACTTGCATGAAGCACTTTCAAACTTGAACGACCAACTGGAAAAAACATGCAAAATGAAGATAAATAAGAAAACCAAGTTGATAAAGTGCACAAGAGCAGGACAAGAAGGGGCAAACGTATGGCTAGAGGGAGAGAAAAACGAAAACGTTAAGACGTTCCCCTATTTAGGAAGTCCAATATCCTCGGATGGAAGAAGTGAAAAAGGCGTAGGTTCCAGAATAGCGCAGGCTGAATAGGCATTCAATAAGAAAAGAGGCCTACTAACATCAAGAAATGTGTCGCTGGACGTTCGAAAACGATTTATTAAGACTGGTATGGAGCGTGGCGTTTTACGGATCAGAGATGTGAACATTGACAGGGTGGCCACTCACCTGGAAAACCTGGAAAAGTCAGGGAAATTTTTAATTCTGGAAAAGTCAGGGAATTTTGATGAAAAACCGGGAATTTTTACTCGGGGGAAAATTTACGTTCTGCTGTATTCCTAGCCATTTAGCCAGTTTATTTATATACAAAATGGCTTTGATCGCTGGGGGCTTCGCCCCCAGATCTTTCCTTCGTTCCAGGTTTCGTTTATCTAGCTCTGCTGGTTTGGGCTGCGCATACTTTCTTCATATTCTTTTGTCATTTAGTGCTGCCCATGAATTGAGCTGGAGCGAAATCGGGACCATTTTGTAATTAACACACTTGTTTTGTTCGATGGCTGCTCGATTTCCAGAATTCGCTCGGGGCTGCGCCCCTGCATCCCGTTTTGCTAGTCACATGATTAATATAAAGGTTGAACGGTAGTTGAGTATTTCTGCCGGAAGAGTTCCGAATGTGTGTCGAATTCCACAAAATGTGTGGAATTTTGGTTAATGCGTGCATTTCTATGCGGAATCAAAAACTGTGTGGATTTCACATGCATTTGTACTCAGTGGCGGCAGTACTTTTTGCGACACACGATTAATTGGCTATGCTTTTTACAGATATTTGACCTTTTGACCACCAATTTGAAGTAATGGCATTCCCCTCCCCCTACTTTTTACACCCAATTTCGCTACTGCATGTACCACTGTTCTAAAAAATATCAGCTACAAACAAAATTTTCTGATTTCTTAAAAGTACAATTTATTAGTGCTCATTTACTTCAGTCCCGTTGTTTTGTTACAGAATATTTCCTATCTATGTCGACCTGCTCCCCGGTTGCATAACCACCGCACGCCACTGCTGGCACGACAAAACCTTTGGGACCCGGGCCTACCTAAAGTTGTTAATGCCGGCATTCTAGACCGAAGTCCGCTACTTCTTAATACAGGTACTCCATACTCTCTGGGCCAACACCAAAACCTTTTGAGTGTCCACAGGAAATCGAACCCGGGACTACGTGCATCGTACGCACACGCGCTAACCATCCGGTTCAGTATATATATATATATATATATATATAGATGGTGATCAGAAAAATGGAAACACCTGAACGAAATTGCAACTTACCAGATTAATATGATGTCGGGCCACCTTTCGTCTTCAGAACAGCCTTGATGCAACGTGGGATGGAGGCATAGAGGTCGTGAATGGTAGCAAGTGGAATTTTACACCATTCCTCGTGCAGGGCATCGGCCAGTTCTGTGAGAGAGGACGGAGGTGGAAATCGTCGCCGGAGTCGTGTTTCCAAGACGGACCACAGATGTTCAATTATGTTGAGATCTGGGGATTGGGCGGGCCAGGGGAGGTGTTGAACTTCATCCCGATGTTCCTCAAACCACGCTGCAACAACGCCAGCTGTATGAATGGGTGCATTATTATCCTGGAAGATGGCGTCATTGTCCGGGAACAACATCCGGGCCATAGGATGCAAGTGGTCTACTAAAATTGTGACATAATCGTTGGCCGTGATTCGTCCGCTAAGTGTGACCACAGGACCCAATGAAAACCATGATATAGTGGCCCACAGCGTCAACGAGCCGCCGCCATGTTTCACAGTTGGGCGGAGACACTGCAGATCATAAGCTTCTTTGGGCGTTCTCCACACATAAACACGGCCCGTGGTTGGGAATAGGGTGAAGGATGACTCATCCGACCATATCACACGTTTCCAGTCCTCAACGGTCCAAGTTGCATGCTCGCGGCACAATGTGCGGCGTGCGAAAGCGTTATGGTCCCTGATGAACGGTATGGCTCGTGCAACACGACCCCGTAAGTTCATGTCATGTAATTCTTGGCGGACTGTGGTTGTCGAAACAGGGTGGGGGAGGTGCTGATTGAGTTCCTCCGTCACTTGCTCCGCAGTGGCACGACGGTTCTGCGTGACAATGCGCTTTAATACCCGGCGTGACCTGTCACTCATGATTTTCTTCCGCCCACTGTTCCGCTTCCCCGATGTGGTTTACCCGTGTGTTGTGTAGGCCGTCGTCACCTTCGACACTGTCCCACGCGACGCACCTAACACAGTAGCCACTACCGTCACACTCACTCCACATAACCGCGCACCAACAATTTGCCCTCTTTGAAAATCTGAGAGGTCTCCCATTTTACACTACCTCCGTCTGCCGCAGCCACTGGACACTGCTGTTCCACTGCGCCTGACGTAGTATGGAGACTGACCTAACAGACTACCACCAGCGGTCCGGCGCTGGGTGCGCCACGACAACATTGCCAACCTATACATCTGACGTGTTGCCAACTGACACGTGACGTGTTTTCATTTTTCTGATCATCATCTGTGTATGTATATATATATATATATATATATATATATATATATACGTTAGCTACGCCGCATCGATGTGTGCTTGTGTGAACTTGTGTGGTATTTAAAAGTGCTACGCATGTATTTTGGACCTTGTGATCCGGCAGCGGGATTTAAGAGGTTGAGTATTAATAGATTATGCATATGCAGTTATTAAAAAATATATGAAGCATTAAGAGTTATTTCAGAATACATACGAATCACGATTGTGCTGTTTTATGTTCGTGTGAGAGGGGGATCACACGTCGTGTGGCTTGTAATTTTGGCTTGTAACAACAGCGAAATTATAAATTTATCTATTTTTATTTATCTTTTATTTTTATGTATTTATGTATTTATTTATTTATTATTTATTTTTTTAAATTTTATTTATTTATTTATTTATTTTTTGTTTGTGTTCAGCTTTGTTAGTAATGAAAACACCTAACTTTATAGAGACATAGAGGTGTACCTACTGAATTTTTGTGATACACTGTTTGCAATTAGGATGTAGATAGGCCTAACTATTCTTTCATGTAGGCCTGTGGAACCATTAAAGACGGTATCTTTTAGTTACGTGCAAGGGGGTTGGGTATTAATAAAATACAAAATTCCTCACGATATTTATGACCATGGGCGTCCACAGAGGGGGTCGAAGGGTCAGTCGACCACTCTGGAAAATTGCATAGGTTAATAATAAATTCTATAATAGGAAGTTATGCTTTCAAATTAAAAGTTAAAGAATGGTATCTTAGGTTTGGACCTCAAGAAAATTGTTCAAGTTTCGATGGATGGCCCACATGTTAACTTCAATTTTTTAAGTGACCTGCAGAAAGATCTTGCAAGTTCACCTTCAGATCCAGTTCTTCTTGATATTGGAAGTTGTGGACTGCATACTATGAATTGTGCTTTTAAAGCTGTCATGCAAGCAACAGGTTGGAAATTAGAATAATTCCTAAGGGCGTCTTATAATTTATTCAAAGACGTTCCAGCTCGTCGTGCAGATTACATAAGATGCACAGGGTCTTGTGTGTTTCCGAAAAAAAATTTGCAGCATTAGATGGACAGAAAATTCAGACGTTGCTTCCCAGGCGATGGAAATATTACCGAACGTAAAGAAATACGTACAGTGGGCTGTTGATGAGAAGAAAGTACCACAGTGCAAAAGCTTTGATACTGTAAGACATTTCACAAATGATAACCTGCTTGGTGCAAAACTTGGCTTTTTCACAACATTAGCAAAAACTGTTGAACCTTTCCTGCGTGAATTTCAGGGAGAAGCTCCATTAGCTCCTTTCCTTTACAACTCGCTCCAGGCCATAGTATTGTCTGTTGCAGGTCGTTTTGTGAAAGATAATGTTTGGAAGGCCGGCCATTGGTTAAGATTGATTTCAATAATAGCGAAAACTTAAAGCCAGCCAAGTTTGTAAACATTGGGTACACATCAAAGGATGCTATACGAAAAGCCAATACCGTATCGGATAGACAGACTCTTGAATTTCGACAAGACTGTCGCGCAGGATGTCAGAAATTCATACTGAAAACAATGGACAGGTCACCTCTAAAATTCAACCTGACAAGAGCAATTTCTTTCCTGGATCCAAGTGTGTTTGTTATGGATGACACTGTAGCTGCAAAGAGATTGTCCAATTGCCTAGAAATTGTAGTATCCAAGAATTGGATTTCAGAGACATTAGCTGATGAAATCCAAGGTGAATTCAAAGTTTTTGCTAAAAATCCTCTTGTATTGGAAGCAATGAGGACTTATGACAGGAAAAGTCAGAGACTAGATGACCATTGGATGGAGATGCTTCATTTAGGCGCATGCTCAATACATATGACTGATTTTGTGAAATTTCTCCTCATTTTCTCATGGAAATGCTATTGTGGAGAGGGGATTTTCAATCAACAAAGAATGTTTAATTGAAAATCAAAGCGAGTTGAGTCTAATTGCACTCAGGCAGGTACATGATAAAATTTCAGCTGTAGGTGGTATTGATAAGTTTCCAATTACAAAGAGGATTGTCCATGCTGCCTGCAATGCTCATGGAGTATATGTTGAGTCTCTGAGAAATCAAGGAGAGGAAGAGAAGAAACAGAAGAAGAGAAATGCCATTAAGGATAAAGTTATTGAACTCGAGGCGAAGAAAATGAAGTTGTTGAATGATGTCAAGGAGAAACTGTCTGCAATTGATGATGAGATTATTGGTTTGAGGTCTTAAAACATTTAAGTGGATGTGGTCTTAACTTCAGTTTGATTTTAGTGAACTGCAAGTCTGTGATTTGAGGTTTTAAAACATTTCAGTAAAGTAATGTTCGTTCCAGTAATTTGTGTTTTAGTAGTGGACTGTAAGTGTGTGTACTTTTGTGACTAGTATTAAGCTTAAGGTTAAAAAGCGATAGGGATAGACATTCCTCTTCTCGTTCTGTGCAGCAGTTGGTTACAGTGGAGTGGAAACACACAGGAGAATTGAAAATTAGGCAAGTAAGTGATTAAAATTAGACTATTTTTCTTCGCTAGTGTTTTTGTGATTCTTTTTTTAATAATGATCCTCTAGTCCACATTGCATTTCACTTGTAGCTTCTGTTTAAGCTTTGAAAAACAATGATATACCAATTTTAGATCTCTCTAGAAATTTTCTGGAAAACCGGGAAAATTTCTGGAAAAGTCAGGGAATTTTGAAATTCCAAATGAGTGGCCACCCTGATTGAGAAAAGCTGAAATATCCAAGCTGGAAGCATTTGAAATGTAGTGTTGGCACAGAATGCTTTTCATATAATGTACCGAAAGGAAAAGGAATGAAGACGTACTAAAGGAAGCTAATGAAGGACGACAGATCATGAAGATAATAGGAAAAAGATGAAACAACATACTTGGCCATCTTATTTGGGACTCCGATTGGATCACCTTGTTGATAGAGGGAAAGGCAGAAGGAAAACCAGAAAGAGGAAGACCAAGTATAGAATATCTAGATGTAGTTAGGAAGAGACCTTACCAATGTATAAAACAGTTCTCCCAAGGGAGAGAAAAGTTTTAAAATTTCTGTGTTGCACACCAACCTATGGTTAAAGTGGAAAAAAAAAAAAAATCTCAGGGGGCGGCTTAGGACAGTCGCATTGAAAAAGTCACGAAAAAGTTGGAACCATTGGTCATTAGACGAGTCAACACATTTACATCAGGGCGAAAGGAGGTACGGATGGAGAGACAGGCGGACGAACATCCAGACACAATATTTTCGACTTCCGTTAATCCGTTAAAATCTCGCATTCGATTTTTTTTCCAACGATCATCATACTTTCTCCTTTCGTATCATCGTTCAAGAGTAAAAATAAAAATGAAGGAAAGTAAGTTCAAACATTCCTTCAGGTTTCATTTTTTTTTTTTTTCTGATTTATGAATTCATATATTATCTTTCTGTCTTTATTTTAACTTAAGTTACAGCTCACTCCCGAAAATATTGGCAGAAGAGCGGATGAAGATTCTAATGTTTTAATATTTACCAATATTTTTTTTGAGAATAATTTGGAACGCCATTCATATAAATCTTCAGGGTATTTTTTTCTTCTATGTGTGCATTTATTCTGGTGTTAATATAGAAGTGTGCAATTATTTGTGTTTCATGTGTTTACACTCTTATTTTTATTTCGCATTTTTAAATATCTTTGCTGCATATTATTATTTAAGATTATCACATGAAATAAGTTTGATCTGACGTAACTAATAGAAATTAAAAATTGTATTCACTTAAACATACAAATGATAAAGGCAATTTGACGCAACGTTTTAATTTTCATCTTCTTCGTGCGTGTTCCTTGAGGAATTTGTGTTGCTTACAAAACTACATATATTTTGATTGGTTTCCTCCATTGTAAAGAAAATGTTACTGTTTATTTGAATCATTACTGTAAAAATTCCATGTGAAAAAATACTCACATGCCATGTTTTCAAAAAAAAAAAATAAAATAAAATAAAAATAAAATAAAATAAAAAAAAAAGCTTACAAATCACAACAGTATTAATAAACATAGTGTCATTCTTTTCTGAATATTTCCGAACTGTGTTTTTTTTTTTTTTTTTTTTTTTTTCTCCCTTTAGTGTTTTGGGAGTTTGTATTTTAAGTAGATAAAGATTTTATACAGCACTAACCTTATGTGTTCCGGCAGTGATGATAAGTAATATCTACTTTTCCATTTCTCAATATTTTAGGCTTAAATCTCGAACGCCTTTTGTCGGTATTTTATGCTAAATTCTAACAGTATTGGTTATTCATATTTTATATATATATCACTTCAGTAGTACATTATTTTTAAATTTATCACAGATCTTTGAAATAGTAATAAGACAACCTATAGCAATGTAACATGTTTCCTGAATACAATATATAACCCGAAAATGTCCCCTTACAAACCAATATGAAATTAAAACTTAGTTTAAGTTTAACGATACCAGGAACCTGTCAAAAATTCCTTGAAACACAGGTCGTCTTATTCAAGCATCAGCATCAGAAACTTCAATGGATTTAAATGTAGTGTAGTCTTGGAGAGTCAGTGTTGCCGTAACAATTTTTATATTCAGTTTGGTGATTCTTTATTTTGTTTTTTCCTTAATGCATAAATCTTGAGTCAAATTTTTGTCCTCACAAATGTAATAAGATTTCTTGTGTGTAAGTCCAACGTTCTGTGCGCTCAGTGAGTTCTTATAGGTTATAGTTGTTAATGTAATTAAATGCTTGATGTGCAACTAACTTGACTAGGCCTGAAGACCGGTACAAATGTCATACCACTTGAAAAATCCTTAACCTGAAGAAGACAATTGGTCATTGAAACCTAGCATCAAAATGCAATTTACCATTTGGGTACTTGAGTACAATTTTAATGTCTAATTATTAATACATATCCTATTACGCCATTAAGTAATTTTATCTGACTTGCACAACTACAGAAGAAAATTATAGAGAAAGCGATATCTTCAGATGGTCGAAATATGAACACAAGATGTTTTTATTATTATTATTAAGATATTTCCTTAATATTTGGCAGTGCCGTTTTCTTAATACTAAATTTTCGTTACAGATTGCATATAGTTTAAGAAACGAAGCGATGTATTTGGAAAGCACACAACATAATTTAGTAGAAGGAATGGAACAAATGGCCAGGACACTGGAAGAAAAGAGTGCCATGTTAGAAAACGATATGAAATTCAATCAGACGAATCTCCATGACGCCATAGAAGGACTTCTTAATGAAGTGAATGCTGCTCAGAAATACCTCTACACTCAAGGCGAACAGAAAGTCCAGGAGGTAAAGCTATAATTAAAGCACATTATTTGTTTTCATCTGTGTTTATACTAGAGATGCAAGGGCTCGGAAAAAAAACGTCTTTTTTTGGAAAAAAACTCGGTTTTTTCTGCTTTGCTTTTTTGCTTCTGAAATTTTGGGCTTTTTTCAAAATACTGCTTTAAATTGATAAAACAGACTTTGTATCGCTTCTCTATAACACAAAAAATCATTTAATTAGTGGTTGATGCTGATAATAATATAAAACATCGAAAATAAACTATGAATTCCGAAAAAATATTTCAAACAATTTTTCTTCAACATATTTACATTATGAATTCCACAGGATTAACCAATGTATATAATAAGACTTTTTTAACCTCCTATACACAAAAGTAAGCAGAGTTGGCAAGAACCGTGGTTGTTTTTGAAAATGCCAAAAACACGTTTTTGGGGGGATGTTTAAACCAGGCTTTTTTGACTTAGATTTTTTGCTTTATGTATTTATATGACATATTCACAGAAATAAGTTTGTTTCGCCTTGATGTTATTATGCAACAGCGGGGTTATGCCGGAAGAACTCCCATAAGCTTAAAGAAGTGCGGTCAGTAAATTTCTTAAGTTGAGAATCTCCCGCCCTAGCCATTGGGAAAATCCCGTCATTACTTGAAATGTAAGACAATAACGGGAAAATCCTGTTATTGCTTTGCATGTAAAATTTAAAGGTCAACGTACCATAATCAGTACGCTAAAACTGAGGTATTAAATTACAAATTTAGTACCGTTACGTAGATATCATTGAAAGTCCAATCCAAGCTAATGTTGGAAGCTACGTAGGCAATCGATAAATTTTGCCAATTTCTATCAATATATTTAAGCAATATGGGCTTTTTTATAAAACAACACGCATTTAGGCATGCAGAAATATACAATTTGGTTTGTTTCGTATATTTAGGCTTAACATCCTTACGAAATACCGAGGTTATCAAGGAGAATACTTTCGCTTAAACTGACATCCGAACCGCTACTTGGGTTACGCATGAAAGAAGGTTTGTGGTTCGACCGAGAATTGAACATGGGACGCCTTGATTAAAAGGTGAAAGGGAAATAAAACTATTGCAGGTGGTTTGATATCTGGAAACGTTACCATGAAGTTCACACGATTCGCATTTTTCATTCTTTTTATTTTTGTGGTTTAAACCAGTTATTTAAAAAAAAAAAAAAAAAAAAAAGTTGGTGTTAACCAGCCAACCCTAAAAGTAAACACTTCTTTTTAAAGAATACACAAATAACTAGCAAATTAGTATGTAGTATTTTTACTTCAAAATATTCCATACCCTCTTTTTGAAACAAAATAAAATTAAAATAAAACATAAGAGAAATACTTAGATTTATATGATACACTTAAAGGCTGCACATCTAGAACTTTTGGTTCTGTATATTCTTGAAATTCTACAGTTAAGTTTTATAGAACCACCATCACAGTTTACCCAATCCTCAAGTTTTCTGAATTTTTAACAAGAGGGATTCAACATATCATTACGGAACTCCCCCCCCCCCAAAAAAAAAAAAGACTACGGAATATATTTAAGTTAAGCTAAATACAACTGCACAACAAACATGACTGAGTGATTAGCTTTTGCGCTTCTATCGGGAAGTCCGGGATTCAACCAGCATTCGACCATTCTGACAAAGCTTTTCTTCATTCCATCTGTGAATGTAGAAATAGTGCGTGTACTGTGAGTTGGGCGACTTCCTTTTTTATTGTTTTTAAATCGTTATTATTACTAATTACCAGCAGTGACGGTTTTGCGAAGGTTAGGGGGGCGGTCTTTCGGACTGAAGCCCGTTCCCCAAAGTTACGGAATGTCTGCAACAAACGAAATATCTATTATTTATGCCTTTACTCATAAACTTTAAGCTCCCGTCAAATAAAAATTACGAATGTTTAAAAAAACTAAACATTAGTAAGAAACCCTTCCCAAAATACTTTTCTAAATCCGCCACTGATTCTCAGTATAAAATGATTTTTAAAGTTGTATCCGGAAGATTATTGCTAAACATATAAACGAAACGAAATATTAGTTATGCCTGTACTCATAAACTTCAAGCACTTCCCAAATAAAGTTAGGACTTTTTAGGAAACTAAACAATCAGAAAAACCCCTCCTAAAGTATTTTTTTAAATCCGCTACTGATTATTTGTATAAATTGGTATTCAAGGTTGTGTCCGGAAAATTATTGCTAAATCACTTCACAGCTACAGTATAACAGAAATGTGGAAATACGGTTTGACGGATATATTGAAAAATGTACGCTTTGACGGATAAATAGAAAAACGGGCAAGTTTAACTTTTGCGCTAGAAGCTAGAGTACTAAAAGCTCTTAGAAATGAAACACGGATGACAAACTAGAGAAGAAAAAAGATGTCGATAACTCAAAAGTTAAAACAAAGTTAAATAGCCTCTAAAATTATCCTCAAATACTACATTCTTCATGTTAGCTTTAAGTCGTAAAACATGTGCTCCATCCATCTTGATGGTGAATTTCAGAGCGAAATATCACATTCAGGTCATGGAATTCTTATCTAACTATAGAATATACTATAAGAAAGCTATTTAGATAGAAAAATCATGAAGTTGAAAAAAGCCAAAATTTCCAAAATTCTCGTTTTTTTCCCCAAAAAAGCCGGCTTTTTATGTGAAAAAAAACATCGATTCAAAAAAGCCGGCTTTTTTGCATCTCTAGTTTATACTGTATCTCAGTTCTTCTCGATACCATTTGTCGCGTACATAAACTACATACCAATCTATAATGTAAAAATATACCAATCTACGAGTAATACTGAGAAAACTTCAAAATATTTGACTTTTGAGCTGCATAAACATCTAGGTGAAAATATCTAGATATTCCTAATCTTTATTACGAGGGTCATCCAGAAAATAAATACCGTTTAGTTATACAAAATGTAAAACACAATATTTATTTGAAAAAACAATTCTGTTACGTACCGAACTTCCTTCACTTTTCTACATAATCACCTCCTACATTTGTCGTATCTGGTCACGAGCTTCAGAACTCCCATGTTATAGTCTTCTGCCGCCAGTTCATTAAGCCAGGTGATCACTGCATTCTCCAGCTCCTGTTTTGGATGGCTCGTCGTAGTTTTCTTAGTCTCACAATAACGATTTGCATTGATTGTAGTACCTTTTGGCATGAAATCCACCAAAAGAAACCTTTATGATCCCAATTTTGCGTGATGGGGGATGATGCCATTCAAGTGATTGGCACTTGCTCTCTGAGGTGATGTGAGAGCAAGTCTCATCACCAGTCACAATCCAATCAATGCGAGAGCGGTCTTTTGTTTGAACGCAGTGACCAGCTGTCGTAATGAACTGATGGCAGAAGAGTATAACATGGAAATTCTGAAACTCGTGAACAGAAACTGGAAATCTTTAAATGAAGGTGAGGGAAGTGTCAAGTACGTAACAGAATTGTTTTTTCCAAAAAAATATAGTGTGTTCTTCATTTTGTATAACTAAACGGTTTTTATTTTCTGGATGACCCTCGTGTAGACGTAAGATGCCTCGGTCTTCAGTCATGCTAATTGCTAAAGTTCACAGTCTGACTAATAGGTAACGCTTCTGCACTGTCTCCTACCTAACGTCAATAGATGTCGCTAGCATACAGGTAATTTTGCAGACACGCCTAAGGCTGGGAAGGGAGCAACTATTTTTTTTTTTTCTTTTTGTTGAAAATAATTTGTATTTAGAAATTATATTCTTTTTTACTGTATTATCGCGTACTGTGTATAATCCGCTTAATTTTCAAAAACAATCTGTAAATATTAGTTCTATTATATACCGTATTATCGCGATGTAAATTGCTTATTTTCCAAAATGAAATGTGTAATTGGGGGTCAGCTTTAAACACGTTTATGAAATAACTACATACTGCTAGCACAAAGGTTCACATCGATGTGCATAAGTAATCTATAGTACAAAATTGATTTTTTAATGGCAAGTCCAGCAACAAGCAACCGTCAATGTAATTTTATGAAAATTTGGGAAAGAAACAGACAGTGTCTGGAAGTGTATGAATAGTGCATGTAATAACATGGGTCACATGGGAAACATACATGTTTACACAAAAACGTGTGGTTTTACGTGAAAAATACCCGTTTTCATTTTTGATGAGCAGACAGTGTACAGAGGTGGATTGTACATTGCCTGTTATGTGTACACGTTCATGTCATGTTGAATATAAAAGTGTGGTATTTTTCAAAACATAGACTGAAATACACGTGTTTTAGGTAATGTACATGTGAAATACAGATATGACATTTCTTCCGGTGTAATTACTTCTCACCACGCACGGTACATTGTCTGTATTGACAACATATAAAGACAATGATCCCGGCAAATTTGTACAATGGTTAAAAGTATGACATTTGCATGTGTGGTATATAGCATATTCTCAAGGACACAAAAAGGTGTTCAATTTCCTATAAAGAGGAGTTGTAAAGATGCACTGAATATGGCCTGTAAGTATAACATAGAAAGGCATGTTCCCAGTAAATGAGTACAGAGGACAAAAGGTGCTGTATACATCATGTTTTCAAAGAGGGGAAAAGTTATTTCCATTCAGATCGTTTTTCTATTGAGAGGAATTACAAACATATGTATCAGGCAGGGGAAGGGCGAGACTGCTTGTATGCAAGAAACTTCTGTAATATACTTGATATGAATGAGATTTGAAGATATTTACATGCAAACTTCATTGTAGTCTAAAGGTTTTTTGTAAAATTTGATTCTATACTGCGACAATACTAATTGGTAACTGAGGACTGGAGCCGGCAGCCCTTCGACGCGCATGTTGAACATGTAATAAATAAATTAAAAAAAAAAAAAAAAATCATTGATATTTCAAGCGTATGTTATTTTTTCTTCTTTCATTTGGCGATGAAAGCATATGTGAGATGCAGTCGAAGAATGAATAACCACACAAGTACTATAGTTTATTGTTATTGCTTAGTTTGTTATAACAATTGATTAGTATTGGAATGCTTTTCTGAAGGATTATACTAATTAATGTAACAGATGATGTAACAGATGGATTAATGTAACAGATGGAATACAAAGTCTGCTAAATCAAAATAGGTATTTATTCTCATCCCTTAAAAATAAACAAGCTTTAGTTACAGTTAAAAAGGAGTCTACCATAAAACTAGTGGGACTTCTTATTGCCCAGCGAGAATTTTAATTTTGTTTGAAGGGACCTAGAAAATTTATAGAATTATATATCTTGGCCTTGTATCATGTAGAGAGAGGCAGTATATATATTTACCTTATTTATGAAAGGTATAACGAGAAGAAAAGTATGCGGATTGAAAAAGGAAAGAAAGGAAGATATGGAAAAAAAATGGCAAATTTTATTTGTCCAGTCTGTATTTGGAAGTCCTGAGAAGGAAATTCTGACACTTCATATTTTTTTATCCCTAAATAGGCCGTGACGTACAATAAAGGGTCCTAGAAATCTATGACTTAACATGAAAAATCAGTATGCCTATAAACAATTAATTCATTGAATTTTAATTGTTTTCCCCTTCTTTTTTAACTTACACTATGAACACTTCCGATAATACACTTCATCTCATAGGAAGGGGGAGAAAGGGGGAAAATAGTAAAAAAAAAAAAAAAAAAGTGTAGGAGGTGCCATGTTGAAATGTAATGTTAGTGATTGTACTAAATGTTTATGTATTATGTAGGAGGTAGCCGGTTGATAGGCTTATTATTTACATATACAATGATTATTACTTTAACAGCAAATAAAATATATGTTAATTTTGTTTTTCATTTCTTGTTTTTCAGCTTGCTCAAAAATTTGGAGACCAGTTCACATTACATATAGATCAATATATGTTCCGAGTGGTAAACCAAACCAAAGATACAGTTGGCAAATGTTGGCCAGTTAGTCAGGCATACAACGCAACTGTAATTGCTGTGTGCAATAAAGTTCTTGATCCATTCGTAAGTTCACACGTTTCCTTGAAGTTTTAACTGCTCTTTTTTCTCAGTAGAAAATGAGTTTGTTACTGTAAATATCTACCTATTTAATTTTTATAAAGATATTTGTATTTAAAAGAATATGTGATAGGTAGTGGTGGAAGAGAATGAATTGCTGAGTCATATTAATTAGATATTCTTCGTCGAATATTCATTTATTTCACTATATTTTCATTTCGCAGTTACTTTTAATTCATTTCCTATTATTTAATATTTTATTCTTGATCGTATTACTGTTTTATGGGACCTTGAATAAAGAGCTGAGAAAAAGACTCATAAAATGCTTCGTGTGGAGTATTGTACTATATTGGGGCAGAAGCATGGATATTACGCAAAAATGATCAAAAACGACTGGAAGCTTTCGAAGTATGGGTGTGAAGAAGAATGGAGACAATCAACTGGGTCGAGCGGAAAACGCATGTGTGTGTGTGTGTGTGTTAGAAATGGTGGGGGGGGGGAAGAAAAGAAAATTTTAGATATTATTAAGAAGAAGAGAAACTGGTTGGGACATTTGTGAGGAGGAATTGTATTATGAAGGACGTGCTTGTGAATATGGTGGCGAAAAGAGAGAAAGGGGCGAAGGAGACTACAATTAATGCAGGTTATGAAAACAGAAAAATCATACGTGAAGAGGAAGAGGTTAGCGGAGGACCGTAGAACATGGAAGCTTTCGGCTGCGGAAAGTCAGTTGCTAATAATGGCGGCGGCGGCGGCTGCTGCTGCTGCTGCTGATGATTATTATTATTATTATTTGTTTCTTAATCTCTTTGTACTGGACAAATGCCATGTGCGTGGATTTCTCGGGGTTCTTCTGTTTCCTCCGTTTCTCCATTCCACCATTTCATTCATTACCATCATCACAGTTTCCCTTAGCCCTAAGGTTAATTTTAAATACCAGTGTTCAGCGATTAATAGCTTGAATGTTGCTTCAAAGTAGAATTAAGTAATCAAAAAAACTTAAATACTAGGTTAGAATTTCGATCGGCTTTATCCAAATACTTACTACACAATACAAAATAAATAGTTAAATATTTGAGGACATTAATGGACAATGAGAACCTGACCATATGTCGAATAAAACCAAAATACTATAAGGTCTAAAGGAACAAACTACAAAGAAAATAAAAAAAAAAAAATAAAATAAAATAAAATAATAATTCTACATACGGTCTGATCCTGATTCTTCATAAATCCTCGGACATACAAACCCTTATTACACTTCACATGATTTCGCTTTATAATTTAATTTCCACTGCAACAAATATAGACACTAGAAAATATGAACTATCATGGTTGAATTACTATTGCCTTAATACAAGGAGATAAAGGTTACAGTAGTTAACGTGTACTCCCATAGATGGCAACACTATTCAAATTAATATTTTCAGATGACAACTAAAACTGGCATCTATAGCTACTAGTGGCAAATATTAAATGACTGTAAAGAGATGCCATATGTCCTTGCTTATTGATTTTTTTAAGAGGTATGTTTCAATGCATAATCGTGATACCTTAAACTAGAAATTTCATTTTATTTTTTCCTATCTAGTGACTACTTTCTTTCTCTAGTAATGTTCGTACTGACTAATCCATTTCACGAGTTTATTTGTCTCCACTTCTTTACTTTCAACCTCGCAAGAGCATCACGTCACCCAAGGAGCCATTATAATGTTAGGTCTGAGTTATTCAGTACCTTCTCTTTTATTTAATATTTCGATCACTTTATTTCTTTCTGCGATAATGTTTTTAACTAATTTTAGCTAAATAATTGTATGTTAAATTGTAGAAGTGAAAGGAATAAATAACTATTTTTTAATTAAAAGGAAAAGAAATAATTATAAAATAGTAGTCTTAGTGAATATACGAGGGAAAGTCAAAAAGTTCCCGAAATTATATTTTAGCTCTTGATTATCACAATAAAAGTATCATTTACTTAGTTACCTTCGAAACACACACACATTTGTTTCAGCTATCCTGCGATTGCTGGACACACCGGCGAAAGTTCTCTTTTGGTATCTTCTAAAGTTCAGCCGTCGCGTTCTGTTTGATTTCTTCTTTGACGGGTACCTTCAAGGCCTATTTTTAGCTTTGGGAAGAGCCAAATATTCCTTGGTGCTGAACTATTTTTAAGGCTATCAGAGTCTCTGAAGCCGATTTTCCCCCATTTGCACATGAACTTGATGGTTGAGCGTTGCTCGATCTGTGAAATTATGCCACGTGATCACTACACATTCCTCCGTTCAACTACATCGTATTCGTACACTGCCTGTTAAGGCGTGTTGACACTTGTTAGATTCATAAGTAGGCAACCTACAAGGACTTGTACTGTACAAGATTCATTGTGATGGCATCACAAATGCCAAAAGTACATCATTTCGGAAACTTTTTCATTCTCCCTCGTATATATACCGAGTGTGTTCCAAGAGTCACTTTAGGCTCGAACTTCGGAACTGACAAACCGACCGATTGTGATGTTTACTCCATAGGATGGTAATCCAAGCAGAGCAAACATTACAGTAGATAGTCATTAATCGAATTTTTCACCCGAGATTACAAAATAATAGCTTCTTTCACCGCTAACTACACCTAGGCGAAAATTCAAATATCAACCTTAAACTTATGAATATGACAAAATTTCAGCATCATTTAATCTGAAAAGCAACTTACAACGATAATTTGCTACCATTAATATATATTTCGTACCATGCACAACAAAGCGAATGAACATGAGGCAGCATTCTCGGGTCAGAATAACGCTAATGATACGCACAAATTGGAGATTATATTTAATATTAACCCTATACTTACATGTATTTACAAGTAAAGGATAATATTATAACAACAAATGATATTGATGTTTTTAAATTATGCAGATACAAACGGATGTGTTAACTATTACGTTTTATATGAGTTGTTTCAGCAGCGATGACAAAGTGAATCTTGTCCCAGTAGTTTCTTTGGCGCCGAATGATGGCTACCTCTCGCGTTTTCTCCTTGTTCTCGCTGCTCACGTGAGTCCCACCTACCATAGTGACGTAAGCACAAGCACGACTGTGATTGGCTGAAGTTGATTGCCAAGGCCACTGGCTGCTTCGTCTGTTCGTTGCTGATATACATCCGTTGCGAGGACGTACAACGATTATTTACACTATTTGTTTAAAGGTTGCAGACTTTTAAAATAAAAAGGATTAAATTGTCTGAGCCGGGTACACCAAAAATAATGCACAAATAAGTTTATGACACGATTTCCGAAGAAGAAAAAAAAAAAGTGCTCAAATCTCCTAAAGTAACATGATTAATTTTTGGGAGCTTGAATGGTAGAAAGTGACATTCAGTTGGAAGATTATTATTTGATTTAAAATATATTGCCAAAGATTATTTTTATCAAATCGTTCTATAAAGAAATGTTACTCAAAATGTGAGTCACGAATCAATAGATATACAAAGTCAGTCTTAGTTCTTAAATAACTTCTGAATTATTTATCTAAATGTGTTGATACCGTCCAAATTTTGGAACATATTTAATAAATAGACTTTTTTCTCTTTCTTTCCTTTGAAGTCATTTGAAATAAGTATTCCTCCTAACGTGACTTTTTATAACATACACGGGCTGTATAATTACTAGTAGATGCTTTAGGGTTCATATTTATACAAAATTGAAATCACCTTGCATCTGCAGTGCCTTACGGTTGTTATGGCTCGAGCAATCCTATCCAAGGCCCTAGTGCAGGTCGAAGTATAGGTGATTATGCAGCAGCAAATAAAATGTTTAGCAGTGGGTGCAAGGGAGTACAGTTTTATATGGCAGACTAGCCTTTGACTAGCTGGGTGCCCCCCCCCCCCCGTACGTTTGCTCGATCTACGGCCTCGTACTTCTAAAATCCACAATTCTACCGAATTTCAAGTTTCTTTTCGTATTTCAACTACCTAAGAGGTAAGATTTTGTATCCCAAGAAAACACCCATTTGAATAACATGCAGATTTTTCGTTTTCCCTTTAGACCCAGTAAAAACTAAAAATGTTCAGTTATGGCAACTTTCCTGTGGGTTACTCCCGGAAGGATAGTCAT
Organism: Thermobia domestica; assembly: GCF_964235325.1. Classification (NCBI taxonomy): domain Eukaryota; kingdom Metazoa; phylum Arthropoda; class Insecta; order Zygentoma; family Lepismatidae; genus Thermobia; species Thermobia domestica. Next base: position 240,431,191 of record NC_137464.1, read on the forward strand.
GCCAAATTTCATCATTGCCTAAACTTTCGGGGTATAGATGATGTCCCATGTACTGTAAATAATATGGGAAAGATTTTTCAGTTCCGCATAAACCACTCTAAAGTTGGAAATGTTTATTTTTACTGATTTACCTAGGTAACTCTAATGAAAGCGTATAAACATACCGAATTTCAAGCTTTTATTCAAATTCCAAGTACCGAAAATATGAGATTATAGGTTCAAAAAAGGTCAATTTAAATAACATGGAGAATTTCTTCATCTCCCCTTTACAACCGCAAAAAATTAAAAATATTCACTTTTCATAATTTTTCTGTGGGTTAGTTCCGAAAAGCTATAAAAATGCCAAATTTCAACTTTCCACGTCAACCGAAAGAACCTGTTATTTACCAGTTCATGTAGTTTTATATGTAGTTAGGATGTATTTTGTGATGATTTAAAATTCATTTGCCTAATGGTAAATGTTCACCGTGATAACATAAGGAACAATATACTGTAACGTGGTTGCGCATTGCCTTTATACCAGAAGGAAGTTATGCGGAACCTACGTAGTGTAAGTGCAGTGTGGTATGTTTTATGTCAACAGGAAATTATTTTATTAACATCACTTCTATATTTCAGCTGAATTGATTGGTTACACAGTTATAATAAAAGATAGATAATCGGAGATGAATTTTGTGTGGTTTTACTAGATAATTTTTGCTTCTACTTATTTTCTCTCAAGGTACAAGATCCTTTACATCTTACAATATTACAAGTAGTTCAAAGTAAGGTAAAGAAGACCCTAGTGTATTAGGCTATATTATGCGTAATGCTGCATATTGTTTGGCAGCAATAAAGTTTCATATTGCTCTTTGCTTTAGGCATAAGTAGATAACGTTCTGAGTAGCAAATAGTAAGTACGCAAGTTATTATAATAGTAGCACTTTTAAGCTTCTGAACAGTAAAGTATGTTACTGTAAATACGTAGTAACTAATTAAAAAAACAAAAAAAAATCCAGTGTAACAGGAAAGTTCAACTGGAAAAAGAAGGTGTCATTTAACTTCCGAACTAACAAATAAGGGTGTTTTTAAGTCCAGATTTAGTAATGGAACGACGTAAATAAACGTATCGATTTTTCAGTAGTTGGGTTTGCTTCTTCGTTAAACTGCAAATAATCGCTTTTTTTCTTCAGAGCAATTGGAAAGAATAAACTTGGAATTTAAAGAATTTCAGAAGCTAATTTACGGATATAGGATTATTTTCTTACCTAGTAATGACTACAATGTCTTCCTTTCAATTTCGTTGGTGCAGTCCTCTTGAGCCATTTACTATATTCGCTGTGCGTTATTCATTTTAACAACGTTATCAGAATCGTGTTACACATTGTCATAAGCAGCAAATTTCTCTCAAGCAAAGTTCACGTCGAATTTTTATAATCACAATCAGTTAATATGATAAAGTGGCAATTCTGTATATAAAATAAAACAAAATATTAAAAAAAAAAAAAAAAAAAAAAAAAAAAAAAAAAAAAAAAAAAAAAAAAAAAAAGCAGAATTACAGGAGCTCGAAAAACATGCATTATAATTAAGAAAGAATATGAAGAATATGTATCCTATATTTATATTTATCTTTTTTAACTAACTCACTCTATGGCTTAGGGAACCCGGAGGTTCAATGCTGCATTCACAAAAGTTCTCCATCGACTTCTATCCTTAACCAATTGGATTCAGTTTTTACTTGGCATTCCTATTTCTGCGAGATCCATCTTAATATTCTCCTCTCATCTGCGCTTAGATCTTCCTAAAGGTCGTTTTCCGATTAGAATTCCAGTTAGAACTTGTTCCTATTTTCTTCCATTCTGACTACATGGCCTGCCTACTGAACCTCCTAGATTTGTTGACCCTAACAATATTCGGTAAACGGTGTAAATTATGTAGTTCCTCGTTATGAAGTTCCTCTTGTTTCCGAATATTCGTCTCAGGATCTTGAGCTCCTTCGTGACTAAGCGGTTAGCGTGCGCGCCTTTGGGAGACCCGGGTTTGATGCCTGGCTGGAGCTCATGTGGTGCGGATTCCATGTTAATCAGAAGGTCCACGTCTCATATAGCCTCGCTGCTGAAAAGGACGCTAAACTAAAATCAACTCCAACTCAACTCGTTTCAGGATCTTATTCTCATACTTTCAGTCTACGTTCTTCCCTCAGAGTAAGCGACCATGCTTCACAACCATAGTAAACAACAAGCATGACTATCGTTTTATATATTTTAAGCTTCAAATTCCTCGATAGGATTCGCGACAGCAAAAGATTTTGAACTGAATAATAACACGGAGTTCCTGCTTTCAGTCGACATTTAATTTCCTAATGAATATGGTTTTGTTCTGTTAATATTGGTCCTAGTATTTGAAAGTATTCACTTCATCGAAATTATCTTAATCTTTTTTAACCCTTAAAATTTCAAAGCTCATCTTTCTTCAGTGCTCTGAAGAAGTTAAGAGACTAGTTCTGTAAAATTAAGAAATAAAGAAAAGAACGCAAGGTGTTAAATCTCTTTAGGTCCAACTTCAAACGTAGAGGGACTATGTAATGTGAAGTTTTGAGGATGACAAACGCAGAGTTTCTCTTGCTTTTAATGAGTTTGAGACCAGTAGATTGTATAAGGTTTGGATAAAACTGTTTGTAGTCTATCTGTAGTTTCAATTGTTCATATACTGTTAATGATTAACAAGTAGAGATGTATCTGTTGATAATGTGAGTTAATATTTTCTTATTAAAATCTTGTTTATATGAATACCAGTATCATAAAATGAATATTGTTTTCTTGCACAGAATGGTTTTTGGGCCAGCATCGGGTGGTGTTTAGTCCTGTTCATTCCTACAATATTTTTATCTGTAGCGTTGGCCAATTTGTACAGAAAATCTGACCCGTATCCAGGACCACTGGTTGAAAGGTAAGAATTTATTATTATTATTTTGCATTGGAATACAAACTGTTGCCCATAAGAGATTCAATTTTTAGATATTCCGAAGTGTAATTAAAATGAATTAGGAAGGAAGTATGATATGCATTTTTTATAAGTATATTGTGGTCAAAATTAATGTATAGTGCAGTTTCGTAGGTATTGATTAAAGAATTTTGCTAAGTGTTGTACTACTTTGAATGTTGTTCGTAGTATATGCATGTTTCTGTGTTTTGATATTAGACCGTATTCAGGGTGTTTCAAAACAACACCACCAACGTTTAGGAGGTGATTCCGAACACCAAGATAAGACAAAAAGAATAGACCAACCTTGGTGCACAAGTGCTTCCTTTCGAAGTTACAGGTTGCCGAAAACTTGAAAAAAAAAATGTACTTTAAAGGTCTGTAGCTCCAATATTATGGGACCTACCGTAGTCAGATCAAGAAGACTTCACTTAGGAACTAGTTTGTGTCCTATCTAAATATCCAAGTTTCAGAATCCTGCGGTACTTCCACAACAATTTTTATAGAGGCAGTTGGTGAGTACTTCAAATTGTATGCCCGTAGTCAAACTCCCTTATAAGAATTATTGCGTGAATACCTTAGGATTCTGAAATATGTAGTTTTGGATAGCCCACATATTAGTTCCTAAGTGATGTCTTGATCTGACTACGGTAGGTTCCATAATATTGGAGCTATGGGCCTTTAAAGTTCATTTTTTCATGGTTTCGGCAGCCCATAACTCCGAAAAGAAGCATTTGTGCACCCAGGGTGGTATATACTTTTTGTCTTATCTTGGTGTCAGGAATCACCTCCTAAACGTTGTCGGTGGTTTTGAAACACCCTGTATATTTGAATGTGTACCTAGAGGGTAGCAACAGTAATTTATAACGTAGTACTTGTTAGGTGTTATTATAATTAAACAATTTTTTTATAAAACTTTTCGTATGGGACTGAAAGTGGAAAAATAATAAGAAAAAGGTTAATGAAACTAGAAATAATGGGCCTTATGCAGAATCGTTCTGACGCGTGATTAGTGTCATACTAAAGGGTTCGACGAACATATGTTTGCTGTAGTAGTCAGGCCTTTAGTATAACGCTAATCATACATCAAAGCGACTCTGTATAAGGCGGAATATTTCAAAAGGATTAATTTTGTGAATCAGAGTATGATTAATTAATATACTCTTATTGACAATATTTAGATTTGTCGTGGAGTAATTCTAAAGTAACATTTGTGAATATTTGCTCCGGTACTTACAAATAATTATTAACAAATAGGGAAAGGTAATATTAATAAGTAATAACAATATTTTCAAGCAACAATATAAGATTTTGTATTTGTTTAAAAAAAATCATTAGTTTGATAAAATTATTGAAATATAAAATATGAAATATGATTTAACTAATCCACCAAAAAATGTGCGCTTTTGTTTGTAGGTGTTCATTACTCTGTGCGTAATGCTTAAAAAAATTTAATTTGTCTAAAAGGATAATAAATACATAGTTGAGCTTAAATTCGATTTAAACTTCTCGCTGAGCAAAACAGTACTTTTATTATAAAAATTACTAACCTGTAACAGTTTCGTCAACTATCCACTTGGCTTCATCAGACACCATCTGATGATACCGTAGTGTCTGATGAAGCCAAGCGAATAGTTGGCGAAACTGTTACAGGTTAGTAATTTTTATAATAAAAGTACTGTTTTGCTCAGCGAGTAGTTCAAATCAAATTTACGTCTATAAAAAGCAAAGCTTATACGATGGAAAATAATAGGTGAGGTGCTGTAACTAATTAATTTATCATTGTTGTATTGTAAATGAAGAAGGCAAAATAAAAGAACTGTATAATATATATGTAACAATGTTACCGATATGATTTATTAATATTTTTACTCATTATCTTTGTAAATTACTAAAACGTTAATAATACAATTAATATAAAAAAGTAATAATTTACTTAATATAAAAGGAACTGATTACTAATATAGAGAGAACTTTAAAAACTCTATCGTTGTATCTGTATAAAGAAACCAGAATAATACTAAAGAACCTGTGGTGAACTATGGCATTTGAAGTCCTAATGAGTCTTCTGTTGAAATAATGGATTATTATTATTATTAATATATATATATATATATATATATATATATATATATATATATATATATATATATATATATATATATATATATATATCGGTCCTGCGTATTGTATGTGTATGCTTTGACTTCGGTTAACAGTAGTTGGGCATGCCTGTCTGACAGAAAATGTAAGGTCAAATTATATATATATAAAACCAAATGGGTAGAGCAAAAAAATTGAGTTCCATATGCAAAAGCAGTGTGCTTCATGGATTTTGAAGGGATTAAAAGATCGGGTAATAAAGAAACAGGGGGGGGGGGGATTATGTGCACAAGAAACACTAGAATTCAGAAAGGGATAGGAGTAGGATTGAAACCAGATATTTATTTTAAAGAGTAGAGAGAGAATTTTAAGTAAATGAAATCGGGAGCAGTTTCATTCTGTAGGAAAAGCTCTGACACTATTTTTAGGTGATTTTAGTAATTATAGTGCAGTAAAACAGGGTTCCTACTAGTCAGAGAAATCAGGGAAAGCTCAGGGAAGATGGTGGAGGGAAACTCAGGAATAAAAACAGGGAATTTTTATAAAATATATTTTTTCTAACAATTTTTTGCGTGGTAATACCGTGTTCAAGGATCTGTGAGAAGTTTTAAGCTTTGTGCAATACTTTCCAATGGTAATGTCAGCGTTGAAAGCGGCTTCTCCGTAAACAAAAGCATTCTAATCCAATGCATGCTTGAGTAGACAATTATTAGACAACGCCAAGTACATGATGTTATCATGGAAGCTGATGGTGTTTAAGCAGTGAGAAGCAATATAAAAATGCTGAAATAACCTGCGAGGTTCTCATCACAGGTACAGTCAATATCTACAGCAGAAAAACGAAAAATTAAAGACTGCTGAGAAGAGGAAAAGAGAGAAAAAGCAACTTTTCCACAAAATGAAGAAATTAGAGAAAAAACGAAATAAGTAGTTTGCACAAGTCACAAATTTTAGCTGAATCAAAATGTGGATATTTTAGTGTAGCTTTGTCACTTTATTAATGAGCGTATAAGATATATATGTATGGAGTGTATGTTTCAGTGTCAGATGTTCGTAGATAATATAATAATTGCAGTTTTGAATAAGTAACATCCCTTTATTGAAACTGGATATAGATATTTTAAAAGAACTTTGTCATTAGTAAATGTATAGTATAAGAAGTATCATATCCTCAGAGTAATTACGTTTGTGGGTAGATATTAATGATCACAGTATGGGACGCTCCTCAGATTTTTATGGGAGGTAAGTGCAATGTACGTTTATGAGCAATTGATTACTTTGTCTCTCTAGAATAAATGTTCTCATACATAAATATTCACCGCTATTTATTCCTTATTTATGTGTCAAGGTCGTCCGACACCTGTCATGATAATCAGGGAATTTCCTGCCTAATGTCAGGGAGAATTCAGGGAAATAAATTTCTCCAGATCAGTAGGAACCCTGTAAAATGTATGTCCACTTAAGAAAAGGAGGAGAGAAGAGCAGTTGCTAATCTTCTTAATTTATTTATTTGGAGAAGTCGGTATTGGATCCGTAGTTAACTGGTAAAATCGCTCATTAAGGAGATTTATAGGTAGTCTGTTAGTACCATAAAATATTAAGCCAGTAGCCTTAAGTTTTATTGAAAAAAAAAAAAAAGAAAAAGAAAAGAAAGAAAAATGAAAGAAACTAAATAGATAATTAAAATAGAAAGGAGTTGTTAACTCTTTTACTGTAATACAATTTTATTTTGAAAAGAATGCATTAAACAAAAAATACCAATAATTCTAAATGGGAAATATTAAAAAGGCCATTTGTACTGTTAAGTTCAATCGAGAATGAAATATCATTGCTTTACACAGGTTCACTTCGTTTCTGCATGTTGACATCTGGATGTATTGGGGTTTATAGTTGATATATATACATACACTTTCTTCATTGTGTGAAGTATCCGGTTTGCACTGGTCATGTTATTGATACTCTTCCTTTAACACAATATAATTAAAAAAAAAAAAAAGTCATGTTTATTATTTATTTAAAGCAAATAGTTCACTTTTTTCTGTGTGTATGTATGTGTGTGTGTTTGTGTTTTAGTGGCGGAATATGAACTAGATTTGGGAGTCGTATGTGAAGGGAGACAAGGTATTTTGAAACAAAATTATAAGTAAACGGACTGCGAACAAAGTGTGGACTTCGTATTGTGAATGTGTGTACATGAGATTGACTAGCAGTGCTCGAAGTGGTATAGTGTACTCTTTAATCTGTTCAAATTAATGTTAGGTATACTTATTTACCAAGTTGGAGTAATAGAATAATGGTCATTCTGCATCAAAACACATTCGTTTCCACTTTCTGGAGACTTCGTCTAAAAATGGAAGTAGATCTATATATTTTAAAATGCTGTCAAACTTATTTACGGTGTGTAGATCTGCTTCCGATTTCAGACTAACTTCTAGGAAGTGGACAAGTTTTTCCAAAAAATTAAGGGCTGGTAAGAACCCACCATCCAAATGTAAAGAACTCTGAAATCTTTATCAGGCGTTCGTACCTGCAAGAAATGGCTCATGCTTTGTCTTAAAACGCCGAAGAAACAGCGGTTTAGCTATGTAATTGGACTAATATAAGCCAAAAATAGGTGGAAAACAAGGTTGGTGCATAGTCAGCGAAGATGTTCTGATGCAAAATGTCCATTATCACACTACTAATAGGCATTATTTTAGATTGCCTTTCTTGTGTCCGAATAGTAAAACGCGCGCGATTTCCTTGCTTTGATACGCAACGAAGAACTCAAAATTTCAGTGTTACTTCGGGATTTTGAAATTATTACAGAACTATTATAGTTAGGAGGTAAGAATCTTCACTGAAGGAGGAAGGGGAACAGCTTTGGTATTTAATACGCTGACCACATATAACCCAGTTATAGCGACAGGGAGAATACTTTAGTTCATACCTTGGGCTAAAGCAAAAAGTTTCAATTGATATTCGCTTATCGGCAAGAGATAGGGTGGAAAATTTCCGGACTGAGAATTTACAATAAAGTAGCTGCTTTGAGTGTTATATTGGGTGTTCTAAAAATGGCCCCTACAGATCAAACTTAAAGAGAAAATGTCATATAATGGTATACTTTCTGGGATCTCCACCGACACTACGGACAACCAAAATTTTGACGATGTGGCAGCATCGTAAATAAATTTTGGGCCATTGCATTGGTTTACGAATCTATGAAACAGCTACAGATTGCTAAAGGTATGATTTTTCTTGGAGCATGTAACTTATACTGATGTTAATAGATGGGGTTAGTATCAACATTTATTGGCTTTCGCTGCCGTCTGGCGAGAGTCCATGTAATTGCTTGGTGTATTTGCAAAGCAGTTCTAATAGTTCAAAATTTGTTTGCGATGTTCCCATATAGTCAGATTTTTGGTTGGCCCAGCGCCTGAAGAAGGATCCGAAGCTTTTACCATTATATTTCATTTTCGTTTTACTAAGACTTGTAGAATATTTTCTGTGGTCCGTGGATACCATTTTTAGAGCACTCGATATACAATTTAAATGTACGTAGCACAATATATATTTCGGAAAGGATACATTTCTAGTAGATGATGGACATTAGACTTAATAGGCCGTCCCGGTAGAATGATTTCTGGCCTCGAACCATTACTTTAAATACATTGAGGTAAAGCATAAAAACTTCCACTTCGAGCACTAGTGTAAAGTGTGTTTAGAAGTATGTACGAAGCTGCAGTCCAATAATTCGTTTACTATTAAACGTATAGTGAGAGTAATGATATTCTCAGTTACAAATTGGGTTTTAAAATAAAATATTGGGTGTAACAATTTATAGCCAAAACACCTTGTGCCTCCCTTCGTATTATTATAACCTTTATCTATCTGTTTCCAGCGAGTACTTGTATGACGCCTATGCAGATCGGGATAACATCCCTCTTGCCAAGTAAGTGTTTCGTAGCGTTTGGTGATTACCTTGGGAAAAACAGTTGGCAAACATCATCTCTATTGCTTTTCTCTTTTCACCTTATTTGAGTTTGGGTTTTTTCCTTTCCAGCTTTGTTCTATTTTTCCTGTACAACGGCTTTTATCCGTAGGTTGAATGTTTCTTTTCACACACTTGCAGTCAGTGGCATGCAGAACAACCACAAATAAGGTTTTCCAGCACCATTATTTAAAAAAAGTAATAAAAGAATTATTGTGCACATATAATATCCTTTTTTCACCTGTAGTAGCTTACATTGCTGTTAACGCAGATTTTTAAAAAAATATTCTTTCACTTTCGAAGTTCAATATGTGAGGTCAGTGACTTTTTTGTTTTTGAAACAATCCCTCTATCAGAGATCTGACTTCTTGACAGTACAATAAGTCAGTCTTTGTATCAGAAGACTATTATTAATTGACGTACAAATAAGGATATCGCACAGCCTTACCTGTTTCACTAGGCAGTTGCTTATAGAGTACTTTCAGTACCAAATTTCTTTTCCCATTATTATTATTATTATTATTATTATTATTATTATTATTATTATTATTATTATTATGATGATGATGATGATGATGATGATGATGATGATGATGATGATGATGATGATGATGATGATGATGATGATGATGATGATGATGATGATGATGATGATGATGATGATGATGATGATGATGATGATGATGATGATGATGATGATGATGATGATGATGATGATGATGATGATGATGATGATGATGATGATGATGATGATGATGATGATGATGATGATGATGATGATGATGATGATGATGATGATGATGATGATGATGATGATGATGATGATGATGATGATGATGATGATGATGATGATGATGATGATGATGATGATGATGATGATGATGATGATGATGATGATGATGATGATGATGATGATGATGATGATGATGATGATAATAATAATAATAATAGTTGTTTAACGTCCCAGGATTATACCCCGCGGCTATGGAAGAGGATGATAATGAGATGTATAACAATGATGAAATGAAGTAAGAGGAGGAAACGAAAACGCCCCGAGAAAACCGACACAGACGGTGTTTATTTACCGCAAAGGTAATCGGCGCGGGCTGGGATCGAACCAGGGACCTAACATTCTAGAGTTAGGCGCTCTACTACCATTGAACAACCGCGAGACCTATTGTTTCGAATGTTAGTTAGAAAATGATGACGTTCGAATGGAAACTTAGGTAACAATTTCCATCCCATTCCTTAGCATTAAAGAGCTCCTTCGTGGCTAAGCGGTTAGCGTACGCGCCTTTCGCGAGGACGACCCGGGTTCAATTCCCGGCGCAAGCTCATGTGGTTCGGATTCCACGTTAATCACGTAGGTCCACGTCTCATATAGCCTCGCTGCTGAACGGGACGTTAAACTCAAAATCAACTCCGAATGTACGAATGTTAATTATTCCAGTGTAAATTAGGGTAGCAAACTTAATTGGATTTTCAAGTCTGCGTTGTAATTCTTGTGTTTAAAACCTTCATATGACAACAGATCCCTAAGCGTTTACACCCAAAATAATTTCAAAAATAATAAAACCTTACGTTATAACAATGGTGATGAATTGATCGAGAAAATGAATGAACTTAACGTTTCTATCAGCACCGAGGCTATATGAGAGGGGGGACCTTTTTCTTAAAGTGGGGTCAGAACCATTACTTGGGTTTGTATGCGAGATAAGTGCGCTAACCTGGGATCAAACCTGGCACTACTTCACATAAAGCACTCGCTTTAGCCACTTAGCGTGTGCCAGGTTTTTCTTTCTTCTTTCTTGTAATTCATAATTTTGAAAAATCAGTACTCGTGGAGTTAAGTTATCTAGTATTTATAAAATACTATTAAATAAGCAAATAGTTTCAGATCATTTGTAACATTGATCACAATGATTTCATTCTGAAGTCCTATTTTCTTCTTCATAAAATTTATTAGTACAGCCCGCGCGCCACGAGAAAATCTGTGACGTAGTTGTATCATATGTTCTTCAGCTGTCAATTTCACTGGTACGAGAGAGGCCGTTTCATTCTGGAACAAGACATCGTGTGATGAACTGGTCTGGTAAAACAGCAGATTCAAGGTTGTCACGTATGAACAATTGTTAAGATTTGAAAAAAATAAACCTAATAACTTAGCATATGGATATGGTATTACATTTTACGACATCAATAACAAAAACACAAACAAGAATAACAGTACTGAAACAGACAGAAGCACTAAAATGAATTAACAATTTCCTGCGGCAATAAACGAATACTAAATTTCTAATAGCGTGGTCCTCTCTAAACCTTCCTAACAGCCTGCCATCGTTCTGCTCAAGCTTGCCATTGTTGGAAATGACAACGATGAATTTTAATGTACTGAATTATTTATTTTTTCAACAACAATTTGTTTCAACTACTATACTCATTTACTTCAATTATCGTCATTTCTGAATTATATTAATACAGAAAACTGTACAGAAAAAGCAATAGCTTGTGATTTGAATTTACAGTTTCGGTTCCCGATTTACAATTTCCTCGTGAAAATGTTCGAAAGTAAATGTAGCCTACTGTAAATTCATTGCACCATGTTGGCAACCCTTAATACATCATCCTTTCCTCACGGAAAGGCCAAGCATAAATCATTTTCCATTTTCCATAAATTCAGTGCACCCACAGTTATATACTCTACGAAAAAACTTTAAAAATAATTATAAGTTTATATATTAACATTTTGTACATCTGGCTTACTTTCTAAATTTTTAATGTTGTTCATTGTCTTAAAATTATTAGCTAAAATTATAAAAAAGTGAAGGCGAGCTTGAAGAACATTAAAGGAAACGAGCGAACTTACTATGAGACTAAGTACATTATAAAATTATTCACTAATCTTATAAAAAGTGGACGAGAGCATAGCAAAGATCCTTAAAGAAAGCGAATGAACTTACCATGCCCACTAAGTACATCCCCCCCCCCCCTCATTTCAGTTGATTCGTATAGCGGTGTTCACGTCTATTTGTGTTGAAAGCATTTGTGTGTTTTGCTTGTTCAAAGTTCAGCGTTCTTTTTCAGTAGCAAGGCCATATATAAAACGTGGACCTACAGCTAAACATAGAATTCGAATCACTGGGGAACGAAATACGTATGATTCGAGTTTCCGCTAAAGCTGTAAGTCCATATTTCATGTACCCTTGCTTCTGAAAAGGGACATTTGAAAGCTGTGTGTACCCTCCCCAAAAACATAGAAACTTAAAAAAGTGTGGAAGTTATCTCATATAACGCTACTTTCGTTGATTTTGGTTGTGAAATATTCACTGGCTGCCACTGCTTCAGGTAGATTGTATTAATCCACTAACATATTTTGTTCGTAGAACGTATATGGGTGATAATGGCTTTTGTTTTCTCATTTCAGTGTACTTTAAGCTTACTGCCAAATTCACAGTTCACTTCTAAAAATTATATTTAACACAGCCAATGTAAATTATGTACCATAAACCTTATCTAGTATTGTAATTTTGTGAATATTTAAGTAATATACAGTCTTCGAGAAACAATGGTGGGGTTTCGTGGGGTTGCTGTAATGGTGTTTGGGTGGTTGAATGATACATTGTTTTGTTTGGCAATTCAAATAGTTTATTTACTACAAAAAGAAATGCAGTACTATCAGAATCCATTACAGTGTGAGAGAAAAATGAAGTGCGTTTGTTTGTTAGTATGTTTGTGTGTGCGCACCATTAATAGTATGGCACATTCCAAACAATAGTAAATTTTACACCAAATCCTGTCAAGTATCTCTGACGTAACAGTGCCAGTAGCCTCGTTGATTATTGCTTTCAGATGGTTCACTTAAATTTTAACACGGTACACAGTGTCTTTGATTCTTACAATAAACTTAACTGATATGCAAACGCAATTTAGCATGTTTTTGTGCACAAGGGGATTCTGTTGGAACTTCATTTGTTTTTGTGCTGAATAAATGGTCAAACAGAACGTTGCATCATTCGAGCAGCCAGATCCCATAACTTCTTCACAGTAGCTTCACGAAACCTTACAATTCTTTCTCGAAAACCTTGTATTCGAGTCAATAATTTTTCCTGCTTTTTATTTTATTTTATTTTATTTTATTTTATTTTATTTTATTTTTTTATTATTTTATTTTATTTTATTTTATTTTATTTTATTTTATTTTATTTTATTTTATTTTATTTTAATTTATTTTAATTTATTTTATTTTAATTTAATTTAATTTAATTTATTTTAATTTAATTTAATTTAATTTAATTTATTTTAATTTATTTTAATTTAGCTTTGCGTTTATATTCCCACCTGTAAGTGAAGTACAATGTAGTTAGATATTTTTATAATTAGGTTATTTAATGCAGGTTCTTTGTACCGGACATCGGATACTGCGATATCGCATAGCTTAGAAGAGTTCGTAAATGTTCCGTACGGTACATTCGGATAATGGAGTAAGCGATGAGCATATTCATTAGAGGAGATTATGATGGTGATTAGTTTTACATCGAATGTAGCACTAATGCATCAGCTACTCCACTCAGCCATTCTTGGAAAGAACTTTTTAAGTTAAAGGAAAGTTCTAATGCAAAGCCGGAGCACTAATTTGTTGTATTATTAACACATGATTCAAGAAGTCCCGGGAATAACCCACAGATGGCGTTAGTAATATCAACTCGACTTCGTTTTTCGAAAGAACTAACCTTCAAATGACACACGTCTGATTTTCACGTCAATCGGACCATAAACAGCAAAACTACTGTGGTGAAAGTGACGCTACTTGTGCATTTGTGGAAATAATGGACAAAAACGAATTTCGTGTATTGATAAAGCATTGCTATTTAATAGGGTAAAAAATACCGTGCAAGCTCAGCAATGGATTGAAAAAATGTTATCCAGACTCTGCTCCGTCAAAAACAACCATTTGCCGGTAGTATGCTGATTTTAAGCGCGGTCGCACGGATACAAATGATGCGGAACGCTCGAGCAGGCCAAATGAAGCAGTCACTCCGGAAAATGTGAAACAGATTTTGAAAATCGTGATGGATGACCGTAAAGTGAAAGTTCGTGAGATTGCTGAGATGGTAAACATATCAACTGGAAGTGTGTGTACGATTTTACACGAAAAGTTGGGCATTAAAAAAATCTTTTTCAAATGGGTGCCGCGTTTGCTCACAATGCGCCGTGCCACAAGTCGATGAAAACAATGGCCAAATTGAACGAGTTGGGCTTCAATATGCTTCCCCCACCCACCATACTCTCCAGATCTAGTCCCCAGCGACTATTGGCTGTTTGCTGATCTCAAGAAGATGCTCCAGGTAAAAAGATTTGGCTCGAATGAGGAAGTCATCGCTGCAACTGAAGCTTATTTTGAGGACAAGGACAAAATCGTTTTACAAGCATGGTATCGAGAAGTTAGAAAAACGTTGGAATGATTATATAGCTCGGTGATTACGTTGATGAATAAAAATGAATTTTGCGAAACAAATGTCGTTTTCTTAGTTAGTCCCGGGACTTATTGCACGATGTGTTAAATTAAATAAAATAAAAAAAAAAAAAAAAAAAAGAAAGAAATACTTGTACCTAAACAATTTGTTAATGCCATATGCGACGGAACGTACTGTTTAAAGTGGAATTCGAACCATTACTCGGGTTTGTACCGGAAATCGAATTCCGCGCTACGTTTACAGAAAATACCGCCCCATGTTAAAATTTAGTCTTCATAACTATTTTCTATTTAGAAAGATTTATAAAATATAGTGTTATGTGTCTTTGAGGTTGGGAGTCATTTCATAATTGAATCTCCCGTTTTATGGCGTAATAAAAGATAGACAATGAAGTTGCGTATTGACAAAAAGTATCTGAAAGACTGACCATTTAATGATACTAGATTGATAGAGTCCAAGTTTTATCCCTTCTTTTTTCGTTATTTAAAAAGTAAGTAAGTAAATAAATAAATAAAAGAAGTTCGGAACACGTCTTAAGATATTTGCAGAAATCGCCTAGTTTTCTTTGTTTGTGTAGTGCCGGACTGGCCACATTGGCTACTTGGCTATTGCCAAGGGCCCCCGCAGGGATCACGAGGCGCAGGACCTGTAGGCCTTGGTTGATTTTTTGCGATCGCAAATGCTTTCTTGAGTCATCCTACCAAAACGATTGCGGAAGCCTAATTTCTTCTCCGAAAGAAATTTTCTGTGGTCTCCCTTTGCTCATATCAGTACGGGCCCGTGAGCCAGTAAAAGTTTGATCTGTTTTGTACTGCATATTTATTCAATACAGAAAATATGATCTTGTCATTTATCATGTTTTGCAACTGACGTGTTAAGTTTATATAATATGGGTGGGGTCTTTAACAGAATGTCTATCGGTCCCGAAAATCATGAATGTCACAAAAAAAGTCACGAAATTCGAAAATGGCCATGGAAGCCAAGAAAAAGTCACGAAAGTTAGCTTTTGGATCATGATCTTTTTTTATCTGTACAAATATGAGTACAGACTGGAAAATTTTGTTTTTATAAAATGTCAAAATTCACCATCAAAAATGCTCATGATTGGCTCTTAGATGCTATCAAATCGGAAGCAAAGAACGCTTCTATCGCATGAAAATTCGGCCTAATTCGCATCCAAGTTTCTCTTGAGAATATTAAAAAATCGTATGGTCTGAGAAAGAAAAGATCACGAAAAAGTCACGAAATTTCATTTTGAATTTTAGTAGACACCCTGTTTTAGCACCCGCGCCAAAGGCCCCTCAACTTGGGCAGTCCGACACTGGTGTACAGTAAGAACTTTTTTCTTTGACAGTTAGTTATCGAAAAAACGGTAAGATGTAGCCTTTTCTCTCTCCAAATCCACTGTTAACAAACACTAATTAACCTGTTATTAACATAATGGTGGGTAGGTAGTGTTTTAAGAATATATGTGCATGTGGGAACTAACAGCAATACGTAAACAAAAGTAGTTATTTAAAGATACCGTAATGCCATTATTTTTAATAACCGCTAACTACATGTGCACTCCCTTGTAGCTTTGTAGAATACGCAGCGCATCTTAATTCCCCTCACTTAAGCTAATGGACGTAGATATTATTACTTATTGATGTATAGAGGATATTAACTGGATCATTTTAAACAAGTTCTCAACTTACAAAATAATTAAGATTTGAGATGTAATCAATAAATTGAATCGCTCAGAGCTTTAAGAAGTGTTGGCCATAGATTTCTCCAGCTGTATATTTTTACGTAAACGAGATTTTGTTTAGTTGGTATTTGTATGTTTAAAAAAATGTATAAACTCACTGAATCGGACGAATTCATGTGGTTACATGCACTGAGAAAAGTAGTAATTCTAATTGACTTCTAAGTCAAGACTTTATATAAAGACACAGTAATAGCCGTAATTATTTTATGTGTAATTTGTATCTAAAGTTCTATCCAGTTAGTTTCATCTAATAGACTTAATTGAAACTGAGAGAGTAAACTTTCGGGTGGTGCTTTACAAATTATTACCGAAAATCCCGGAAAAACAGAAGTTGGAGACTTGGGGCAGATCTTGTCAGAAATATTTCAGAAAAGATAAAACTGACAAACGCTTAAGATATGCGAACTAGTGATGGCAGAAAGTATTGGCTAGTGAAGCCAGTTTTGAGTTTTTAAAATAAAAATATTCAAATGTAACTTTTGTTGAAATTAATAGATAAAGGGCATTACCAAAATTGCGGAAATTAAGAGTTGCTGGTGCGTACAAAACAAAACGACTATATAAACCAAATCGAAAGTTAACTTCCGTGTTTCGTCACGCGAAACCGATGTATTCTTATTATTTTTTTTCCTTCGTCGTATGTACTAGACCGATTCTCGTATAATACTTGTAACAGGCCCGCAAACAAAGGGGAGGCTAAGGGAGATTCAGACCTCAATACAAAAGATACAAAAAACACAATTTAGATATTTGTAAGAGAATGTTTAATAACTTCCCCCCCCCCCCCCCTAACATATTCATGCCTTCACCCCAAACCTCTGTGGCTGGTTTCGGGCCTGACTTGTAATAAAATATCTGATTCCTTCCGGGACGTCATTTTCAATTACAAATCATAACATTTTCAGTATACCGTAGCTTTCGAGGCTATTATAAATATTGTATTAGTAAGTTGCGTGTTAACTGTTGCGTTCGCTGACACACAAGACGCGCCCATGCTTTCTTAATAATAATAATAATAATAATAATAATAATAATAATAATAATAATAATAATAATAATAATAATAATAATAATAATTAAAAAAACTGAAATGCCTCTTATATACGACGATATAGACTTGCTTCAATAAGTTTCCCCGATTCTGTCTTTGTTCCTTCCTTACAGTGTCTAATAGTATTCCGATTACATAAAGGTCAGTGATTCAGTTAACCCAGTTTGGATATAATTGCTGTATTTACAGTTTTACAGTATGAATGCTTTTTTCCGAACGTAAATGTACAATAGACATTCCTAGGACATAAAATTTTAAAGGTAAATCACCTCTTTAGTTTTAAAATTTTGATAATACGCAGTTTTAAAAAAGCACCCTCTTAGTACTTTCGCCCCGAAACACTAATCCCCTTCAAAGTAGTCACCTGGGTAATGCACACACTTTTCCCAACTCTCCTGCCATTGTTGGAAACACTTTTGGACAATGGTCACGTCTCATATAGCCTCGCTGCTGAAAAGGGACGTTAAACTCAAAATCAACTCAACTTCTGGACAATGGCGCTCATCAGGGGGGGCAAGATGGGGCGCTACCCCTCCCCCTTCCCAGAGGAAATTGTACTTCAGAATATCGAAAACCCAACAGAATTTTTACATTAATTACAGCAATATTTGAACGTATATTTGAAACGTCGCTTATACTTGCCCCCCCTTGGAAACCACAACATGGGCGCCCTTGCTTCTGGAACGCAATTTTAGGAATGGTGAGCAACCGTGTCGTCGCATTCCGCACGATATCTTTTCTTCGAGTCAAACCTGGTCTCTCTTAGTGGCAATTTTCAACTTCGGAAATAACCAAAAGTCACATGCAGTCATGTCGGGTGAGTAGGGAACCTGATGACACAGGAATGTTGTGTTTGGCGATGAAAGCCTGAGTTAAATTTTGCGGACACTCTCCTCATGCCCAAATTCTCGTTCAAAATTGCATGTACCGATCAGATTGAATGTTTTCCCGCTCGGTTATCGCCAAAATTTGATGCAATATCGCTGCTCAGGTTTTCTATCATTTTACAAAAAAAAAAAAAAAAAAAAAAAAAAACTGTGCATGAGTGTCCTCCCCTCTACATCTACACTGAAGGAAGTCTCCCGCGCTTCATTAGTTTACTCGGGAAAAAAATAAGGGTCACTACTTTTTGAACACACCTCGTATTATTGTTAATAATAATACGAATCTACCGAGACCTTCTCTGAATCACTCAGTAGCTTGCAATGGAAAGCATGATAGCTGTGATACAACGCTCAACACTGGTGCGAAGGATCCTTGCTTCGGTCCTAGAGTGCGTGAATTCGTCCATAGATTTTCTCGGGATTCTCCTGTCTCGTCCAAGTAATTCCGCGAATATTCATAATAGTAATTTGTTTGCACTTATTATCGGTCTTTATTTAATTGATTAATTAAGTAATTTATTTATTTATTTATTTATTTATTTATTTATTTATTTATTTATTCTAGAGGGTATAATCAGACCACGTTTAAATTAAAGGTTTCTATTTTCTAAATTATGTACGAAACTTTTAGTTTTTTAAATAATTCTTTTGGAACATTTTTCATTATTTAATTTTTAGTAGTCGTCTCAGTTTCAATAATGCTATTTATATTTTTCTCTCTCTCTCGTTCGCTCGCTTTCTCTGTTTGATTATTCATTCTGTACTACAAGAGAAATGTTTTCTTTTCTTTTCTTGCAGTGTCCATGAAAAGAAGAATCACCACCGCAGTTACCACGAGACGTATGACAACCAAAGCGGGTATGTTCCCGATTACAGTCCTCAATATGGTAGAACGGGGCAGGGTAGGGAGAGGTATGATTCCCGCTCAGAATATCCAAGCAGTAGTTACGGTGATACTAGATACAGAGATATGGCACCCAAGTAAGTCTTCTCCTGTCAGTTTCACTTGATGCATGTTCCCCTTCAGATCATTGGGAAATCCCTTGTCCTGTGATGTGCCGCCCTGTAGTTTTGTGTACTCTTGACCTTTTTTTCCCCCGTTATGCTGTATAAAGGTATGCTTTTTCAACTGTTTTTGGGTCTAGTGTGCGTAAGCTTACAACTAAGAGAAACTTGTGTAGAGCACATTTCTAAAATGAATTTTAAAGCGCTGTGTTGTGTATCAAATCTTTCGGCACCTGCTTTGACGTTGCACAGCTGATTTGCTATGT
This sequence comes from Thermobia domestica, assembly GCF_964235325.1. Taxonomy (NCBI): domain Eukaryota; kingdom Metazoa; phylum Arthropoda; class Insecta; order Zygentoma; family Lepismatidae; genus Thermobia; species Thermobia domestica. The sequence goes on from NC_137464.1 coordinate 240,450,655, forward strand.
CTATTGTTCAGCATCTTCGATGGTATTGGGAGGGGCTGCAGTAGCGAGGCAAATGGAGAGGGCGGTAGAAGTCTGCAATGAGTAATTTTTGTCTCCCACGGAGTAACCGCTATGTCCGTCGACGTGCAAGTGGATGGGGGAAAGTCCAGTATGAATCTACAGAGGACCTACACTTGATATTTTAGTGTGAGAGATGAAAAGCTATAAGTCATTAGGAGTGTAACTAGATCTTTTCTATTTAAAGTGTGTCCTCGGAAAATACGTGAAACATACTTTGGCCCCACCCTCGCCGCCCTCTTACGGAAGAAACCTTTCCTTTGCTTCGGGGGGAAGAAGTGAATGACTTTGGCTGTGTTGTCAATCTCTCATTCGGTCGTTTCGTCTTGGCAAGTGAAATATCTAACTTAGAATAACTAACAAGACAATGCACAGCGAAGACCGTGAAATAATTTGGAATATTTCAATGTGGCAACCTTGTCCACATTCAACTATTGAAGGATCTTGGTCAAAGCAACTTTTCTCTTCTGTTTCGAGGGAAGTACAGGAAAACACAGATCGACAGCAGCGCCAACAGGGGCACAGTTGAAATAGAAAGGCTCTACTGCGTCGTAGATTTGTGACGTCGTCAATCCTGTCTTCAAAACTCCATATCCGAACTAGATAACGCGCAATCCGATACCTTCAGAGCAACCCATCGTGGTGTCTTCGGTGTACGCCTTCTACATTTGCCAGCTAGGTTTTTGGACTTGCGTCTTATTGAGCACGTATGGAGGAGTCGGCCTCCGACTGCACCAAGATCAAACCAAGTGTGGGATAGCATAACCTAGATGAAATTTAGTGTTAGTAATACCGATGTATGCTCAAAGAGCTGCTTATATGGCTGCTCAAGGTGATTACACGTGGTACTAATGTGATTATTGTATTTTGGAACACCTTGGGTAGCATGTTCCAAATGTCTCATAAGCATGTTGAGAACATAAAACCTAGTACCGCCTTCTTGTTTCCAGATCCACGCATTCTGAACTTTATAATGGGTTTTCACCAGTATTTACCATACATTTCTTTTAGTCACGCAACTTTTATTCGTAATGTTCTTCTACGTAAATCAGCTTAAAATGAGTTTTTAACTTTTAAGCTGATGAGTTAGCTTTCAAGCTTACATCACATATTTTCCTTTTGAGCGTGAGTTGAGATAATCTTTAAAAAGTGAGCTTACTTAATTTAAGGCTAAGGATTGAGTTGAGTTGATTTTGAGTTTAACGTCCCTTTCAGCAGCGAGGCTGTATGAGACGGCACCTACTAATTAACGTGGAATCCGAACCACATGAGCTCCCACCGGGAATTCGAACCCGGGTCTTCCACGCCAAAGGCGCGTACGCTAACCGCTTAGCCACGAAGGAGCTCTAAGTTTCCATTCGGACGTTATCATTTTCTTCCTTATTATTTTGTACGATTTTTTTAAAACAGTATTTGATATTTTCCCCAATCTGCATATTTAGAAAAGTGCTCTACACAATTTTGTTTGTGAATGTCATATAGAGTATTAGATGAAGATTTGATATGTTGATTGAATGTCATAATAATGTAATTTAGCTAGTATTTTTATGTATATTTAGAAAATTCTAACTTCAAATTTAACTCATTAATTTGTTCAGTGTTTGTGTGTTGTAACTAACCTATTCTATTAAACATTTTTTAATGCTAAATTATATCAAAGTGATGGCAAGATTGGCAGGGAATTGAATACAGGTCTTCTACAGTCCGTCTTCAGTCTGTTCGCGTGTTTTCTTCCGATTTTTCCAGCTCAACGTATGAACAAGTGGTGTAAAACAGATATACTTAAAATACAAAGGACAGATACTTCCGTAATAGTGGAACTGAATTTTTTTTCAGAAAACTTGCTTTACGGTTACATCTAAATACCTATATTAATTGTTTCGATTTCTTACTAAAAGTAAATGTTCGATCAAGTGTACTAAGGTCTTCGATTATCAACGAATCGCCCTCAGATCATATACAAAAAGGAGGATAGAAGATACGGAAAAGATGAACTCGTCTAAAATTTATATTAGTACAGTCGTACTAAGTCTAGTTGCAACAAGTTCTAACCATTTTAAATTTTTTAAACTATCGATCGTTATCAATCGTCAGCAATGGAAAGGAAATATCAGATTGTGAGTGCTGTTACATATTGCAAAATCTTTTGAGATATTCTAGCTCAAACAAATATAATAAGATGATTAACATTGTCGTTCCTAATAATCATAAACGTTTCAATACGATACCCAGCTAGAGCATTTCTCATACAACGCATCAGTATAGCCATTCAACGAGAAAATGTGTCAGGTAGTTTGGGAACTTTGTCAACTGGAAAAGAATTAGAAGAAATCTTCCTTTCGTAGGCAAGTTACGAACTATTCGGGATAAAAATTTCGTCAATTAACAATAATAATAATAATACGAAGATGTAGAAAAAGAAAACTTTAATTAAAAAAATGTACATTTGCACAAAATAGGTTTGTCTTTAAGTATTTTGTTACTTCCGATAAATAAAGAAGTTTCAAACTCAACACTTATAAATTTTGGTCTGTAGCAATCGTAAGTAATCACAATTGCTTACCATGTTTCTCATTGTGAGAGCTTCTTTAATTGCATTTGGGCGCAAACTATGAAGATATCGTATCTGAAAAAGTTGAGAGGTCTCAAACGCAAATAAAGCTCAGATTATATAAAGATCTAGAATGCATTAACACATCTGCTTTCGTTATTGTTCCTACTAATGTAGGGCTTTGTGTATTATTTTAGCTTTGTTCTAGCGATCATACCAATTTTATTACGTGCTTCATGATTTATTTCCGTAGTCCCTTTTTCCCCTAAAACACAAATAGTGACTATGAAATTGCTATGATTACATCCCGCATACTATTAATTTTTGATTTTGTGTTTGTTTGTTTGTTAATGCCTTAACATAATTATTGCCCTCTATTCGTAGCTTATTAGTTTTCCAAAAAAATATCTCCTGTGGTCGTAGCAGTAATTTATTTTGCCTCTGTTTTTAAATATATTTTCTCATATGCGTTAATTGTTATAAATCGTTAATTTTTTTTTTTAATATGTACAAAATATTAGAAAATTATACTTTATTAGTATTACATTCTTGGCTGAGATTTTTAAAAAAAAATGTACATAAAATTTGTCAGCTTTTGATTAGATTCATTTTTCGTTTGCAGGCATTGGGATTATCCTAATGGAGGACCCCCTCGGTATCACAGTCCGCCTTTAGCTACAGAATATGAGAGACCACCTCCTTACTACTACCCAGGACCAGGGTAAGCTTTTTGGGCTCTTTTTGTTAAAAATTTTGAAAATATATTAATTGTATGGTCCAATCGCATTATCGTTTCTAGCCGGTCGTGTTAACTGTTACACAATGTATATATAAGTTTTTAAGAGTTGATATTTCTAGGAAAAAATTAGTACCTTCATTTTTCAGCTAATTAGTGGTCCTGTCGTTGATACAGGAGACCAGACTCCAATTTCAGGAGCGGACTTATAATGGTTCTTATCCCACATTTAATTATAGACCCATGTTATAGTCTCAGTGCTACAATTGGACGCTGGACTTTAACACAACACAATTAACACATTGTCTTACTAATGAAAAATTATCAATAGAGATAGTTTATAGCAGAATTCTTACTTCCTACGTAATGTCAAAACTAAACCATTAATCTTATCTGGTTTTTTCGTTCATTACAAATTGTTTGTTAACTAACATGTGAGTATTCAGGTAGCACTGTAAAGACTAGTGGCATACATATTTGGTACAATTTGTTCTTCTTTACAAGTTTTTTAATTGAGCCAAGAAACTCATTTAGAATTGACTTTAATACGCACGTGTGCATTAATAGGAGGACTACAGGATTCAGAACTGCAGAATTCAGAAAAAAAAAAGTTATAGATTCTGGAGACATAACGTATAGTTATTGCGTAAGTACCTTACAGTTCTATAATTCCTAGAATTTCCTGAGTTTCTACGGAACTCTAGTCTATGGGCATACAGAGCAAATTTGTAAACATAAACTAAGAGAGATCGTAGCTAGCAGTGATAAATTTTGCACTTACGTTAACTGCGCCTAGTAAAGGTAAATTTGTACAGTTTCGATAGTTCTTGGTGCAATCTTTTTCAGAAGGAGTTCTGTTTATCTGTTTAATTAATATTGGCTTTCTTCTTTTTCAATCGAAGAGTTCTGTCGTGGCCAAATAGGATACTCCTTTCCGATTGAAGCACATACAGTTAAAATCCTAGGTTAAACAGTAAATTTACTCCGTGTATACGAGGGTATTTCGAGGGTAGTGTAATCTTTGACAGAAATAATGAATCAGTTTCAACTATTTGGTTGCGTCAGTTCGTGGAGGCAATCATGTGAATCAGTTCCTGTGTATTGAGCTCGCATACTGCAAAAATAATGCTCCAGTCCAAATGGCAGTGCTAAATCTGGGCTGTAAGGTGGATACTGAATCTCCTTGAAGCTAGTCTTTCACTGGACTTAGGGGTAGATGCTGCATCTCCTCGAAGCCACAATCTTTCACTGGGTTTAGGGTAGGTGCTGAAGCTCCTCGAAACCACAGTCTTTCATTGAGCTTAGGGTAGGTACTGAATCTCCTTGAAGTTAAAATCTTTCACTGGGCTTAGGGGAATTGCTGAATCTCCTTGAAGCCACAGTCTTTCCCTGGGCTTAGGGTAGGTGCATGAATCTCCTCGAAGCCACAATCTTTCACTGCAACCCTGGGAACAACACCGTATGGACTATACTATTATCATGCAATATACTAGTTCAAACGTACCGAGACTATTTCAAACTACTGCCCTCAACGAAATGACCCAGTTTAACATTTGAAACTGATATATAATTTCTTCCATAGATGGCACTACGAGTATGCAGAATGACTTATTACGAGTAGCGCGATATTTCAGTGTCGAGCTCCCTCGTGGTTAGCATGCATGCCTTTGACCCGGGTTCGATTCCCGGCGGAAGCTCATGTGATTCGGATCCTGCGTTAAGCAGTGTAGATCCACGTCTCATATAGACACGCTCCTGAAAGGGACACTAAATATCAAATCACAACAAAAATTCAAAAGAGATTTCAATGTCAGGTTACCGCCTTCTGAAATTACTCTTGCTGTTTTGAAGCTGGTTAAAAATCGTTCAATCAAAGCCAAGTGAAACTGTATACAGAAGTGCTACGAAATAATAATAGTAATAATAAAAAGAAGTTTTCTAATTAAGGCATTGAGATTTTGTATAGTTACGTCATGTAAACATAGGTATATTTTTTACTAACGGAGAGGGAAAATTTTCGCAACTCGTTTAGTGCATTTACTTACGTAAAAAATGCACAAGATGAGTTACGAGAATTCTCATTAATTTCATTGGTAGAAAGAAAACATATTTGTTTACATGACAGTCGTTTGTAGTATATATATATATATATATATATATATATATATATATATATATATATATATATATATATATATATATATATATTGGTGTTTCTTTTAATACACACAATGACTACGTCCTTTTTCCTTAATTGCGCTTTGTTTTATATTAATTTAACGAACGCAAATGCCCATAAATGCATTTCACGTAAAGAAAATTTCCGCATGTTCAAGTTACATCCAATATGTAGGTTTTATTTGCACCATACACAAATCAACCGATATTAGGAAATAAAGAGAAACAATTTATTTGTATCTTTCGTATTTCCTTAAAGACAGAAATTGACACATTTTAAATCAAATTATTACAAAGACATGTGAAAATAGTAACTCTTTAGATTGCGTCTGAAAAAGTTCTTTCCAGGATGGTTTCAGCTACTTTTAAGTGTGGCTTCGTTTACCAAATTGAGTCATTTACATGAATGCACGAAAGTTCAAACTGGGAGACCTGTTGAATTTTTTTTTCCTTCGGTGATTTCATGGAAGAACACTTACGATTGAACAATTCTTGTTATACATTAATAATGTGTGTCTCCTGTAAAAACTAACATTGAGAAAGATGATTAACTGAGGCACAGATTCCTCTGTAATCAAGTAAAATCGGGGAAATACACTGTAAATCACTTTTCCCCGCTAATACATAACTATCTACAGTAGTAAGTGAGCATTATGACATTCTGATTTTACTATTGTTGTTTAAATTTTACAAATAGTAGAACACAATTTTAAGCGAAGCTTGAAACGTGATGTTCAAATTATTTTTATTTTTTTAAATTTTTTTTTAATATTTATTTTTAGAAATTCGTAATCTTCTCTTTGCGTAAAACCATACTAAAATTTAGCTAATTTATTTATTACTGCAGCACGAGGAAACCATATTTCGATACGACATATGGAACATTATCAAAAAATAGGCGAAAAGGATAAAATCTGTTTAAAAATACAGTGCAATAGATCAAGAAAAAAATATACGGTAATAAGGATAGCGTCTTTTCTCTTTATAGAAATGAAATTCTTACTTCATGCATTTGTCTGTCATGTATGGGTTCGTCTGAAATAATTTGAGCAGTTTCGTGTAATGTCATCCTCTCAAGGAAAGGATATGATCCTGTCAACGGAACTTCCTAATCAAACCTAGTCCATTCGATAAACATAACGAAGATATGTTCATGCACAAAAAAAAAGTTAGGTGCAATGGACAACGGAGTAAGTGCCTGCGGCCCATTGACCGTGTTAGTATAAAGAAAATCGTATACTCGCAATGAAATACATGTTGTACTCAGGTTTGTCCTCAACTAACCACACCACTTGTTCCAACTACTATTACTTGTGCTTCGGATGTGTCTTAATGTTGACAGGTGAAGAAAAATGCCATCATTGGTTTCAGCAGGATGAAGCCACCGCTCACACTGCATGCAAAACAAAGACACTTTTAAGATAATTTTTGAGGGGGGGGGGCGTATGATATCCAGATTGACTGTTTTCAACTGGTTACCACGTTTACCAGATCTAACAACTTTGGATTTATTGATTTGGGTATTTCTCAGAAGGCGTCTACGACGACACAAGGGCGCTGATCCTGAGGGCGGTGCGTGGGGCCCCGGGCTCCCCAATGTTCATGTGGGCCCCTTTTTTGTTTGTTTGTTTGTAAAGATACAATATTTGGTATAATTCGAATTCAATTTGTCTTAAAATCCTCATATATGCCTTCTTGACCCTGGTCTACAGTCACACATTTGAATGGGACCCCCAAAGTTAAATCGGCGCCCTTGCGTAGATAAATCCGTAACCATTGATTCAAACGATATTCAAACTGAGATTCTTGCGGAAACCTAAAACTCTTCGCCAAGTTCTAGATAATGTTTTAAGTGAATGGTGGTTATTTAAAACATCATTCACACATAATGTATACACATTTCCTATTCATGTATTTCAGGTTTCACTTAGAATCAATTACTGTTATAGGGCATTCAGTTTCATGCGCGAATTTTTCACCACCCTGCATATGTATGTATTTTTATAGGATTGCTGTAATAGTACTAAGAAGACGATAAACCACGTTACTTCATTTTTCTGTAATCAATTTTGCATGTCCTATGACCAATGTGTAGTAGTATTCTCAACGCCAAAATGTAATTAAAATATACTTCATTCACTTACAAAATGCATACGAAATAAACTAGATCTTTTCATTTAATTTAGGTGTATGTAATCGCAATTAGGGTATCATAATCTTAGACGTATAAGGCATTAGACATTTTTTATACATTTTTTTTTTCAAAATTTTACGTTATATTTTGCTTCAGTATTTATTGAACTAAAATAACATTTGTAGGAGATTTTAATCAATTTTTTTGGTTCTTTTGCTTTCATTTTAAAATTTTTATTACATAACTTGTAGTGTGACAGCTTTTTCAAGAATTCACTCTTCTGCATTATGGGATTTTAAAAAACTTTTTTTCTTTTAATTTAAGATTGATTGTTTACTAATTTTTATTGCTCATAGTCTTTAATTAAAATGAAGAAAAGAAAAAAGATAAACCAAGGCAGTACAAAGGTATTTCTTTCTAAATACTTACTTTTATAAATAGGCAAGTAAATAGATATAGTTTTAATAAGAGTAGTACAATATTTGTGCATCAGAATACGTTCTTGATTTTAAAAGGTTGTATTTCGGATTGTAAGGTGATATCCGACAACTTAAGCCAACTATTTAGTAAAAGAAGTAGTAATACAGTTTTTTTTTTTAATAACATTAGAATAACTTAAATAATTTTAGATTTACCTTCCTGAAACTTAATTTTCTCTAAATTACGTTAAATAGCGCGCAAATATATCTCCATTACGAAAATTTTGAAAAAAAAAACGCATAATTGGATATGAATTTTGCTAATGACTATGCATAGAAAATGGTGTGATCTACAGTAAGTAATCTACCTAGAAGTTGCATAATCAGTAACTGAGATTCCAGTTTTTCTGGTATGGCGTGAAAAATACATCGATGGGCCACTAGAATATGATAATGATGGGAAGTAACGATTGGGATTTCACAATCTCAAGTATACTGCGTTGAAATTTAAGAATGTTGTTAGTTGATAACATTATTATGAGATTCAATCCCAACATTTCCGGAATTTTGTTATTCCGCCCAAACAATAATAACTCTTACTACTGTTATTACTATTATTACTACTAGTACTACTATTACGACGACGAACCTCTGTTTTTATTCCTTATCTTTTGACATATCTCGCTCGTTGTGAAGGATTTATCAAAATTTCCCACTCACCGTATTTGTCCGATCTAGCCTCTTGCGATTTCTACCGCTTATCTGAAATGAAATTCCAATTGGGACGGTGGTGTGGTAATTCTATAGAAGAGGTTCAAGCGGAATCACAACAGTTCTGACAACATTTTATGCTTGCAATGGGAAGTACTGTGCATATATTAAGAGTTTCTGCCAAGAGGTGACAGACATGTCATATACCTAGACGAACTTCTGTAGGCACTGTAGTATTTCTAGCTGAAAAGTTGTTTAAATTAATAATTGTGCTAAGGATTTAGAAAGATTGTACGTATTGTAATTTTAAAAATCAGGACAATATTCTCTTCTCCAACCGGGACAATCATGACTAATGTGAACATATGGTCAGCTTATATGTGCACCTTCGTTGCCGAGACGCTAACGCGCATGTTTTTTTGTGAATGTGATCTCGGGTTGGTTTTTTGATGGCTGCTTCCTTCGGATAGAAACTCGAGTATTGGTTCGGATGCCAGTTGAAACGGTAGAGATCTGAAACGGTAGAGATCTAGTCTAACATAAAATCAGAGCTAAAAATAGTGGTCCTACGTAGCTAGCGTAGTCACTAATGCTATCGCCTTTGGCGCGAGCGGTCCCGGGTTCGATTCCCAGTGGGGACACTCGGTCGAAAAGGTGTAACAGTTTTTTCAGGCCAGCCATTCGGAATGAGGTTTTACCTGGGTTTTTCTTATTCACAGTACGCAAATGCCGGGATGGTACCTAACATAATAGTACTAGGACACTTCCTTTCTTTCTCTTGAATTCCCCGGGCAGTGTGATCGCCGAGGGACGTCATGCCGAAACCTCCCTCCCCCTCTTCCAAATAAAATTAATTCCTAAGAGCTGAAAATAGACGTTAAACTCTAATTCAACCTTATAATTATTTTGATGACATAATAGAGTGCATATAAATAATTAAAATTCTACTCAATCAATCATCCGAATGATAAACGCAATTCGACACATTATTTCAATGACCAATTGTCAACATCCTCACGCTTGTTTCTTAAGAAATTACTCTGCTTATAAAACTACATATTTTGATTAGTTTGCTCCATTGTGAAAAAAACGTTTCTTGAATCACCGCTGTTAAAATTTCTTGTCAAAAAACACTCCTCCTCCTCACCTTATTTTTTTCTTCTAAAAACATGCCAACTTCCCACAACAGTATTAATAAATATTAGTGTTATTTAAAACATGCTGTCACATTTTTTTTCTGAATATTTTGTGTTGTTTTATTCCTCTTTAGGGTCTTCAAAATGTGTATTTTAAGTAAGTAACTGTTAGAATACAAATTCAAAAAGCACTGGAAACGAATTAAACGATACAGTAAATTGAAAATACATCAGAAAAACGTGATACCATACTTTAAATAATATTAATATTTATTGGTACTGTTGTGAAATGTTGGCATTGTTCTTAGGAGGAAAAATTGGTTAGAGAATATGTTGTACAAGCAGCATAATTTTCATAAGAAACATATGAAGGAAGATGATGGCAATCGGTCATTGAAACGTTGCGTCGAAGTGCCTTTTACCATTTCGGTGTTTATTAAGTGGGTAGAATTTTTTTAATTTTTAATTTGTAATGTACATTCTCGAGATAGAGAGCGTTACCTAGGCCATGATAAACAGACCAAAAAAAAGTTTTACGATCCGGTAAAGTATGTAGGTAATATGTAAAACTATAAGCAGGTAAGAAATTGATCATATATAAATCAATTATGTAATTTGACTAAACAAGATAAATGTAAGTACAATGAGCAGAATAATAATAATAATAATAATAGACGTGTAAATTTAGTGGTTTTATATATCTTGTAGTAACTAGACAAAAATAATTTAAGTGAATTGATATGTTTATTTGTTGGACAAATTAGATTATATAAATGTGCATACAAATGTTTAATATAGGTTTTATGTTGTGATTAGATGAAAGACAAAATACATTTGCTTTAGAGATGTGTACCTGCCACTAGTAAATTAGTTCTATAAAATTAACAGTAAAGGTGAAACCAGATTCTATATGTGTGGAGATATTACACAATAATTTCATGTACAATTCTAACATACCTCGAGCGGCAGAAATCACTTTAGTTTTTGACTATTAAATATAATTAGCCGCGTACTTGAAAGATACATGAACGCTTTTGGATATACTATACAGGATGTTTGGCAGTTATTGTTGTCTTCGATACATCTTAATACGAGGCGCGTCCAGAAAATAACTTTCCCACGCGTCGCATAGCTAGGAAACCGTATGTTGTGCAAAGCGTCTGCGTGCACGTGAAAGAGTAAGGTCCTAGCATGGCGCATGCGCCAGCGTAACTTACCTAGTGATCTCAGTAGCGTCGTGGAAGTGGTTGAAAATGAACGTTCCTATTCCAGATGCCGATGCGTATGAAGTGCGAGCAGTAATAAAGTTCCTGAATGCACAATGCATAGCGCCGATTGAAATCCATGGTAGCTGTGCCAGATCTATGGACCTAACGTCATGAGCAAGCAGATTGTGCGTTGCTGGTGTAGATAATTTGCAGCAGGACGCCAAAATCTACATGATTAGGAGCGCAGTGGGAAGCCAACCGTCATCATAGACGACCTTGTGAACCTTGTTCGGGAACGCATCATGCAGAATCGTCGCGTCACAATAACGGAACTCAGCGGTCAGTTCCCGCAGATTTCCTGGTCCTTACTGCACGCCATTGTTACGGAGCGCTTGTTGTTCAAGAAGTTGTATGCCAGGTGGGTGCCGAAACAACTGTCTCCAGAACACAAAGCAAGGTGCATGGGGTCAGCATCAACATTTTTTGCAATGATCCAGCTGACGATGGATTTCAATCGGCGCTTTGCCCTGTGCATTTAAGAACTTGATCACTGCTCGCACTTCACACGCGGCGGGAGCTGGAATAGGAACGCCCATCTTCAACCACTGGCACGACGCTACTGAGAGCACTAGATAAGTTCCGTTGGCCCATGCGCCATGCTAGGACCGTACTCTCCCACGTGCATGCAGTCGCTTTGCGCAACGTACGGTTTCCTAACTATGGGATGCGTGGAAATTTACTATCTGGATGTATCTCGTATATGTGGGTCGCATCCCGCAGTAAGCTGTAATTTTATGGCTGATGGAGCCTCGATAGAGAAAATTGGTTCTAAATCTAAATCAATCAACCAATCTAAAACTGAGTCAGGTTTGGAAGTTTTAAACTTGAGTTAGGGCATGCGTTATGTTTTGCAAACTTGAAGAGATGATTCCTCAAATCAAAATAAGAAAAAATAAATAAATAAAATAAAAAGAAATCTTCTGAACCTTGTGGACCAGTGCGAGGGGCGTCCAAAATCGTGGATAATAAAAATTGCAACATATGCTATTTCGAACACTAATAGCCGTGGAATGGCTATTTATATCGGCTTAAAAGAAGTCACACATACGCCATCCAAAAATGTATATGAGTTGGAAAGAGTGATTCCTGCCGCATTCTGTGTACGATTAAGTAGGTTGTGTTTAACAATACTTTGAATACAATGCATGTGAATACAGTTGTATCTTTTTTCTTGAATTCTGTCTTCCGTTAGCATTGCCATGGATTCCCTGCGTTGTGCGTTTTCAAACAGAAGACATCTCACACCAAGAGTAAGATGCAAAAAACCGAAAAAAAAGTTTTGATACGCATGCGTTCTACACAGACCCTGAGCAGTTGCTTTTGTTTTGCAATTACCTCAGCACTGTAAGGATTAGTGCTTTATAAAGCAACAAGCGCCCTTTGAGAGCAATGTGCAGGTTGTTCATGTAGTGCTATACCTATCCGTAGAAGCAGTGCTTGAAGTGGAACACGCTGTCTCAGTTTTCTAAATTTGAATGGAATAACAAGCTAACTTACCCTTTCTAATCCTCACGTTGCCCTGTAGATTAAAAAAGGACGTGAGAAGTGGTTAGTAGCAGAGATGTCCCAACTCGGGAGTCCTGCTCTCGGTACTAATCTGGTTCGAACTCAGAAGGCGAAATTGATAGTGAGCACGATCCTGTATGCTTAATAAAGCGGAACCACGAGCGAATGCAATCTCCATTGAGGTTAATGAACGTGTGATCGAGATAGTTTCAGCCTTATTTGAGAATAGCGAACCTGAGCTGTTATGGGCCTGATTTGATATTAGAGAGCACGAGAGCCCGATTGATGTCCATCTGCAAAGTGACCATCTCTGCTGAGAAGTGTAGGACTTACATATATTCAGGGTAATGAGCCCATCACCAAAGACTTGTTTTTCACGACTTATGTACGAGGGATGATCGAAATAAAAGGTTACAAAGCCTATTATGACTTACGTGTGAGACACAACTGGAAGATCAACACACCTATTAGTAGAGGGCACTCAACGATAGTCCTCAATATAATCCAATTTTTGTTCAACTCCTTATCACAACGGCAGATAGTTTCCTATACCATTTGCAGAGAAATCCGCGTTAAGTTCTCGTAGCCACCGTGAGGCAGCAGTTTTGGTATAATCACATGCCAGATAATGATGGCCAGCCATTTTTTGCTTTAGAACAGGGAGAAGATGAAAGTCACGGGGCTAGGTCAGGGCTGTATAAGGGGTGCTCTAGTCGTTCCAAGCATAACGTCAGTGGGTCTACCGCTGTGTCCAGGGTTGTCATTAACAATATTGGTCCGTCTTTCTTTGAAGGCACGACACCACTTCCCTACATGTTGCTTTGAAATTTAGTCCCCCCCCCCCCCCATACACCTCTACAATCTGCCTATGAATGTCAGGCCCACAGGAATCGCACCACTGACGGCACTTCTCCAAACGAGTCATCATTTTAATGTCCGCTCTTCGGGTATACATGATCAGAATCCGAAATCTTCAAACCTACACCGAGACAGATGTTATTAATCTGCAAATAAATTTTCATTAAGTTACATTAAATAACGTACAATATTTATGCTTTGTAACATTTTTTTCTTTTCGATCATTCCTCGTACAAGGAATTCTGCAAGTAAGTCTCACAATCCCAAGTATTTCCGCTTAGAAGCTAAAACATATTAGACTTGTGGAAAACAAGCTATATCTTATTTTCTGATTTAACTTTTGGAAGGGAGAAACTTATATCTGTTCTGGAAATCAAATTAATAATAATAATAATAATATTTGAACTTCTGATTTCGTTCAGAAAATATATATTCCACTTCAAGCTCTAATTTAGCGATATGTAACTCGAGCCGGACACTTAATACGTACGTTACTTGCATAAAAGATGTATAAATATACACATACATCTCTTTGTTTACTGTTTGGCCTTTAGTCGTTTGAAGTGGGTATCCATGCCAGATACGAGCTGTGTACATCCTATGCTTGGTGGCAGTGCTTAGTTGTGATGTAAAATGTATCTTTATATACAAAAAAAAAAAAAAAATCTACTTTTTAGAATGTACTGAAGTAAATCGATCAAATTCTAGAATTATAGATATTTAAGAAAGTAATAGTAAATTTTAAGATAAATATAACTGTATTTCTTTGAATATTATTATTATAGTTTTTGTATATCACTTCATCACTCATCAAGCGTTAAGTTACTTTTAATATGTTTTATGTTTCAGAGTAAAACGTAATGTCATGAACTGGTACCATCGTATGCAAAGAAAGACTTTTGCATTTTTATATATGTTACACTTTCACATTTTACATGTAGATAATTTTTTTTAAAAGTATTTTTTAAAGTGATTGATATTTTCAATAGAGGTCAATCCATTGGAAAGTTGGCACAAAATGTGCTAAGATACATTTATTGTCAATAATATAGTGGATGGCTAAAGTGTTTTCTATTCCCTACATTTTCTTTTTCTAACTTTGTCTGAATGTGTCGAGGAATTTCGGTAGTGTCAAAACTACAAAGAACTACGTTTCTTCTACGTCAAGAAACTTTTGTCAAATTGATTCGTATTGGATGAAGAGCGTGTATGCGTTTCGAGTTAAATTTCGATAAGCACCGCCAACTCAAACCTATATACTAAATAAGTGAAAGAAACCAAACCAAACCTAAACTATTAATAAACTAACCTAATACAATTTAATCCATTCATAAGTAATTGAGCTGAGCGAGCGAAGCTCTTATACTCGGGTTAGCCGTTTGGTTGTCCGCGAACTCCTCCTAGACCGTTTGGCCGATCTCAACCAAACTTAGCACGCTGATAGAGTATGTCGTGCTGAGTGACAACATAGGTCGAAATCAAAAAATCCGATGTACCATCGAGGAATAATCACCGAAAAACGCTTCCTCCTAGACTGTTTGGCCGATCTCAACCAAACTTAGCACGCTGATAGAGTATGTCGTGCTGAATGACAACATAGGTCGAAATCAAAAATCCGATGTACCATCGAGGAATAATCACCGAAAAACGCTTCCATAGACTTAACATGGGGAAAAAGTTTTCACGTGATTTTTTTGTCAACAATTAAAATCTGCGCGTGATTTTCAAAAATTCCGGCGAAGCCCTTTTATTTTTTTAGCGTAAAAATTTACAATTTTAATCACAATTTAAAAACAAATTAACGATTTTTTAAACTTTTTTTAGCCGGAACAAAAGGTCAAGAGGAAGAATTGTGCGATTGTTATGAAAAATACTGATTGTTTTAAAAAGTCACAATAAACTGATTACGTTGCTTAAGCTCGGTCAGCTCATTTCATTGCAATCGAGTATATCCATTGCATTCCTAGTTATTATCACATTTAAAATACTGGCGTGGTTTTACGGAATAAATGCCTGTGTGTATACCCAACTGTAAGCAGGTCTGCCAGAACACCTGAGACGATTGACTAAGTTCGGGATATTGTTTAAAATAAGAACTGAAACTTTTCTGGTGTTGTAATGAATATAATTGTTCTCGGACAATCAACCAGGTGAACTCTACGTCGTCCAACGTTTCGTGAACCGACAAAATTGTTCTCGTCTTCAGGTTAAAGTATGAAAGACCAAAAAATGTCTTTATTATATAGGTGCTGACAGGAAGGGGTGGAATTTGATTAGTCAATGGCGACGTCCAATCAGCATCAGTCTATTTCCTCAATTGTGATTGGCTGTTTAACTGGGTTGGTTGGCTAGCCCTGATTTGTTGTTTTGTATACGTTTTCTTCTAATGAAGGAAAATAGTCTGATGCTGATTGGATGTCGCCATCGACCAATCAAATTCTGCTCCCTTCCTGCCAGCACCTATATAATAGAGGCATTTTATTTTGAAGACGAGAACAATGTTGTCAGTTCACGAAACTTTGGATGATGTAGAATTCACCTGGCTGATGGCTCGATCGAAATGCAACTTTCAGAGCAATATCAGATCTTGTAAGGTTGAATAAGGAAACCGTTCGCCAAATAAAACGGAAGATTTCAAGAAACAAAAGGTATGGGCGCTCGTCATCTTCCATAGACTCCCTGTCGTCATTGAACCTCTAATGCCATTAAAAAACATAGCGAGAAAGACAGTTGTCTTCAGAAACCTTTTTTTAACACTTCAGATGTTTCCGAGCCCTTCCTGCAGATCCAAACGCTATTAGCACCCGCCTTTGGTGCTGAAAATTCCGGCTTCGAGTTCCGTTGGGAGAACCGTGAAACGGTAGTTCGGATTCCCATTAAACTCTTGGCATAGTCTCATATAGCCTCGGTGCTAAAAGGAACGCTAAACTTTAAACCAATCAATCAGTCAGTCAGATGTTTCGGGTGGAGTTTTCTCTAAGCCCCCATAGAACTTTATATTCATTTCTTGTTCCATTGTTCAAACTGTTAGCCGCATAACTCAACACAGTGGCGACCGACCGAGCTGGAAATATCTAAATATGTTCCCAAAGTCTCAGGCAGGATTCACCACTGTGAGAAATTTTGTACTGAAACTAACTTCGCAGCAAGAAATGAGACTTTTTTTTCGTAATTGTCGTACTGTATATATGTGAAGGCTGTTTGACACACATACTGGGAACATCTCATTTACTTGCATGAAAGTTTGGAAGAGCAGGATAGGGAGAATTCATTATCATGTATTTCTTCTGAACCGTTGTATATGAAGATATGGAACTTGGCTTGTTAATATAGGAAATAAAAACAAACAACTTTCGTGTACGAGCTCAGTATAGCGGGCGCAGTGTTTTTATTTATTTAACCGCTACATTGAGGGACTTCTGCAACTCAGCGAGTTTGAACTCACATGAACGAATTTTCGAACTAAAAGCCAAAGGTTTGTCCTTAAATTGTATTTAATTTTGCGCTAATCTTATCTTCTACCGAGAAAAAAACGGATGATTCAGTTAGTTATATTTCAAAATCTTGATTTTTAATTTTCTGTTTCAACTCTTTTCCTGGGTTACACTACAGCTCCTCTGACGTCACTTAGCTGCTTTCTACGCGAAAAATTATTTATTTATTTCATTATTAGACTACCAAACTATTCTATGTATAAGTGTCAGAAGTCTTATAGAACGGGTTTGTCCGTCCGTCTGTCGACAGGTATTACAGCGAAAATGGTAAGAGATACCGAGATGCAGTTTTCTGTAATCGATTCAGCGTCCCACGATAGGTTCTATCTCCTCCGTTAACTCTATTCAAACCGGAAGTGGTTACAATTAGTCATTTCCGGTTTCAACGTTTATCACCATAGAACGAAAACAATAAGAAATAGCTAGAAGCGTTTTTTTTTTTTTTTTTTTTTTTTAACGATTCAGCGTCTCAAGGCAATGTACGTACCATGATAATCCTGAAAACTCTACCAAAACCGGAAGTGGTTGAAATGAACTACCACTTCTGGCTTCAATACTGATTTTCATATAATAAAAACGGTAAGAGATATTGAGATACGTTTTATTTTTTCTGCATCCAATAATAGGTTCCATCTCTTCTGTTTAACTCTGTATTCAAACCGAAAGTGGCGGGAGTTCACGTGGTTCGAATTCCACGTTAACCAGTAGGTCCACGTAGCCTCGCTGCTAACAGGGACTTTAAACTCAAACTCAAACTCAATTCAACTTTTAACTGAAACTGGTTCAAATCAGTTATTTTCGGTTTGAATATTTATCACCCTAAAACGAAAGCTGTAACGGATAGCAAGAAGAACTTTTTTGAAGACTATTCGTCTGAAGACAATATATCGTGACCGGTTAAGAATTTTCCTTTTTTTTTTTTCTCAATATAACTGCACAACGCGAATTCAGTTAGAAGTTAAGTATTGTGTTTTGTAAAT
This sequence comes from Thermobia domestica, assembly GCF_964235325.1. Classification (NCBI taxonomy): domain Eukaryota; kingdom Metazoa; phylum Arthropoda; class Insecta; order Zygentoma; family Lepismatidae; genus Thermobia; species Thermobia domestica. Next base: position 240,468,683 of record NC_137464.1, read on the forward strand.
GGACACTAAAACCTTTACTAAAAATGATATCTTGTAACCCATGTTCCTCTTGGAAACATGTGTTTATATGTGCAGGTATTCTACTAACAATTGGGTAAGATTATAATTATATATACATATGATATAAAATAAAAAATGTATTAATGGTGTGTTTGTTTGAAATAATTAAATTATAGTTATAATCTTCATACGCTGTAACCTATAACGTTCATATACCGTATCATCTTCAGTCCCGAAAATTTTCCTGAGATTTTTTTTTTACCATACTTCTGACTACTAAATGAATCGCTTCTCGATCTGTCTTTATTGTCTTGGGCTTGTGGTACGCTGTGGCACGTTTAAATGACATTTAGGCGCTCCATTTCTTTACTTAATACTCTTTCATCTGTGGGAGGGATAGAACAGATTTTATTCAGAATACTGAAAAACTTAGTACTTAATATATCCCATAAAACTTAAAATGGAATAAATATTATACTTTTGGTGTAAGTGTGCTGGTAAGTATTCAAATGATGTTAAACTAAAATGTTTGTATAGAACTCAAACGGGGGGAAAATAATAATAATAACTAGTATTATTTTCGTATATTTCTTGTAATATTTTGCATATATATATATATATATATATATATATATATATATATATATATATATATATATCGGGTGTTGCAAAATAAGTGTTACAACTCTTGGGAGGTGAATCCTGCCACTGAGACAAGAAAAAAGTTCTCTTGAACTTTCGGCTATCGGACATAGTTTCAGATCTACAAGGTGCCGAAAGCGTGGGAAAATGACTTTCGGACGCCAATAGTTCGGAAACTATCCAACGTAAAGAGGGCGGGTAAAAAAATCACTGAAGAAGTCATACCTGCTCTATTGAATTTTGCATGTTTCACAATCCTACCATGCACGCGCAAGGGATTCCCCAAAGGAACGTAGGGAGTCCCGAATAATCTGCTAAATGAAAGTTGGTCTAAATGGATATGAATTGATGGGCTTTCTACCAGGTAACAATAATTTGTTTGTATTAAGTCGATATCTGGAACAAATACAAAATGGCGGACACTTTCATGCCCGTTGTGTGTGGTTGCATAATCGCCAGGTACAGATGATGGCCAACAGTGACTTTCTGAGTATTAAGAATAGCGAATTTGTACTCAAAATGCTTTAGAAATACATCTGGAGTGTCGGTAGAGCACAACAGATGAAGCAGGGTGATTCACATGTGTGGAAACACGTAACGAAAAATGCCCAGAAATGCACACATACTCAGTAAACGTGAGTTCAAAGCGTCGGATATGTAAGGATTAGCGTCAAGAACATGAAAGTCAATTCACCAATAATATTCTCTGAAACCGACGCAATATGATGTGCACGGTTGCATACCAATACCAATAAGGATGCAACAACTGAGGACAAGTTGAAATTGTGCAAGGGGACTCACTAAGAAACTGGGTAAACTAAATGAATGTCTCTAGTGGGATCACATGATCGATATTGAAGTGCGGACAATTTGTGTGTTAATATCGATATGTAGCTAGTGGAGAAATGTCAACATGTGCCACTACTGCTGGGACACCGTCCCACGTGGGAAAAATAAAAAAATAACTACTCGGGTCTTAAATCTGAGGCCGTGGGCTCCTAGTAGGATTGGTAATTGTGACCACGCGAGCGAAAGCGAGCGCTCTAGCCTTGAGGCTCGAGGGAACCTGAATTCTCTGTATACATTTCTTTGAGGAGTACCCACTTTGTTTGGCAAGCGCTCTTGTACAGCCTCCCGACATGCTTGTGTGTTACATTTTGTTACTCCTACTGCACAGTTGTAAACAATCAGAGCTTTAAGACGTTTCTTCCTATTTCTTATGTCGTTTTATTTTCCATATGTATGGTGTTCCAGCTGTAGTGTTACATGTGCCAAATTGGTTCATTTTCGTCTTTGTCTTGGCATCTGTACTGTGTGTAAGATACATATTTCTGGAGGTATTTTGATATCGAGTACGTCATATGTCCCAGAAGACGTGAGACATGATACAAGTTTGTTATTTTCACGCTCTATCACAATTTGAACCATGGATTAAGAGATTTCTTTTCATATGTGTAGACTGTGGGACAATGTCCCAAACAAAGTAGACATTGATACAATTGTGTTCTAGTTACGTTCTACCAAAAAGTGCACCAGATGTAATAGTAGAATGTACAACGTTATTTTCCTAGTTTTCGCATGTGAGACGGTGTCCCAGCAGTAGTGGGACATGTTGACATTTGTCCATTAGCTACATGTCGATATCAACACACACATTGGCCACATTTCAATATCGATCATGCGATCCCACTAGAGACATTCATTTAGTTAACCCAGTTTCTTAGTGAGTTCCTTTGCACAATTTCAACTTGTCCGCAGTTGTTGCATCCTTATTGGTATGCAACTGTGCACATCATAGTGCGTCTGTTTGAGGGAATATTATTGGTGAATTGACTTTCATGTTCTTGACGCTAATCCTTACATTTCCGATGCTTTGAACTCACGTTTACTGAGTATGAGTGCATTTCTGGGCATTTTTCGTTACGTGTTCCAGACATGTGAATCACCCTACTTCATCTGTTGTGCTCTACCGACACTCCAGATGTATTTCTAGAGCATTTGAGTACAAATTCGCTATACTTAATACTCAGAACTTCACTGTTGGCCATCATCTGTACCTGGCTATTATGCAACCACACACTACGAGCATGAAGGTGTCCACCATTTTGTATTTGTTCCAGATATCTACTTAATACAAACAAATTATTGTTACCTGGTAGAAACCCTATCAATTCATATCCATTTAGACCGATTTTCATTTAGCAGATTATTCGGGACTCCCTACGTTCCTTTGGGGAATCCCTTGCGCGTGCATGGTAGGATTGTGAAACATGCAAAATTCAATAGAGCAGGTATGATTTCTTCAGTGAATTTTTTATCCGCCCTCTTTACGTTGGATAGTTTCCGAACTATTGGCGTCCGAAAGTCATTTTCCCACGCTTTCGGCACCTTGTAGATCTGAAACTATGTCCGATAGCCGAAAGTTCAAGAGAACTTTTTTTCTTGTCTCAGTGGCAGGATTCACCTCCCAAGAGTTGTAACACTTATTTTGCAACACCCGATATATATATATATATATATATATATATATATATATATATATATATATATATATATATATATTGCTAGTATAAAAGTTTTGATACATGGCGTTTGAAAACAACACGGACAACGGTTGGGAGGTGGTTCCTGATACCAAAGACCAAAAGTATAAAGCAACCTGGGTGCACAAATGCTTCCTTTCGGAGTGATAGGCTGCCAAAAACGTGAAAAAATGAACTTTAAAGGTATATAGCTCCAAAACTATGGAAGCTACCGTAGTCGGGTCAAGACTTCACTTAGGAACTAATATGGGCACTATCCAAAAATACATGTTTTAGAATCCTAAGGTACTCACGGAGAAATTTTTAGAACGAGTTGGCTACGGGCATATAATTTGAAGTACTCACCAACTACCTTTATAAAAATTGTTGCGGAAGTACCACAAAATTCTGAAATATGGATATTTGGATAGGGCACATACTAGTTCGTAAATGAAGTCTTGATCCGACTACAGTAGGTCCAATTGTTTTGGAGCTATAGACCTTTAAAATTTTTTTTCTTCTTCTTTTCTTTCTTCACGTTTTTGGTAGCCTATCACTCCGAAAGGAAGCATTTGTGCACCCAGATTGGTCTATACTTTTTGCCTTATTTTGGTGTCAGGAATCACCTCTCAACCGTTGTCGGTGTTGTTTTGAAACACTCTATTAAAAGACAAAATTAAAGTGACCTACATTATACAAGATGGACCAAAATGAGGTTTACCATTATAAACTTCAATAACTCTGTAGATGAAACATCTACAATAACGATGCATGACTCGTTGAATTTAGCAACTTTTTGTTTTGCTTATTCGGAATTTTATTTAATAATACACAGAAAGTGAAAAAGTACATGACTGAACCGAGACTCGAACCCGGTATCTCCGGTATGCCGTGCCGTGCCGATGCGTTAATCACTACGCTATCCAGTCCGTTCCTAGCACAGCCATATTCTTCTACTCTTCGGTACTCTTCCACTCAGACCACGTGGCTTGTACCACAGCCTAACTGTTGTGCCTGAACATGGCATGTCTATGTTCAGAACACCGCAATTATGATTGTATTATAATTATTATTATATTAATGAAAAGAGGAAAAGGCCAATTTAAACGTATTGTTAATCCTCTGTATTGTTACACTGACTGAATTCAATAAGTGAAAAAAGTACACGACTGGACTGAGAGTGGGTAGCGTAGTGGTTAACGCATGGTACGCCGAAAATCCTGGGTTTGCGTCTCAATTCAGTCAAGTACTTTTTCACTCTGCATATTATTGAATTTGCACCTACAAAGGATTTGGTGTGTAAAAATAAGTATAAAGCGGTTATTTCCTCCTTTCGTTAGTGTAATTTATTTATTTTTCATTTATTTACGAAGATCATTCTCAAAATGGGCACCGCGTCTGATAACACACCTGCATTCTTAAGGCAACATTTCTGACGGTAGTCGTACAAATCTCGACTATAATCTCGTTGAAGAAAGCGGTGGCTTTCTCCAGATTTTTTAAAGATAGTGGTTGAAACTGTATTGTTTTCTCCCGTAGAAAACCTCACAAACAAAAGTGTTCGGGGTGTGTAAGGTGAGGCAACTTTGGCTATGGGTGACATATAATTTTCGTACACTCGTTTTATAATGAAAGCACACTGCTCTATACTGTACGACGTCGCCACCTTGTGTGATGTCACGTATATGTTGCCCCCGATAACCGAAACAAAAATATTTTGACTTGTTGAATTAAATGAGCCATGTATTTGTTACTGTAGATGTTTCCTGTACAGAGTTATTAAAGTCTATAATGGTAAACCTTATTGTGGTCCGTGCTGTGTATTTATTCTTTCCACAACTGCCACAACTTTTTATAAGTACAACAATATATTTAATTTATCCACAGTGAGGTAAACTTATAAAATCTGTTCACTGAGTTATATTCACACCTATTTCCTACGATATATAATAACAAAAGGGTGTGTTCACTACATTGAACGCCTGAATCAAATGTGAATTCCGATATTTCATTTACGAAATTTGGAATTTCTGAAAGTGTCATTCGTACACAAAGCAATGAGGAATGTTAATTAGTGTTGAACAGTTCTGAGTTGCTCATCAATCGAATAGTTAGTTAACATCTTTGTATGATGAGTTGATATTGTAACGGAAAGGATATTAACCATCAGGATAATATTGGACTTAAAAGTGGGAACAACACTCAATATCCAGTATTTTATACTTTCAAGGTATACGTATTTATTGTATCGAAAATTTTGCGTTAGGGCTACAAATCGATCAATGGCATGTTATCAGCTCTGCAGTTTCTGAGTTCATATGCGAATCGTAGGAGGAGGGAATTTCTGAGTTCATATGCGAATCGTAGGAGGAGGGAATTTCTGGGTTCATATGCGAATCGTAGGAAGAGGGAATTTCTGAGTTCATATGCGAATCGTAGGAAGAGGGAATTTCTGAGTTCATATGCGAATCGTAGGAAGAGGGAATTTCTGAGTTCATATGCGAATCGTAGGAAGAGGGAATTTCTGAGTTCATATGCGAATCGTATGAGGAGGGAATTTCTGAGTTCATATGCGAATCGTATGAGGAGGGAATTTCTGAGTTCATATGCGAATCGTATGAGGAGGGAATTTCTGAGTTCATATGCGAATCGTAGGAGGGGGGATTTCTGAGTTCATATGCGAATCGTAGGAGGGGGATTTCTGAGTTCATATGCGAATCGTAGGAGGAGGGAATTTCTGAGTTTATATGCGAATCGTAGGAGGAGGGAATTTCTGAGTTTATATGCGAATCGTAGGAGGGGGGATTTCTGAGTTCATACGCGAATCGTAGGAGGGGGGATTTCTGAGTTCATATGCGAATCGTATGAGGGGGGGAACCAACACGCCGTCTGAGCAATATCTTTTTCTTTGGTAGCATAATGTGAAAGAGTAATATTTCATTAATTGCTGGAAGGTATTGTTGAACTTTTATCCGTTTTCCTACAATTAGCGACATAAGTTCCCCTGCATAGCGAAGTGCTGACGCACATGGCCGTGGATTCGATCCTCGATAAGGATACTTGCCTGGGATACAAATAATCCGAATATTGATTCGGATTCCACTATACGTCTTATGTATTCAAGCCTCAGTGCTAAAAGAGAAATTACTTCAATTGCAACCAATCAAGTACTCAATAAGCGGTATAACTACATAAAGAAATTTAGAAACTGTATTTAATTATCGAAGAAGCTGTGCAGAAGGCAAAGAATCAAAGTATAGTACAACATAAGATTACAGTTTAATCGTGCATCCAAAATTAAATTGTTAATTTATTTTTAAAAAAGCAGAAGAACAGTCTTTCAGACCCACGATTATTTTAGTATCAACTAATAGGTCTCGAAAACTGTTCTACTAATTTTTCTAAAATAAATTACAAGCAAGTGAAGAACTTTTTGCATAGAATGTATTGTATTAAACCTCTCTGATCTTTGATAAAGAATACTGGCTTAGATTTCCGCAAACTTGGCTACTAGAGATCTGCTGCCTTCCTTCTTTCTCCCAAAACATGCCTCGTCTTGCTACTAAATTTAGACCAATTCGGTAGCGGTGGCTCTTTCGGCAGTGAAGTACCGCCGACATAGCTCCTAAATTACATTGTAGCATGCAATCCTCCCCACTCGACACATAAGTTTGTTCGTAAAGAGTCGTGTTTTTCGCGGAGGTCAAGGCATAAAGGATTGATAGATAGATTTCAAGAAGAAATCAGTAAAATCACACCATTCAAAGTAAAACAAAAATAATTTTCCATATACGAGGGGGTAATCAGAAAGTAAGGTTACAAAGCCTGCAGTGAAACGTGTATATATATACCAGCCACAAACTTTCCAACACCATTCTGCGACATGCTGATGAGACATTACAGTCTCTTCGTAAACCTCTACCAGCTATCGGTGAATTTTAGTCGCGGTTACGTGTTTCGCCCACGGAAATCGAATAACTCAGCGGACTTCGCGAGACCACTTTTCCAAACGAGTCGCCATTTTGGTGTTTACCTACAATTAACGCCGTAGGTGGCGGATGGCTGAAACTGCGCAGTTGCCAACTCCATGTATTAAAATTACCACACACCCTCATTCCTCTATAACAGATGATCCGAAATATCGGCCTTGTAACCTTAGTTTCTCATCCTCCCTCGCGAATGAATGGGATAGAGAAACAAAGATGGCGCAGATATCCATCATCGTTAAGAAAATATCAAGATGAATTTGAAGCATGTAAAGGATTATTATTTTAAAAAAAGAAATAAATAGTTTTAGTATTTTTGTTTTAATCTTTAGTTTAGAAAATATACTACTGTAAACATAATCAAGATACAAATAACCAGAAAAAAAATAAGGAACGAAAACTGGATGGGAAATATAAGCAACAACACTGAAAGTTTAGTGTGTTAAGATACTACAATATTATGAAGTCGTAATTAAATCTCTTGTCCTGGCTCACAATGAATTCTACAACAAAGTACATTTCCCATTACAATAGTAATCATTATGTATTCAGTTATGTATTTTAACATACGAGGGGTATTCAAAAAGTTCCCGGAATTTTATTGTAGCTCATTATTACCACAATATAAGAACACCATTTACTTAATCACCTTCTTCGAACACACACTTGCTCAATTGCTCCTGCCATTGCTGGAAACACAGACGAAAGGCCTCTTTTAGTACCGTATCTTCCGCAGTTCAGCCGTCACGTTGGTTTTGATGTCTTCTTTGACGTAGGGCGACCATACGTCCCGTTTTGACCGGAACAGTCCCGTTTTAGGGACATGTCCCGGCCGTCCCGTCAGTAGATGGGGAAAAAAGTAGTATTTGTCCCGTTTTATTTAAATGAAAGATGTAAATAACAAACCCAGTACCTTTTATTCCTTGTAAAGGTATTTCATTTCATTTTCATTCGTAAATCATACATGATGCTCGAAGGAAGACGAACATATAAATCGGACCCGTCAATAAATAAGATACAAAGAAATAGTTATTACATATTAAAAAACAATAACGAGTCAAAATTACACTACACAATCTACAAGCTAAATTTAGCAGACAGGTTTAATAATTAACAAAGAGGCAATAATTGAACTGAAATTTCCTATATTAAACTTTAAACATGGTATAGTTTGAAGTACTGCTAAAGGCAGTAGAGATTTTAGCAATTGCTTGTTTGTTGAACAAACTTCAACGTGTCTTTCCTTTTTCATAAGTATCGAATTATTTGACCCCGCCCTGTAACAAACAGAGAGAGAGAGAGAGAGAGAGAGAGAGAGAGAGAGAGAGAGAGAGGAGAAGGAGTTCTAATATCAGGGCGCTGATAAGAACAAAGGTAGGCCACAAAATCCAGGGTTGCTAATTCAGCACCAGTAGCAATCCTAGCCACATTCTTTTCAGTTCTAGCTATTTTGTAGCCAATTTTCATATTCATTCTTACGTCTGTAAAATATAATCACCGTAAGTAAATAGTATGTAGATAAAGGAAATTTAAACGCGAAATTTTGAAAAGCCGGACTTGTCCCGTTTTCAGCTGAAAATTTTATGGTTATCCTACTTTGACGGGTATCTTTGAGGTCCATTTGTAGATTTGGGAAGAGCCAAATATTCCTTGTTGCTGAACTATTTTTAAGGAGACAGACTACTAAATATATTTCAAAAGCTAACAATTTTTCTTTTGCCAGTTTTTCGTAAGTGAAAAGAGAGAATGAAATGTAACTTACCTCAGTAATAGATAATGTTATTCTACACCCGAAAATACGAATCGAAAGAATTTTCAGTGCTGCCATCCATATAAATTACAGTGTGACCAGAATTTGAATTACCCAAAAATCTACGTTATGGCAGAGACTAGAGCAGCGTTTCCAAACCTTTTTCAACTTGCGGCACACTACGGGTGTTACTTGGATACTCGCGGCACACTTCTAAATATTATTATTTGTAAATATAAAGCACAGTGGTATTTCTTCGGTGATTATTGATGAGAGGTTTTTTCCTGTGGTAAATCATTATGCTTATTTTTGATTCTATTTTAAAAATAGAAAACAATCGCAATGAAATATTGGACTCAAGTTTTTAAAAATACGCTTTCTTTTTAAAAACTGTATCCAACCTTTTACTAAGAAGGAAGATCACTAAATAACGAACGAACAAACAAATCTCTTTTACATTTAAAACACAAATGTAGGTAATTTGTGGAAAGGATTGAATGATATTTTAAATTTTCAAGTTACGAAATAGTCTGCAACAATAAAGAAGCAATAATGGTCATAACAATGATAACAAATACATTTTTCAACATTAGAAATGTACAGAACAGTAACCCTGTATGAAACTTAAAATTGTAGATTCATAGTCATGTGAAATACAAATATGCATTTTCCCCTGCGTTTGGCAATTTGATTTCTATAAAATTAATAATTTTGTTTCGATTCCTCGCGGCACACCAGCGGCCCATTCACGGCACACCAGTGTGCCGCGGCACACCGGTTGGGAAACGCTGGACTAGAGTAATGAACTCAACGGCAGTTGATGACTTTTCATGCTGTCTGTGTTCCTAGTTAACTACTTTTTAAATAATATTTGCATTTATTTTGGTATAAAGAGTACAAAATAAATAATTTTTAATTATCATTAGGATTAAAATATAAATATTATTTAAAAAGTAATTAACAAGGAACACAGACAGCATGATAATTCATCAATTGCCGTTGAGTTCACTTTTCTAGTCGCTGCCATAACCTAGATTTTTGGGTAATTCAAATTCTGGTCACACTGTAATTTATATGGATGGCAACACTGAAAATTCTTCCGATTCGTATTTTCGGGTGTAAAATAACATTATTTATTACTGAGGTAAGTTACACATTTCATTATCTCTTTTCACTTACGAAAAACTGGCAAAAGAAAAATTGTTAGTTTTTTGAAAAATATTTAGTAGTCTGCCACCTTAAGGCTATCAGAGTCTCTGAAGCCGATTTTTCTCTCTTTACACATAAACTTGATGGTTGAGCGCTGCTCAATCTGTGAAATTACGCCACGTGATCACTACATCGTATTCGTACGCTGCTTGCTAAGGCGTGTTGACACTTGTTAGATTCATAAGTAGGCAACCTACAAGGACTTGTACTGTACTAGATTCATTGTGATTGCATCATAAATGCCAAAAGTACAATAACATTCGGGGAACCTTTCGACTGCCCCTCGTATTTTAATGTATCAAACAAATGCTAATTAGTGTAATATCTGTATTTCATCCTATGATTTATTTTCAGTCACCCTCCATATCATATACATATATCATCATATATTTAAAGAAATACAGTTTCTTCTTATTTGCAAGTTGTTAGGGACGACCAATTAGATGAATCGAACGAGAAAATGCATGTCCTGTTATTCTTGATCATGCGTCTTTAACAAGCATGCCAGCATTTAATTTATTGCATGCAGTAACAATTAAAATGCTTTAGAATCGTTGTTGTTTCTAAAGGGGTATAAAAAAAATTAAAACGAAAGCTACCAAGATACCTAATAATGCTGAAATCTTGTATATTTATTGTTTTGTTTTCACCACAGGGACATGAAGTAGTGATGAAGCGTATGATAGGAACGAGGTATGGCGAGGAAGCCGGCCACTCCCGAAGCGATTCCACAATATTTACCTATCAGAAGCTGGATGCCTTAGAGACAAAGATGTACAAAGGAAGTAAAATGGCTGTGTTAGGCCCATCGTGGAGACGAGAAAGACGGCGACTTCGTTTGTAATTGGTGTCTTTGGATGACATAACCTCAATGAAAAAAAACCGTAAGGGCGTTACGAATGACGAAAGATATATATAAAAAAGCACCTATGGAATACATAGGAATAAATATTTTTTCCTTTTGATTAAATATGTTTATCAATAGATACCAATTATGAAAATGAAGTGTTATCTTTGTTGTAAAGAAAAAAAAATATATATCTTAATGTGATTCATTGTAAAACAAAATATATATATATTAACTGTTCTTTTTCCCAAAATAATATTTGGGAATCTATTGCTTGGATACTTTTATCCAGCTAGTAATAAGTGAATATAAATGTAAAAAGAGAAGAGTCCATGCGTACCGTGTGCCGTTAGGAGTAATTGTAATTATTCTGTATACATATAATTACATCTATGAATATATTAAGCTGTTACATGTATAGAAACAAATGCGGGACTTCTGTTCTTGAATTCTTGCTCCACGTAACTATGCACAAATATGTATGAATGTATGTGAATGTGTATTTGTGAACATGTTCGAGTGATTGTGTATATATAACGTAAATGTGTGTGTTTTTTTGGTATTAATCCCGTTTTAATTGATGCATATTCTTTGAAGAATATTATAATAGTATCTTATTTATACACCTCAATATCTCAATTTCTTCGTTGCCAAATACTCATTATGCAGGGTGACATGCTGATTAAGTAAGTTTTTTTAATGATATACACAGTGTTAAAAAGCTTACATAGTTTCTTGGTTGCCGTGATTGACGTATATTTAATGAAATCTGTATGAAATTACGTTATTTAAATTGAGCATTATGGAGAAAGTTAATTAAAAACTTCGTGACTCATATAAGCGTCACTCCGATTCTTTTCTTTGTAATCTTCAAGCAATGTATGATAGTTTTTTTTTTTTTTGTTTATGCGAAAAGAAAACAAAAATATTTAATTTCTTTCATGACTGTATACTTAACCCTTATAAGATCCTGGCTTTTAGAGAAGACTTTCAGTCAAGCAGTGCTGCTTCATTGCTATTTATCGTAGGATCATGGTTCATACCGCGCTTTTTTCACAATATAGTAACCTTTCGAACGGTACCACTCGCTTGTTCGTATCATATACCAGAAACAAAAAATTAGGGAAAAAACGGGAATATTTCAAAAAAAAAAAAAAAAAAAAAAAAAACCTTTTTGGAACCTTGCAAAATTTCAATCTGGTATCTTGAAAGCTAAGGGCAGGATTTTTTTTTAATTTCCTCAAGAAAAAAGTGTGATGTCAAGCCTTGCCCCCCCCCCTTCCTTCCACGCCATTTGGCACCATTAAGTTGACCATCTGCTTCCAAAACACATCTAGGGTGTTCTTTGGTCCACGTCTGACTTGACCAAAAAAAAGCCTTAAATGCCTGTTATAGAACCTAAATAAGCGGTTGAAGACAACGCTGCCTTAATGTACGAAAATGTACCATGGATCGTATAAGGGTTAATAACGAAACTTCCTTCCCATTTGGTGAATTGGATAAACACTCTTATTTCCGACGTATGTTGTGGGTTTTCATATCACCGCATGGTTAAGACTGACTAATAATAATAATAATTATTATTATACCAAGAGAATAAGAGCATAGTTACCACAACTTGCAATTTCAAACCTCTCATTACATTTTGACGTTCGAAATAGAAATACTCTGATACAAATACTTTAATTTAAAACTAATAAAATACTTCTAGAGTACGCTTTGCATTGTTTATTCCTCGTGAAGTTGTGATTGAAATACTTGCTTAGCAGTGTGATTCACTTTGCATATATGAAATTGAAAAATAAAATAAAATAAAATAAACTGCCAGTATCTTACTTTTTTGAATTAGTATATCTAACATCCCATTCAATACGACATTTTGACAATCATCACCCACTTTTTAGGTTTCTTTCCTACCATCCCCTTCCTTACTTCAGTATAATTAGAACACAAAGTAAGAAATGAAATTAATACATTTAAAACTATAATGTTGTATAGTATATTATTGTTGCAATTATTGCTACACGCCGTCCGAAAAAAAAAAAAAAAAAAATACAAGAAACAAACGTGTGCAAAATTTAGTTAAAAAAAGAAATTATGTAAGATGAATCTGATATATTTAATTGTAGTTTCGGTGTGTGCCGTATTAGTATAGCTAAGAAATTAATTAGAAATAAAATTAACGTACATATACATATAGTTTAAAAATACATATTATTTTTGACAAATTTGATTGTTAGGGAATGAAGAAAAACAAAAAAAAAAAAAGTAGTTAACGAAACCTATAAGCTGCCTATTTGTAGTGGAAATAATTTCCATATATATGTAATATTATATATATTTATCCCTCCAAAATAATAATTCTATATAAAAATTTGTGGAGAAAAGTATGAATATACACACGTATAGTACAAGTATCAGCAATGAAAACAAGAATATTCACTGTCAATTTTTAACTCTCATGTAGTACAATTTCAGTGATTTAAATTGTGTAGTAATAATAATACTAAAATAAAAAAAGAAGGTGAAGTCCAGTGAAGTCTTTCATAGAAATCTGTAAATTTCATTGTAAGGTAACACTGTTCAATTAGATAGATTATAGGAAAACAAAAGAAAATCATATTTTCGTCATCAGTAATAATAATAATGGTAATAGCAAATTTTGTCATGTTTCAGAGTAAATGGATTTCAATTTCTCTTGTTCTGTCTAATAATATCGTAGATTAGATTACAAAAAAAATAGAAATATATATTTATTTTTAAGAAGAGAAAAAAAATCGTGTGATTGAATGAAAATTTACTAATAATTCAAACTTTTTATTCCGGATTATAAGTAGCGTGTCTTTTAAAAGAAAACTTTGCATCAAAACAGAAAGATATAAATAAATGTACATAGATATATATATATTTTTAACAAAAGAAAAAAAAAAGGTATAACTCTTATCGTCATCGGAGAAATAATAAGTGTGGAAATGTTATTGATGTTGTGTTTATTGTGCACTTAATGTCTTAATGCATGCATTTTTCTTTGAAAGTTGATGTATCAGGAAAAAAAAAAAAAAAAATCAACTCGCCCAGCATTATTCACATGCTAGTGTTCATTGAAAGCATTTGGTTCGTACATTCCACGTTATTTAGGTTCAGAAATCCTAGTAAAATAATTTGTAATATCGTTTAGTTTGTACATGACATTCTATTGTATGACCAATTTTAAATTCTAAGAGTGTAATCTTTAAAAAAATAATTATATTAGATTGATAGTGTTATGTTGCTCTTCACATGATTGTTACATCTGAGATGTCAGGTAAATAACAAGTATTATAACTTGAGCTAGTTAAAATCTCCAATTTACAATGTATACTATTATACATTAGCAAAATTTTCGTTTTTGCTCTAAATAAATTGTATACGATCTCGGTATGTTGTCTTGTTAAATTAAAATAGATATTTGAGTTGTGTGCATTTTCTGTCAAACCTATACGTTTTATCAACGTTAGAAAAGTTACAACGGCTATTCATTTCCAAGACTTCAATGTTGAATGTAAAGATATTTATAAAGAAATTAATAATAAAATGTTACTTCAACTAGAATATGGTACTCAAGGTTGAACATTGAACGTCGCTTTAGTAATTTTTTTCTTGTTTTCAACATTATTTTAACAGGGTAATTTTCACATTCAGTATTATACAGGGTGTTGCAAAAATCAGATAAAACTTTCTTTTGTATTGTTTTATTTTTCTTTCTTCGTACGTCTTGTGACACTTTTTTATAAGCTCGCACTAGTTCATGGTATCTCAGATGTAACGATGAACGATTCCACTCAATATCTAATCCTTAAAGAAGAACGTGTTTAGAATAATTCTTGAACTTGATGAAAAAATATCCATAGGCTGCCATCAATTAATAAAATTCCATTATTTAGATCGTAAATGAGACATTTTAGTGCGTTTTAGAGTAATTAGAATTCAGTGAAAAGTGAACGTACGCTGAAATTTCACTTCCTACAACAGAATAATCTAGAAACGTTGATAATGTACTACTTTTACAACAGTACCTCTTCAGTTTTTCTCTATTAATACAATGCATACAATGTTAATAATAAATTAATTAATTAAAGTTAGGAAGAGGTAGAAACGTGCACTGTTATAATTAAATCAAATTTGTGTCTTGTAACATACGCTTTTCTTTTCCCCCTCAAAAGTGGGTGTTTTCCCCCCCTGTCCCATAAGCTCAATAAGAACTCTTCAAAATATGTGTCTTTCATCCGTTTTTAACAATTGTTGTCCACATTCCGCGGACAAAGATAGAAAGGGATACGCCTCCTTGAGAGGCAAACCTCTGTGTTGTAAGATAGAGATGTAATTGTGTAAGAGAATGTATAATAAAAGGTGTCTTTAATGACTTTCTGAAAGATAGACTTTATTAGTTGCTAAATTTTGGTGAAACACTTCCTTCGTTTCTGATAAGTTTTCACGCTCTTTATGTTAATACCTACGAATCTCGCATTATTAGTATGTTTCTCTACAATAAATTCAGAAATATGTTGTTGCTTTGTTTAATAGATGGTCTTTTATGATGATTTCTTTTATGTGCAATCAGCTATAAAGATTTTGTGCTTTATTTGTACAGTACAAGTAATTTCAATAATACCGTAGCTTTGTTGAAGTCAGTTCTATAGATATGATGCGGCCTTTTCTCTCAAAAGTAAACTTTTCTGTATGAAAATAAACATTAGCCATATACCGGTTTTTAGAATTAAATACTCAACATTGATAGTGATGTACTAAGTTTTTCATGTAAAAAATAAGATATTGTTGAATAATTTTCATGCGTAACAGGTGTACAGAACACTTAACTCGTTACGCTTAAGTACAAGAGCATATTTTAATTTTTTTCAACATCGAAAAATGCTCAATGGTGTTCTTTGTGAATTCCACGTTTTAAATTTATATATATATATATATATATATATATATATATATATGTCATAAAAAATATGAATCTAGTTTAGTTTTTTAAAAATAGTTTTCTTTACGAGATACGTTACTTTATAGCTAACCTTTCACAAATCGTGTTGATTAATCTGCTAAATACGTAAAGTGCACAGGAGTGATCGTGATGATAAATCAAGTGGAATTTACAATCGAATTCGTCATATTAGTTTTTTTGAGTTTGCTCTGACAGCTCAAAAGAATAACTAGATCAGGGTTGCTACTGTTAACGCTAAAATAACACTTCAAACTTTCTACTAAAACGAAAAAAATACTGTCAGGACGACTTTTCACTATTCGTGCTAAAAGTACCTTCTAGTCCAGCACTTCCACTATTTACACTAAAAGAGCTGAAATGCAGATTTTTACTATTAATACTAAAAGAACTCGATAGTGTAAACTTCTCACTGTTAACACCAAAAATGCACTTTAGTTCAGGCTGTTTTCTGATAACTTTTAAAACCAACTAATACACTGTAGCAACTAGATTGTAAACAAATTAAACGATTCTTCAATGATCCCCTAATATTAGTTAATAATATTACATCATTCATCTTCCTACATGATACGATTATTTTTATCGTGAGTCAAAATCTCGTCCTACAGACTGATAAATTATTTCAAAAGGGCCACTAAGAATTCTAAAACTATTCGACGAGGGGAAAAAAAGAAGAAAAAAAAAACTTTTTGAAAATTAGAAACTTTATGGCTGATTGTACAATAAATAAATAAATAAATAAATAAATAAATAAACCAGTTTTTTTTTTCTCCCTTGAAACTTACTTTCAAGTGAAATCAGAACATACAAAAGAGCAAATATCCGTCATTATTGCTGCAAAAGCAGTGCATTCTTCTGTAAAATCTAATTTCTTTTGACGTACCTGTCCCACTGAAGAATAGTTTCGATTTGTTATTCTTCTCAAAAAGATCTTTAGAATTGTGAAGCACATTTCTTTTTCAACTGAATTTGAAAGTATTGAGTAAAATATATTAGAATCGAAGCTTACCAATCCAAGTTGAGCTTCAGTATTTCTGCTCTAACAAAATTAAGAATTAGCTTTAAAATACGACACCAGCATTTAACTGTGTAGATTTTCTTCATATAATAATGGTGCGTGGATTTGTGGGTAATATTTATATAAAGGTACATTGCGGGTAATAGTTTATATATTATTTATCAAAAAAATGAATTTTTAGAGTTATTTTTTTTAATCACCTTTAGAAAACGGGAAGGACCATGTTTCTCTATCTTGTGATCCCTTTATTATAAGGTTGCTCATAAGTTCTATTAATATTTGTATACAAATCTTTTATTCTTTACATACACAGGTAAAAATTTGATCTTTGTGATAGCATGCCATAGTAGCTTTAGATAGGATCAAGAACCCATTTTGCTAAATTCAACTAAAGACGTTAATTATATTAGTGGAGATGGAATGCATAGATGAGAACTCTTTTAAGGTTGGTTCAAAGGGACAAATTTTGTCGATAGATGTCACTAGTCTTCGTGTCTCATATATTTTTTTCTTTCACGAAAATTCACGATTTCTCTTACAAGTTTTAACCTACAGGCTTCAAATTTTTAGAGAAGGAACTTCATAACTTATCGAAGGCAACAATCCTAGCTTTTTTTTGAATTTTCTTCATTGCTGAAACAGTTTCATTGTTAAAGATTTGGATATCCATTTCAACAATGAAGAAAATTTTAAATAAAAAATTGGCACGAATATTTGCCTTCGAAAGGTTATGAAATTCCTTCTTTAAAAACTTGTCTGTAGGTTGAAATTTGTAAGAGAAATTGTGAATTTTCATGAAAGATTAAAAAAATGCACGAGATATATACGAAGACTGTAATGACATCTATCGACAAAACTTGTTTCGTTAAACCAACCTTAATAATAGATTAAGTTCCTGTCAGGTCTTTTTTGTACTGTCATTTTTATTTGTAATCTTGTAATGTTTTAAGTAGTAACACAGAAAAATGCTCAATATTCATATATATACATTTTATTATTAATGCAGTTATTCCAAATTAAAAATTGAGTAGTAGTATTGTTTTTTTTTTTTTTTTTTTATTTGTAATTCCATACTGCTCACATGTATGACAATATATATACACACACACACACATATATATAGTACTGAAATGCCTTCAGTACATCTAAAAGTAAATAGATTTGGAATACTGCATTAAAAAAATAAATAAAACAGCACTTGTGTACATGAAAAGCATATGTTAATGTAAAGAATTATTCGGTATATGTTCGTATGCGAGTTTTTTTTTAAAAAACAAACGTATAACATACCTAAGAGGCTGTGTAATATTAATTTAATTGCATTATTATAATTATATACATATATACTGTAGTAGTATGTGTTGCATTCAATGTTTTTTCTACCTTATCACCGCATGTGAAGTCGAGTTTGAAAGCTAGATAGAGAGATTAAGTGTGTTGTGAAAGCGATCAGAATTTTGTAGAGAGATATCTTGAGTTTTTTAAAAAATATTATTAAAGCGAAACTGTATGGTGTGAAGATTAAGGTAATATACCATTAATTGTAAAATATCTTTCTCTTGTTGTGCAAACTGTTGTATAAAAAAATTTAAGTCGATTCACTCCCACACTTCCCCCCCCCCCTAATAAAATTTAAACCACTTGGATGTTAAATTGACCTTGCGTATTTATATGTTTATGTGAAAGTAAGAACATGGATTACTCATTTAATGCTCGATATTAAATATACATATATAAATATATATATATTCTCTTGTTACGATACTTTTTGTTAATCAGGAATCATGTGAGAATATTAAGAAATTAACAACATATTAATTATTTGGTGAATTAAAAAGTGTTCTGTTGTAACAAGAAAGAAAAAAAAAATATCCATCTTCCATGTATATTTTAATGAAGTTTGCTATTTTTAAGAAGAATAAAATTATTTATCATGACCAGTTTGCCGTTTTTCTTTTTCTGTTTGAAAAACGTTTCTTAGAAATATTACGGCCCCATGTGTTCGTCGTAAAGTGTTCTTGCGTACATTTTATCGATTTTCACAAGAGGAAGCAGTGAAGGGTAGCTTCACCACTTAAAAGTCGAAATATAGGTAATTAGTACACAATATTTGGACTTGTAAGCGCTGAAGCGATTATAAGAGGAGAGACATGAATCTGTAGCGCTTCTAGAAATAATTGAGAGAAACATAAACAACCAAACAGGTTTGTGAAATGTAGCAGCTAAACGATACACAGGTAATAGTATTTGCTCTTACGAAATGCATATGTTAATGTAAATGGAAGATTTGAAAATCTTGGAACAAAAGATAAATGTATTTCACGAGGAATTAATTAGCTTATCGAGCGCCATAAGCTATAAGGAGCCCAACATATCGCCTCGCAAAGTACAATCATGTCCAAAATTATTGTCGCATGTCTATAAATATGTTATAGGAATATAATTTGATAACGAATTCGGCCGGTATTTCTTATAATGTCAGTATGTGTATACTCGGCAAAGACATGTTATGTGGTAAATTTCATGTCAAAAGAGCAGTAAATAACAATAAAACGAAAATAAAACTTTGTTGTACATTTAGCAACATTCTGTTTTACTCATTGTAATTTTCGTATTTATAATTCTTTTCCCATGAAATTTACCACAAATATAAATTTCCCGATTATACACTAGGGTAATCCTTATTTAATAGCATTGTAAATTTTTTCGGGACACCCTTTCATTTGATGCCACTTGTCGAAATACTATCCTGTGCAAAATTTCATTTTGAATCGAATGGGGATAAATGGTGCCGCAAAGGACCTAAAGTTTTTGTTCATTTATTGGGAGCTTTTGAATTATCCAATAGATGGCAGCACCTATAGATATAACAACATGCACTGATAAGCGACATTTTCAAACTCTTTCTTGTGATTTTCAAGAAAAAGTAATAAGTGAAAGTGAATCACGAGTACTACTACAAGTAGTAAGTGAAAGTGAATCAGGCTTTTACTCCAGTGAAAATGAATCACGGAAGAGGCATATATGGCTTTTGCCATGCATCTAGCACGATGATGAGCTCCTGGGAAACGTAATGGTGGGTGAAACTTCTGGGTGGAACTACTCCGAGAAAAATAACAGCAAGTTCAATAAATTCAAGGCAGTCTTCTCTGGATAAGCTATTCTAGATATTCTGCATAGCAATCTGAAGAACGTCACTGGCAGTGTCGTGTAGTTCTTCTTGAATGCGTTCATTTTGTATACCGAGCTTGAATTTAGTTTTGTCAGTATCTCACTAAGTTTGTTGAAAATGATTGAAAATAGAAATGTTTCCGGAACGATCATTGATCTTTGACTCGAAAACAACTTTCAAAACAAGTTCATAAATGTGATGCCTGCATAACAAATATCTCTTCCCAAATATTGTTCCAACAAGATGCAGGCACATTTTATTCGTCCAGTATTTGCGGAGGTTGTGTCACAGCAGAGCTTGGACTTTATCAACAAGATCACATTTTTCCAGAGAATTATGCACAGCAATCACTTGTTCTCCTGTGGCAGATGGTAATTTCGGAAGTGCTAGTAATTGTTCACTCGCATTGAAAGGAACAATAACCGGTAGTCTGTCAACGAACACTGTCTGTCTTTGGTAATGCAGGGGAAGCATCTTTTCATCTCAGTGCACGGTAACAGCATTTTCAATTTCTCTCTCTCTCTCTCTCTCTCACACACACACACACACAAAAGAAAGAAAAAAAAAACTTGGAAGTTGAAGATTCTGAAACAAATGTTGACGACAAAGGCGAATAGATTATCTATTTATAACCAATGCATCTACATCCTGATTCAATGTTTCGGCAGCGGCAGTTAAAATATGAACCACATCTCTTTTACTAACTTTGCATTTATCCAAAACTGCAACAAGTTTCGATCTCTCTTTTCAGTAGGACAATGTCAACTCCAATCATGCATCCAGGTCGGTCTTTTTGTCCTCTTAAGATGATCCATTTCATCTTCCTCATTGTCAATGAGACCCAAAGCAGAAAAATGAGTGATGTCGAAAAGATCATCCAGTTTTTCCCGAGTCTTCCTGCTTTTTCTTTTGTAATTCAGTTCGCCGAACAGGAGATTTCTGCAAAGACCTGCATTCATGGTAAGTTTTTTTTTTTTTTTAATTTCCCTATCTCTGTTGGAATTTTTTTGTTTCCCAAGAAAGAAAAAAAAAACTTCTCACAAAAAAAAAAAAAAAAAAAACCTCTTTTATCACCAAAGATGCACCACGGCGTAAACTTTACTTTTCTAAGGTTGTAAAATAACACCCTGAGCATTTGTGCATTTGATGGTAACTTGGAACCAACAATTTGGCAATTGTCGTGCTTTAAAGGATAAATCTTATCGGTGCTTCTAGTTTCCATTGATGTGAGATATTCACTTTTACTTTACTGGCTCTCAACTAACAACAAAACTGGGAGAACTCAGCAGAAACCATAAAATCAAGCGCTTGTAGCTGAATAAACTTTATGCCAAAAAACATATTAAATATGAATTTATCCAATCAAAATAATTTATTTTTCTAGCACATCATAACTTACTATTTTTTTTTCTTGAAAATCACAGGAAAGAGTTTGAAATGTCGCTTATAAAATGCTTGTTGTTATATCTTTATATGTGCTGCCATCTATTGGATAATTCAGACAAAAACTTTAGGCTCTTTGTGGCACCCATTTATCCTCATTCGATTGGAATGAAATTTTGCACAAGATAGTATTTGGACAAGTGCACCAAATGAAGGGGTGTCCCGAAAAAAAAATTACAATGTTGTAAAATAAGGACCTCCCTATTATACGCATAGTATCAGTATTAAAAGTACCCTGCAAAATCATTTTCAAATTATATTCTTACAAGAAGACAGTTATTGATATGCGACAATCATTTTGGACATGAGTGTACCTCACGTCCACTTTAATCCGTTAAAACTGTGATCATCACATTAAAAACGCCCCTGATTTTGCTAAGGTCATGAAAAACTTCGCACCCCTGGTCAGTTTTGACGTAGTTTCTCTATTCATACAGCTGATATGAAACCAGTGCAGCTCGAAACTGACTTGTTTCACCGTACACTGACCTTCACATTTTTTGTATGATAGTTGTTACTATGAACAAACGGATGGTCTCCTTTTCTCCATCCATTGCCAACTTTTGCATGGAATGCTTCAAATGTGAAGCTCTTGATGCTGTGGTTCTTAAGCCTTCCTTTTTCTTTAGATACGTTGATACTTTTGCTATCTGGTCACATGGAGCTGGAACACAACAGGATTTTCTAGAATCTCAACAGTCTTTATTTTCAGATCAAATTCACTATGGAATTGAATATCCCTTTTCTTTTTATTCCTGTTAGCCGTAAACCTAACAGAATATTAGGACACGGGTTATATAGGAAGCCGACACATATAGATCTTTAATTCAATGCATGCAGCTGTCACAAGTTTCAACGTCTTACAGAGCAATTACCGTAACTGACCAAGGAAGTTCATAAGAGGAATTCAATCACTTTGGTTCAACGCTACAAAAGAATGGCTGCAGTCTTAGATATCAACATAATCATTAATTAAAAAAAAAAAAAAAAAAGTTCTCAACATAGTGATTAAAAACTCAAAAGAGTGAAAACTATCTTTCCACTACAGTATTGCCTTTCATCGGCCACACCTCGAACAACTCAGCAAAACACTTGCCAGGTAACTCAGAAGGGTTAATTCATAAACCTTCAGCCAACATAGATCGTTACTCAAAAGACAACCTTCACCTCTGCACTCCTGGATTATATCGTATCCTGTGAATGTGGAAGATAATATATAGCTCCGGCGCATGGCGATGTTTCAACTCCGAGGAGGGGTGGGGAGTATGTCTGGGAAGATCACTGAATTAGCTGCCGATTGTGTTCACCATTCAGACATTTTGGATCCTTACATGTAATATATGTAACTATCCATCACGATTCTGTTATTACATGAATAACTAACACTTTGTGATAAGAGATTAATACATTTATTTACTAGAACTAGATATTTTAGGAACATAAATATATACTAGGACAAGTCATATAAGGACAATAGAATTCGGTACAATGCAACAATGATTAGACCGATCGGCAAATTCACTTGTGGAAACAGATGTGCAAATTTCTTACCTAGTCCGCATGAATTTTATAACAAACTGTCTCTGTTCTAAAGGTCGAATCTGATATAAGTTACGTTTAACGTAGCCATTGTTAACTTTTCGCGAAATGGTGCCTGAAAGAACAAGGAGGTATCTTAACGATATTTCTGATGTGTTGCGCATCGTTTTAAAACCAATCATTCTAAGCAGGTAGTTTACACACAGAGAGAAAGCAGGAAGAACTTTTTTTTGTTTGTTTGTTTGTTGATACAGTTGATTTGAAACTTTATTAAAGCACGGTTTCTTAAAATACAGTACAGCTAGATTGCTATGTAGCATTTTTCTATTCATTATATAGGGTGTTTCAAAATTAATATCGGAGTTCTAAGGCTTCGCAATATTTGTTACATTTAACGTATTAATACGTCAAATAAAAGAGCAACTCAAATAGTTTTTGCTACAAGAGTTGAATGTCAGCACCATTCGCCACACGACACATATCGAGTCGTTAGGCGAGAAAGGCCCATAAACAAACTTTCCGCCGGGATATTTCAATTTTAGGGGTGTCTCGTTGAAACTGGACGTAAACCGTAGTCTGTACGCTTATAGCAGCTGCAAATGATAAGGACGTAGTTATAAGAGTCTTAAAATTCTCCATACAGACGGTTGCACTAACTACACATTCAGTCTTCGCAAAATGTAAAACACAAAAAGCTTTCTGTTTACTAGTCGCCATCTTTGCTTCTAACGCTTTCGAACGGCAGACAGAGGAAACAGTGCATGCACATGCGTGCATACAAAACTAAGTTCCTCTTTCAATTGATGTATTATTTATAAAAGCAGGTTAATTGTACTAGAGTAAGTCATATGTTCGTAGCGTTGGGTGACCCCGCCCAATCTATGCCGGAAAATAATGTGCAACGTATAAAACAGTTGAAGGTGGTGGTGGCAGAACGCGTGTCACGTGTCTGTCTTTATTACAGCGCTAACGGTGTGTGGAGGAACTACTCGTTGAATACAGTTGGCAGGACAATGGCTGAGAACTTTAGAGTTACACCATTCTAGTGAACTTTTGGCAAACAAGAGTCGAGGTGATAATCTTTCATATCCGGACAGGCTGTTGTGTAGATCTTCCGAAGTTCAGATTCTTCAGCAACAGGTTGGTTTTCCTCTCAAAGGTTGATGATGAAGTTTTGATAGAACCAACTGCGTCGACTCTATGGTTTACCTAAAGTTTACAAGAATGATGCACTTCTGAGGACAAAATAGGACCTTGGTAAATGCAAAAAACGTACATGCTTTTCGACCACGAAAAAGAAAAAAAAATCCTTATTTTCTTAGATATTCCTTAGCTGAAAGGTAGTTTTACAGTTGTTTCGATAGCCGTACGTGCCATGTTCTTTCTTTCTGTTGGGATTCAAAATTTTTGAACCTGCTATTTTAAAAAATCTGATATTCTTGGTTTACAAGTTTCTCATTTTATGATTTCTGCTTTTCTTTTTCTTTTGAAGAAGTCACGGTTTAGAAAGTCGCTAACTAATCACCGTTGGTACCCGAAGATTTCCCAAACAGCAAGGAAACTAATATTCCGAGCATATTTTTTACGGGCATACAGATGCTACAGAAACTTAGTTACTGAAAAAGCAGATGGACAGATAGGAAAACTAAAATTAAGGTATACAGAACACTAATTAGACTGATTGTTACATATGGAAGTGAAACTTGGGTTCTACGGAAGGAAGATGATACACTAAGAAAATTTGAAATGAAAATTATATGGAAGATATATGGTCCAGTACGAAGAGGAAACCAATGATGATAAGAAATAGACAATATACTTGAGACAAGATATTGTAAGATTTGTTAAATCGCATAGGCAGAGATGGTTTGGACACCTAGAAAGAGTGCCGAAAAAGGTGTTTAACGGAAGGATATATTCCAACAAGAAAAGAGGACGTACGAAAATAAGATTGAAAGAAAACGTAGAGCAAGATCTAAAGATGATGAAGATAAGAGGCTGGAAAGAAGTGGTTAAAATTCGAGAAGCTTGGAGACACGTGGTGAAGGAGGTCAGAGCTCACTAGGTTAGGTAAGATATACAGATGCTACTCAATTGTTACTAAAATGGATTAAAGCGTTTATTCTTACCAGTTTGGAATTGACGGAGGATGTCAGGAATTTCCCGCTTACAGAAAATTTTCATCCTTGGCAGAGATTTCTCCCCGCTCTAGAATATTAATGAGGATAGAAACAGAAAATAGCTTTTATTTTGTGGACAAGAGCATTACAATTAGGAACACATCTTGTTAAGGAGATGAATTTACCAAAACTTCCGTTACATATTTACCCCGTCCGTCCGCTCGCGAGACGAAAAATCTCAAGACCTGCTTGACGGATCATTACTAAATTTGATCAGGGTGTAGTGGATTAAAAGTTTGGAATCGAGGCAGCTTACGGACGCCAAATGTGATAGAAATAAACAACTACTGGTTTCTCGTTGATCATTATAGAGCAAAAACAGTAATATCGAGTAGTACTTTTCTACAATAGAACAGAACGAATCATCACAGGAGTTGCAAATTAGCGCGTGTTTAGATACGTCCAAACCCACACTGCAGAAGCTCTAGTCATTGTCTGTCAGTTGATTTTTCAGCTATGTTAGTGAAAAGAGGTGGAGATGTCGTGGTCAAAAACTAAATACCAGGCAATTTTGCGCTACAATTTTTCACGTGGTTTGTGTTGATCAGTGTTTAAAGGAAATTACTCCTGTGCTTGGAGAGGATTATCCTCCTTGTACCACGATATTTAGGTGGTACTGAGAGTTCCACAAAGGAAATTTCAGCCTTGAAGACACTCCAAGGTCAGGTCGGCCATCTTCATCTGTGACAATACATTACTGCAGTAAGGAAAATGCTTGAGACATAAACGGGTTACATACCATCAAATAGGGGTATGTTTGGGCATTAATGTATCAGCAGTGTACCCTTTGGATATCACATCACTTGACCAACGAGCAGATGGCACAACGTGTTTCATGGTGCCGTGAAATGTTAAGAAAATTTAAAAATGGAAAATCTTCCTGTGTAAACAGTATTGTGACAGGTGACGAAACTTGGATCTATTACTATGACATCCTGACCAAAGTTCAAAACAAAGTGTGGGGCTTCGAAGATGAGGAGACCCCCATGGCTGTTCGAGAGTCCACATCATTCAAGAGGAGAATGATGGCTGTATTTTTTTGTGTGCGGGGAATTGTCGAGCGATTTGTCTTTGAAACACAGAAGACAGTCACAGAGAAGGGTATACCAAGGAATGTCTACCTACATTTCTTACAGCTCTCAAACAGTTGCGCCCAAACTCAGTGACCGCACTGTTCCTCCCTGTGAAGATCAGATTGAAAGGAAGGCGTTTTAGAAGCGATGACGCCCTACTAAGGGCATGGGACGATGAGTGTGCCCAGATCTCTGCCGAAAGATGGCAGTTTCTTCGACGACTGGTTTCGAAGAATGGAAAAGTGTGTGATATTTGGTGGAGAGGGCTTTGAAAAAGTATAAGAAATAAGGTCGTATTGCAAAACTTTCCTAGCGCTCTTTGTGCATTTAATCAATATCCTCTGCTCTCTACTAAACCCAGAAGCGGCAGACATTCACTACGACTTTCGGTTTCAAAATTGATCTACACAAATAAAAAATAACAGCCAGCCATAAACTTTTTAAAATCTGTTTAGCGTTCTAAGAATAGGTAACCATCTTTTCTTAATCCCCTATTCAAACCAAAAGTTTCAAAAAGTTTTCTGCAGCCAATTAAGCGTCCCGATAATATGTCCGTCTTGACTCTTTAAATCTTGCTATTACAACCGGAAGTGGCTGGACACGTATATGGGTGAATTCATTCCCTCTAGGAAAATATTCAATTAGCACACTGGTGCTTCCTCATTTTTAATGCCAAACAGTTCAGCCTACATTATCTTTCGACCTCTTTCGCGTTTCAGTCCCGTAGTCATTGCTACTACCATAGTTCAGTTTAAAAAAGGAGTTCATGAACTTTGTGTCGCTCCCTTTCAAAACAAATTTTAATAAACATCGCGAATTATTTAATGACGTAACTACCAACTCATATTTAATATTTTTCACAAAGTATTTGTGAATTCTAACTTGATTTCACTTTTAAAATTTAAACCAAGTCGACCCATACAGTATTACTAGGTAGACCTATATTCTGATTTTCGGGCAGTAACAAAATCACAGTGCATTTGCCAAGGTCATCGGTATTGATACTAGCGGCCCTGCTGAAAGATTTAATGTACTAATTAAGAACCTACTTAATTTCTAGGTTCGGTCCTTGACATATTATTTGATAGAGGTGGTGCCAAATATTGAATTGTTGTATCTGTTGATATGTTCTACAGATTCTGAAAGGCTGCTGTTTGAATGGGCAGGACTGTCCCGTGGATGGAGCGTTTGTGCCAGACCCCGCGTTCAATGAGTCCGACACTATAGGAAGAGAAAGACTGATTAAGAAAAGTAACAATTTACTCTGATTTGTAGTTGAAAATACTGTTGACTACCGATTTACCGGGATAATAGAGGGGAAGATATACATTGTTAATTCAAAGACAAAAAAAAAAAAAAAAAATGTTTTAAAATGAATATCGGAGTTATATTACAATTAACTACTATAAATAATACATAAAATGAACGAGCAACTCAAAGGGCAGAAAGCTTTGTGTTTTACATTTTGCAAAGACTGAATTTGTAGTTACAGTGCAACCGTCTGTCTGGAGAATTTTAAGGAGACCTTTACAACTGTTCTTATTGTTTGGAGTTGCTACAAGTTCTAAAGTCTACAGACTACAGTTTACGTGCCAACTTTGCAAATGAAATGTTGCTGCATGACAAATATTTTCTGGATCGTGTCATCTTCACTGATGAATCGACATTTCACCTAAGCAGCGCTGTGAATACTCATAATGTTCGCATATGGAGATCAGCAAATCCTCACGAGATGACACAGTTGCAGCGAGACTCGCCTAAATTGAATGTGTTTTGTGTCATACTCCCCGGGAAGTTGGGCCTTTCTCGCCAACCGACTCGATGTGTCATGTGTCGTGCTCTTGAACTCTTGTAGCAAAAACTATTTTGAGTTGCTCTTTCGTTTGATGTATTATTTATGATTACACGTTATATGTAACAAATACTGCAAAGCCTTAAAATTCCGATATTCATTTTGAAACACCCTGTATAAGGAATAGAAAAATGCTACATGGCAATTTACCTGTACTGTATTTTCAGGAACTGTGCTTTACTAAAGTTTCAATAAACATAAAAAGGTTTTCCTGTTTCCTCAGGCGCCAGAAAAGCATTAAGAATTTGATAATGTTTGTGTCTGCTTAAGGTGTCAGATATATCGTAAGATACCTCCTTGTTCTTTCAAACATCATTGCACGACTTTATGCGAAATATACTCGAAAGTTAACAATGGCTAAGTTAAACATTACTTACACATATCAAATTCAACCTCTAACAAAGAGTCAGTTTGTTATAAAATTCATGCGGACTAGATAGGAACTTTGTTTATCTGTTGTTTCTACAAGTGAATTCGCCGGTCGGTCCTATCATTGTTGCACCGAATGCTATTGTCCTTATATGAGTTATCCTAGTATGTATGTGTCCCTAAAATGTCTCTTATTTCATTGAGTGTGTGATAAAGACAACCTAAATTATCGAAACTAACATCTTACTTCAGTTCTAATGAGTACATTATGCTCTGGTCACAAAGTGTTAGTTATTTGTGTAATAAATTCCCGAGTCGTGGTGGAGTTATATGTAAGGTTCCCCGGCTGCCGATACTAGTCCTTCCTCCCTGGAGTTGAAACCACCATGCGCCGGACCCAGGCTACGAAAGTGCGTACATATATAGTAAAATCGCTCAAACTGTCCCCAGGCGGCTACAAAAGAAGCAGAACACCATTGAAGGAAACCGCATGTTTCTTTGTTACATGGGAGGGATAATTCAACAAGTCGTTCCAGTTGACCTGCTGAAGAAGAAAGCGATGTTGAAATTTTCACTTCTTGCTTACGGATTCTTCAGTAGTCTTCGCAGAAATATAGATTTATCTAGTTTTTTCGTTTCTTTTGTTTTCGTTGCATCCTCCTCCTTCCATCTCCCTTACCTTAAAGGGCATAGTTATGGGACGTTAAACTGAAATATATTTCATTTAATTTGAATTCAATTTGGGTGCGTTGTAATGAACAGAAATAAGAAATCAATCATGATATAGTTTCATGATATGTGCCTATTTTACTCTTAAATATAGTATATTGTTAATATTGTGTAACTTCATAACGATAACGCTTGTACGAACCAAACATGGTTCGCCCCATTCTTCCCCTCCCCCATGTAAGGCAACAGTGCCCCAAAAGCTCGATGAGAAAAAAATACAATCTTTCTTTGTCACCTCCGGAAATCCGTCCTCGAACGCCACTGTCCGTACTATATTGAATTCTTTTACTGATTGTTGTGTTATTATTATTACATAATGTATCCATCATAAAGATGTTTAGCGATGGCAACGTATCAGCTCGACACGAAACACGTGCCGTTTATGGCTTATTTGGAGTGTTATATGAGAGGGTAAATTTTCTGCTTGAGTACAAAGGAAGCCGGTTGGGGACCAACAGAACGTCTCTACTATATCAAAGTGGCTCAGAGCTGCCCCAACTCTCACTGATTTCTCTCCGGACAAAATTTCTGTAGAAGACACCACAAGCGAGTGCTCGCTTGTTAGCACATCATTTATCTTAAAGGTTCTTAATTCAGGATACCACTTACATCCACCACTTTAAACCTGAGACAAAATTTTGATAAAGCAGTGGAAAACCCACCTCATCCCCAAAATACTTTGTGAGACCGTTGGAGGCAATGTTGTATGGAACTTTAAGAGTACTCTTATGATGGACACTATCAAACGGTGACTGGAGTATATTATTGCGAACTTTTACATTTAAGAAAAAGTCGTGGAAAGCTTGTGTTTTAAAGCATCAATACAACGCAAACTGCGAAGAAATAAAATGTTGCCTCACTATATTTAGTAACCTCAAATCTTTTTCTGTTCCCCATCTTAAGAACTACGTTCCAGTAGTGATGGAGTTATTATGGCTGATAGTATTTTCCTGAACACTAGACTCCGCCGGATGATTTATTTTTTATTACGGAATCATATGGATCGATGTAAGCGACTTGCACTAAGGAGAGATTGTTTTCTGTATTTCCCAATGTACAGTTAAAAGAAAAAAAAATGGGATTCGAATCAGGTTCAAAAGTATTGAATTTTAGAAAGAAATATGCATGGTTGTGGGAACAACTGTAAAGATTTCATCTAATCGCAGTGATAGATAACGAAGTCGAACAACGCTACCACCTTCTTAGTATTATTAAATGAAGTAACAAAAGAGAAGTTGAATATTTCAAACAGCACACTGAGATGTTTTCGGAAGTCTCGTTATTTTTTTCCTCTTACTACTTCTGTTGCTTCGAATGCTCTGTTGCCAAACTGATAATTTTAAGGGATTTTAAAGAATTCACACGTTTTGGAGAAGTGTACAATTTTATATACCATAATGACAAATTAAGAGGTATCAGCAGTAGTATTTAGAGAAATCTTTTACTATTCCAGTTCATAGTATTTTAGGATCTGTAAGAAGCATACATCAAAACTTGCTTTGAGAAATATTCACCTGCACGTTAGTTTCATAGTATTTGTTCAGAAATGTAATTTGCTATGAACTCTTAAATTGAAATAATAAACAAGTGGCATTCTATTTACAAATATGGAATGATCTGGAGAAATCTGATCCGCGCAGTGTATGGCTACATCATTCTTTAATAGGAAAGTAACGCTAATTTTCACGACAGTTGCTCGGTAATACTATAAACTATCATGGGCAGACAAATGCTAATTACTCTTTGGGAGAAGGGAGGACGTGTACCTCCGATGTTTTTCTTACACAGTGTCTTTAAGGACTACTTTGAACGTATATCATTAAGTATAATTTTTGAGTTGCATCACTTTTCTATTAAAAAAGCTAATTAGTTATGAGAAACTACTCAAAAATTAAGGCTAGCTTTGTAGACCTCCTGTCACATTAGTTTCTTGACGGCATTACGGATTCTTTATGAGGAAGAATCAGACACTAGGCATATTTCTGGAGTTTCGTCTGGTATAGAGGAATGAGAAGTGTGTTAATTGTATACATGAGAGTTGGCAACTGCAGTTTCAGCCACCCACCACCTACAGCGCTAGTTGTAAGAAAACTGGTCTCGCGAAGAAGTCCGTTCAGATATTCGATTTCTGTCGGCGAAACCTGTAATCGTGACTGAAATTCACCGGTAGCTGGTAAGAGGTTTACGGAGAGACTGTAATGTCTCGTCAGGATGTCGTAGAATGGTGTCAAGTCTGCGACTGATAGAAAAAAGGTTACTGACAAGGAGCGCAGTGGTCGATCTAGCACAGCCACACATCGACTCGACCATCCTCTCTACAGCCCGAACCTCGCCTCCAAGCGACTTTCACCTGTTCCCTCACTTGAAGGAGCACCTAGGAAGCCGTCAATTCGCTTCAAACGAGGAGGTGCAACAGTTCGTAACAACATGGCTGAACACGCAAGGGCTACATTTTTACCAGGAGGAAATCTTCAAACACCCTACGATGTGACAAATGGCTGCTTTATGAGATATGGAATAATGTATACACGTTTTATTGCAGACTTTGTAACCTTACTTTCTTATCCTTCGACCAGTTTGACGTAGGATCAGAACCACCATGAGCTTCCACCGGGAACTGAACCTGGGTCTTCCAAGCCGAAGGCACGTACGCTAACCATACAGCCACGAAAAAGCTACCTTTCTAAGTGACAAGTGTTAATATATCGTGCTCTTAAGAGTTTACATGACTAACCTTATTGATTCCCCATTTTTTGTGTTTGTTTACTGCGTTTATTTGTACCGACGCTCTGGATTGTTTAAAGGTCTTTATAAATAAAACCTGAATCACTGGATAACAATTTATTGTGAGTACTTCAGCATACAAGATACTGGGCAATCACATTTGTTTCATTATTTACTCGTCGTCTTGGTCTTCGCCTCCACCACCTTGGGCCTTCCTCATGTTCTTCCTCTTGACACGGCCAGGGCGGCCACCGCCGAATGGAGACTTCAGGGAGAAGTCAATGTGTTTCTGTGAGTCCAGGCGAACGATGAAGCTAGGAATGTTCACCACCTGTTTGCGAACTCTGAAAAGATAAGCATCATGCTTCCAGTTAATAAGTTAAGCAATGCATAAGAGATACATGTAATAAACAATGAGCAAGAAATTAAAGTATACCACGTGAAACATTCCCCAATCTACCCAATTCAATTTAATTCAATCAGGACTTCTCAACCTCCCTAAATCTACCTTATATCGTAGTGTTTCTGCTTGATTTACCCAGACGTTTTACACCGGAGACCAACACTTCGATACCCTGCACATTATTTCTCCGTGTAAACGACATGCATCTTCGACATCACACAATGTTATTAGCCCGCCGAGTCCTACATTAATCAACTTTTTTCCGTCTTTATTGCTTAAAAAAAATCCAAGGACTCTACTTGAGTTGGAGTTTCAGCAGCGATACTGTAGGAAACGTGGACCTACCGATGAATGTGGATTCCGTATGACATAAGCTCCGCCGGCGCGTACGCTAACCGCTTAGCCGCGAAGGAGCTCGAGGACTGCACTTGAGTCCAAACCCAAAAGACTTACCGAACCGATTACCATAATTTTAACCACTGATTTGATGTTTAAAGCTATTCATTAACTGCGTTCAATTTGAAACTGTAAAGGTATAGCTCCCGCCATATGGATTTTGTGGTGGACAAACAGTGTGTGCGTACGCTTTCTAAAGGTTCTCTCCAATTTTGTTTATTCCATAATTAACATCCACCTCAATGTATATATAATCTCCCTTAGCCTCGCTGCATAATCGTGGGACATTAAAAAGTATGGCGAAATTTACACAGTGTTGGAAAAGACAAAATTTTCGTTTCCTTTCATGAAGAAAACTATGCAGAATTTGTATCCCGAATGGACTCCTATATCGCTAGCAATTACAACTGCACCAAATGAAATCTTTCAGTTTTACGACCCAAGTTATATCGTGTAGGATAAAGGAGACTGATGATGATTGAAATGAGCAAGTGGGAGGAAACTGGATGACTGAGAAAACCCACGCACAAGGTGTTTCTTCACGAAACTGACCTGGCATGAACTGGGATTGAACCAGGGACCCCACACACCAAAAATGAACGCTTTACCACTGAGCTACAGCGGCTCCAATACAATTGCGCACGCACGCACACACACACACACACAAAAATCGACTCTGCAACATATGTAGACATACATCATATGCGCTCATCTTCTTCACTACTAATAGTAACAGAGAAGGGGGAGAGAGAAGTGTGTCTCAGCATCTTTCTGCCCTGATCAAGAAATGTGACTTCTAAGACTGGATTATTCATCGACAAATTAGATTCTATGATATGGAATATGCAGCCATAGCAATGTTAATCAGAAGTTGTAAGAAGGGTATTGTCCAAACTTATGACAGGACATCACCGACGAACAGCCATGTTATATGCATGGCTAAGATCGTATACCCAGCTCAAGAAATACTAGCAAACATATTAGAATGTTGAAGCTTGTCCATTCTTTATTCCTCCGCCCCACTTTACTTGGCGTCTAAGACTGGCATAAACAGGCAGAGGGCTGAATTCAATACATACTATCCGAAAAATTACTTGTCCACATCACAATGATGGTCGATCCAGTCTGGTGATAGTGACGACAGACTGGACGAAGCATATTTTCTCATAGCACTTCCGCTCCCTTCTACTATGTACTAACAGGTCACTGACTAAAATGAAATGAAATTAAGTTTTACGTCCCACGATTATGCCGGTTAGGCTAAAGGAGACGGTGATAATGAGAAATGAATGAAATGGTGGGATGAAGAAAGTGGGAGGAAACGGGAGAACCCCGAGAAAATTCACGAGCACGGTATTTGTCCACCAAAGTCCACACGGCGAGCATGGGATCGAACCAGGGGCCCCAAGCACCGGAGGTGAACGCTCTACCACTGAGCCCCCAGGTCCCTCACTAGTCACTGTATTTCGATGGTGTTGAGAAAACGTGTTTTGTGATACCTTTTTCAGTTCCTGAATAGTGTTGTCTTCCAATAAGCAGGACCACATACGACATCTTACTTGCGTGTTCATCTGACCCTTCACGTATTGGGACTGATGTCACTATTTGAAACTTGGTTACTGAAGATTAACTTCGGCAACATGCCAACACCGCGAAGCTTATGATAATCTAATGTTCAAGAATCATTACTTTACACTGCAACTTACCTATCCAAAATGAAGGCACACTTCAGCGAGGGAACCAACCGCCTTGTCTGCCACCATACACTAAGACTTTCGAATGCAGACGTTGGGTAGCGGTAGTTATCACCTCATACCCAAGTGGCCTGCCTGAAATTTAATAAGGGGCAAACCGAAACACCTAACAACAAAAAAAGACGGATGCAGTACACACACCAAGCAGACAAAAATAATGCTAAATACTCTTAAAATTTCATGTTTCTCTCTTCGTAACGCTTTTTTCAGCAATAACAATAAAATACAAATTATACATTACTCCCAGATATCCTCCCGTAAATACAGATATTTTTTCTTTAAACTCATTTCATCCTATGAACTACAGTGGGCTAATTCGAACAAAAGTTTATTCACCTTGAAAACTGCTAAAAATCACGAGTAAAATGATGGTTTGAACCTATTTCAATGATTTGTAGTAGTATTGTGGCGCCTGATTTTTTGAACCAGTGCTAGTCAAAACATTTATTTCGAGCAGTGCATATATAAACGTACATTTGACTGCAGACATACATATTCATTCTTTCTTTCAAGACACTTATAGGCCTATGACGAAAATGTGAACGAACATCAAATAACTTCGTCTCTTCTGGCACCAACGAACGTGCAAGGATTCAAATGTTACATTTTCGGTTTCAAATAATTAACCAAGCAAACAAGCAAGGATAATAAGTTTCACATTTATTCTTTTGAGGCTTCTCTTTCGGGAATCTAAACAAAAATCACAACTTTCTTTCAGAAAATTACGAAAGTCGTGCGAAACGAACTGTATGATTCGTATGTGACTGTTTGGAATTCACTGGAAACCGTGATCTGAAATACCTTATGCTTTCCTCATCCTATAAGGGCGCTCATAGGAGCTCACGTGGATGCAGTTTCTTTTTCAGATTATCGTCCTTTTCACCTGCAAGGCTATATGAGACATGAATCTACAACTTAACCTAGAATCCGAACCACATGAGCTTCCATCGGGAATCGAACCCGGTCTCCCAAGCTAAGGCGATACCCTAACCGCTTAGCCACGAGAGCTCTAACGTGGATGCACTTTTTGAGCATGGCTTTACACTTTGTGAACAGAAAGGAAAGAATTGTGTCCTTGTCATGAAACAGCTAAGAAAAAAAGTAAATTACCAAGCTGGGATTATACAAGGATTTATTTTCGCCTCAAATATGATTTGAGATAACACTGTTATCTCATGCCCAGATGAGGCCTGCTAACATTCTACATACTCCAAGTTTGAAAGAATAGCTCCCATTTTTTTTAGAATCACTCATACCGCAACACTTGAGCCCGGATAAATTCAGTTTTCGCACTTCAACTAATAGTGTCATGAAAGCTCATAAAACATGTGGGCCGGAAGAAACTATGTTCATACTGTAATAACAAGATAATTAGTTACTATGAACGAAAAATTATAGCGAAAAGCAACATCTCAATTTGTCTTAGAACGGGTGGCCTCTTTTTAAACATGACTATACAATTTCCTCACGAATATTGTTTAAACAACAAATAATGATTTTATAAACTCAAGTGGCTACTTTTAAGTATCTACAAATTAACTCGAATTAAAACAAAGATTACACTGTATCGAAACAATAATTATGCAATACCTACCTAATGTGTCTTTGCCTAATAAGTACACGAGCATGGTGAATAGACTTCGCTAATCCAAGCTTGAACACTTGAGTTTGTAACCTACGCTCTAAGAAATCTTCTATTTTCAACCCCAACACATAATCGAGCTTCATTCTATTCTCGTCTAATACACCAATTCGTACCAATCTTCGCAGCAGGGCGTTTCCTGGAACAAAGACAAATAGAATTTACGAGCTGCACAGCACAGCTTACTTTCCATGCTACACTTTGCACATGCAAAAACTTCAATCTCACTCCACTTGTCAGTATTGTTAATATGCATCTGTCTACACAACATTTCAGCCAAGAGGTGTCAGAATTAATGCAAAGTTATCATCACAAAGTGGAACAAGGTAACTGCATTCAAAAGGAACATTAGTTCATACATCATTCAATTTTCTTTAAAAAACCTAAAATTTCGTTTGGCACATTTTTAAGAGAAAATACACGTATACACAAAACAAAATATTTAAAGGAGGATTAAAACTATTCATATGTTTATTTTAAACCTCTTCCTAAAGCTATGGCTAAATTAAAGGACTATATTTGAAATGAAATGAGATCTTTGAGGTTAACGTCCCACGTTATGTCTGTTAAGCTAAGACAGATTAAAGCAAGTGTATGATGAAAGAATTGGTGCAAAAGTGGGAGAAAACGAGAGTACGTCGAGCATGATGTCCACCACAAACTTACTTGGTCGGGAATCGAATTAGGCACCAGAAAAGCGCCCTACCACTAAACCACCGAGCCCCCCCCCCCCCTTCAAAGAACATCGATTAAGAGCAGCGTTACCTTTTCAGCATCAAGACGGGAAATACTAAAAGAAGGATCCGAACAATTACTGGGACTTCAGTCACGCACATAAAGAATACGTATTACCCACACACAGACAAGAACTATTTCTAGATAAAGACAGACAATAGGTATATTACATGGCTTCGAACCTGATAGGAGCATTTGAGTTTACGACTGGCAAGCTACACGTACTTACAAGTCTATTGAATCATTTCGACGTCATCCTGCAGTCGTCATTACCAAAATAATTAAAAAGTAATTAAGTTAAAATTGAAACACGTACATTGAATATTCTACAGTTAACATACGTACAAGCACTGAATTATGGTGTGAGAAAAAAAATGTCCCTAAGATCAGAGCTCATTCCTGACCAGCGACTACACCCAGTGTCACCACAAACGATAATTTTTGCTTTTCTTCCCTCCCCCTCGTGTATTATTTAGATAGAGAAAGTTTCTGCATAAATTACGTGTTCTCATGACCAACGATTCCTAACAGACAATGATTCCCTTGTACTTTCATAATAATTCTCCGTTCCCTACAGACACGTCTATTCGAAAGCCTGATTCATTTAAATGAATGACTATAAAACAGGAATCAAAGTAATTACAATACGAGCAAAAGGCTTCTCAATGAAAATCTACAATTCTTTTATAGAATCCCATGATTAAAGAAAGTTTTCGAAAATTTCAACTGAATACACCTACATATTTCAGTAAACTGAACAATTTGAGAAACTCATTATGTCTTATGATTTACACAAGTACTTCAAATGAATAATAGTAAACCATCATGTATATTTAATAAATTACGCCATAATGCAGAGATTTAAAGACATTTGTAAAACCAACTTTTCGAAATCCATGAAAAAAATTACTTGCACAAGTAAACTACATTGTTGATTTTTTTTTTTCTAGTTTAGAAACTAATAGATCAGCCTTACGACAGATTTAGACAATTGGACATTTATGGAATAAGACGACGACTTAACTGCAATTTGGAGGGAAGAAAAAAAGCATTTAGACTACACTCTCCAATAAATTACTCACTTTTGGGTCTAGGTAAGAAAAGTTCGGGGAATTCCATAGAAACTTTCTTTAAAGTTTGGTCTCGACACGTAAAGGCTAAAAATTTTTGCCTACGGCCAGAGAGGAAAAAAAAAGAAAAAGAAAAAAAAAACTGTATACAGGGCTATGAAACTTTTAAATCGTTTGAGATGTCTATATATACCCGTAAAAAATCGAACACTAATATAGAAGGTACACTCATGTCCAAAGTGATTGTCGCATATCTGTAACTGTCTCCTTGTAAGAATATAATTTGGTAATGATTTTGCAGGGTACTTTTAATACTGATACCATGTGTACAATTGGGAAATGTATATTTGTGGTAAATTTTATAGGAAAAGTATTATAAATACGAAAATTAGAATGAGTAAAATAAAATGTTGCTAAATGGACAAGTTTTATTGTTCTTATTTACTACTCTTTTAACATGAAATTTGCCACATACATGTCTTTGCCGATTATACACATACTAACATTATAAGAAATACTAGGCGAATTCGTTATCAAATTATATTCCTACAACATATTTATAGAAATGCGACAATAATTTTGGACATGAGTGTACATTTGTTCGTTCGTCTGCTCGTACCACACATACTACAGGGTACCACCTTCGATGTTTTAAGTTTAAATTTTTAGGGTACAAGAACGACACACTAAATTTCCAGTATAGATTTTGACGGCAAACTAACGTACAATTTCAAAATGTTTTTTTTTTTTTTCTTTCTTTCTTTCAAAACAGGGTATCCACGCTACAAAGCACAATTTTCGGTCTTTTAAGTTGAAATTTTTAGAATAAAAGCACGAGACATTAAATTAGCTGTATATATTTTGGTAGCGATCCAAAGTAAAATTTCAAAACGGCGGCAATTTTTTCAAAACAGCAGTGAATAGAAAATTGTTGCAAGTCATGACAATGATAATCTTGAAATATAAATCGCATTATAACATTATTACCCCAAAGACATTGAAATATTCCGAAGAAAAAAAGAAAGAAAAATAAAAGGTCCAGGTGGGTTGGGACTTTTCAAACCCGGCACTAACATTGGAATTGTAAGCCATGGCTAGAATGAATGAGTTAGAAACTGGAATAGAACATATGATGTCAATTCCCCCCCCCCCACACACACACACTTCTT
This sequence comes from Thermobia domestica, assembly GCF_964235325.1. NCBI lineage: Eukaryota > Metazoa > Arthropoda > Insecta > Zygentoma > Lepismatidae > Thermobia > Thermobia domestica. The sequence goes on from NC_137464.1 coordinate 240,507,897, forward strand.
TGTTCTTAGTTGCATCCTCAAAATTTTCCACAAGAGGACAGCAGACCCTCGAAATATTTCAAGTATTTTCCATGCATAAATGATGGATAGTCATTTAAGATCTAGGTGCATAGATCTTACTTCATCTCATATTGTTCACATGTTGAATCTTTCAATTATCAAATTGAAAATTAACACTGACTACGCCATATGTTAGTACAACAGCAAAACCTGTTCTCTACAGAGTATAGTTAATGAACTATCATTAACATGCGAGAATTAAAATACTGTAACATCCACCACATTTAATAAGCAGCAATAACAGCTATGAGAATGATTTTTCTCTCCTGTCGCGAAGTTCTTAAGTATTACCAAATTAATCAAAATAAGTTAACCGTGTTGGAAATGGTACTGTCATTCTGAATTATAACAAATTCAAACGTATATCTTCCAACCCTTACTACGAATTGCTAGTACGGCACCAAGAGTTCAAAGGCAGTAATGCTCAAAAGCTATGATTTTTCGAATTGTACAACGTAACTCAAAGATAATTATTTATGCAATATTAAAATACATTTTCCAATCATGCTCGTTACACACGGTTTATTCTTTAACATTACTAGGATATTTATACTTCTTCCATTTATTATCTAACATAACGTTACATGCACACAATGCTGACAAACTAAGAACATTCTCAAAATATCTGCTGATGTATTCAGTGAATATTATTAAAGACAGACATCTTACTTGAACATCTTTGTGTTGAGTTTCAGGACTTCCTAGGTCCTTCCTCAGTGAGTTATTCTACTACGCTTCTAAACTAATGACTTTTTTCAAGAACCCCCATTGCTAGGAATAAAATGAAAACTATACTATTACATTCCACAAATTGTGTTGAAAAACGATTACTTCACAGAAAAATGTAACTATTATTTGATGTCCTGGAAATACGTATGTACAGATTCTACTTGAGTACGGCCAATTTTTCATAATCAATACATTGTCAGAAAAACACGGATTTACAGTAAAAATAAACGAACAGTAACCACTAAACCTGCACAATATAGTACAGAAAACACGCATAACGAAAGAAACGATAAGAGACGACGGAGCACTACAGCGGATACGCGGTAACAGCAAGTAAACAACAATGATGAGACGCCAGTAAAAGGCACTGGGCCTCATGAGTCACTGACGAGTCGGGACAAGTTCGGCTCGAGTACGATCGGATCAACCGGAGTGGCGGACCAGTTGGTTTCTACTGTATACTGAAAACTTCATAAATGTAAATTTAAAAAACTCGTGAGACACTAATATTTATGAATTTCACATTTACATCTGTCAAGTTTTCAAAATGTTTCACCATGTGTGAGACTGCTCTTTCTACAATTTCGACATTTAATAATCGCAAGTTAATTGGTGCATATTTCCAGGGTATGAAACAGTGGCTGAACAGCTTTCTGCATAGTAACATTTAATCTACTTTTGGCCCAAGTGTCGAATATTCAATTTATTTATTGTTATGGGATTGACAAAAATGAAAAATCCATTTATCACATCATTAGTTTAGAAGAGTAGCGGGATACTATTCACTGAGAAAGCAACCAGAGAAGCCTTGAAACAATTGTTGATATTAACACAAGGAAACATTTTATTGATGGGATGCTAAGGTTACGTAACAAACAAGTAAGTAATAATCTACCTCTTGTTATCTCGTGACGAATTTCTTGTTAATCTGTTAATTTCTGACTGCATTGGGTCGCTTTACAGGCACCTACGGTTGTGAATCTGAAGTTGCCCTATGCAACTATGTAAGAATCATCTGAAACTAACTTGTGTATTCTTCAACACGCTCACTCTTTCACGTAGAATTGTTGAAGTTTTTTGCACATCCTCCATGTATGAATGCTGAAGAACTTGGCTGTCGTTTTTACTGACTTCTTGAAATATCCCTTCTTGTCTTGAAAATTAATGTTGGTTTTTCCTTCTTCTACTTGAAAACTATGATACTTATTAAATTGTAATCTTATAGACGGCATTACTAAAATTGACGATTTGCAATAGTAACGCTTAACATGTGTGTAGAAGCGAATATATTACTTAAATTTACAAAAAGTGATATTTGTTTATTTGAGGGAAAAAAAAAAAAAAAAAACAACTAATTTTTCAAGACCAGAAGCGATATCCTCAAGAGAATCTGTTACGAAGGATAGCCACACTTCTTCAACATTCATATATGAAGGATGTGCGAAAAAACTTTTTAACAAAGGAATTAGGCACACATCAAGTTGTAGTTTTCAGATGACCCATCGTCTTTCATAATTTTACAGGGCAACAACAATGTAAATAAATTCACAATAAATATTGAGCGAAAGGAACCCACGCATTCAGAAATTATTCACATAACAGAGGCAGAGTATTATTTACTCATTTGTATTAAGGTTAAGTTGTTTACGCATTCTCGGAAGTTAAAACAATTTCACTCTGATGCAATTTCAAGCTACTGGGCATTCTTATTGTTGAAATACAGTACAGTACCTTCAAAGAGTCTCCTAGGATCTTTCTCCTCTAGCGTGAGAAGTTCTCGGGCAGCCTTACGGATCTTGGCCAATGTATACTTCACTCGCCATACTTCACGTTTATTTCTGAGACCATATTCACCGATGATCTTCAACTCCTGATCCAATCGAGCCTTCTCGAAAGGTCTTCGTGGAGTTACATAGGTTTTACTATGCACCGACGGCACTCGACTGTTCACCATTTTTAAAGGTTAGCTGTAAAATAAAGAATTAAATTTGTTCAACTTTGGTCTTTAAAATGATCCTCAAAATATACAATCACAATGACCTTACAAATACCTCATATTACATCAAAATACGTCAGAAGCATTCTAGACACCATGAACGGTAAAATTTCGTGTTACAAACTTTCCTACCAGGGCTGGCTGGTTTAAACCAGCTTTTTTTTTTTTTTTTTTTAAATGATTTCAATAAATAAAAAAATAAAAATGCTTTAAATCGTGTGAACTTCACGGTGACGTCTCCACATATCAAACCATATGCATTTAGTTTTATCTCCTTTTCACCTTTTAATCAAGACATCCTATGTTCAATTCTCGGTCGAACCACAACCCTTGTTTCAAGTGTAAACCAACTAGCTGTTTGGGTATCATTTTACGCGAAAGTATTCTCATTGATAACCTGGGTATTACGTAACGATGTTGAGCCTAAACATACGAAACGAAACCAAACTTATTTCTGCTTGTCTGAATAGCTTCTGTTTTATAAAGATGCCAAGGTTCCTTAAATATATTGATACAATTGACAAAATTTATCGACTACCAACAGAGGATTGGACTAATTTTATTGAATATCTACATGCTAAATTTGTTAATTTAGTACTTCAGTTTTAGCGTACTGATTATGATACGTTGACCTTGCAATATTACATGCAAAGCAATAACTTTACTTTCCCGTTATTGCATTGCATTTATAGTAATAACAGGATTTTCCCGATGGCTAAGGCGGGAGTTTCCCGATTTATATATAATTCTGTATAATGGTTTTACTTGTGCACCTGTATCATTTTGTCCTCCTGAAAGGATCTTGACAATTATATTAACAAGTATATAAAGATCAGTACAACGCATTTTTATCAGGAATCTTTCGTGAGTCGGCACTCATCACATTTGTGGCCAATTACTCCCAGTTTCGAGTGTAAATGGAGGACAATCTCTCTCGGATGTAAGCCGAGAAGAGGATTAGATTCCGCCTTAAACTTACGTGACCCTTTCCGACAATATCGTTATTGCATTAATAACACTAAGGCGAAACAAACTTATTTCTGATCATATGTAATATAAATACATCGAGCAAATTCTTTAAACCAAATAAATAGTTTTTGCCAACCCTGTTTACTAATCACTTAATCCGCTAACTTGAATTACTCTCCTTTCTTGACCAATGTCAGAAAGCCTTTTATCATTGGAATACCACATTTAGGTGCATTTTTCAAAAATATTACTCTCCTTATCAATACAACTGTGTATTAGAGACGGAATAAACAGTAGTTATTCCGGTATCTACAGACCGGCTAGGTCTGGCTGCCCCGTAATTTTCAATGCACTTCAGAAACTACATACACAGGATTATACTCAAGTATTCACTCATGCCCTTTACATCCTTCAGATAACTTCGATAAACTATGATGACCGATATACGGTACCAGATAATGGAAGTGTCCAAGTGGATACATGTGGAATGTTGCCGTAATTACTAAATTCTTGTATAGAAGTATCCCCAATCTTTATTCTCACATTCTCTTTACTCACTACCTCAATTTTTAATGCAATTCTCGCAATAAATGACATACTGCACATGAACCACACGACGAACAAGACTGACACCACCATTACCGACCTAACAGGACAAAATTACACTATATTCTTATGAAATTATACCTAGCATCCACAATACTGAAAACCTGATACTGCCTCGTGACTAACGATACAGGAACCCACACTAACTGTATAATACTCATAATGTAACACGGAATATTACAAACCCGTGAAACCATTTATTGACTAAAATATCTGACTGGGAACAGAACATACTCTTTATTTCAAGAAAATACAAAATAAGGATAATACAACTGTTGAACACTTTCTCAGTTCATTGATATACTCGAAATTGTGTCCTTGTCATGAATCAGCTGGCCACAATTATGGGCCATACTGAGATTAACCAAGGATTTTATGTAGCCTCAAAATAATTAGAAACAACACAGTTGTCTCTTGCCCAGATATTGAGGCATGAGATTGACTCATCAGCTGTATGTTAGTATTGTACCTGACAACCCTTAACTAGGAACACTGCAATAGGTGAAGTTTATCAAAATCGGAACATACCGAGATGTGTGTAATGCGGAAATATGGTCAGAACCGGACAATATTACCTTACTCCATATGATACGTTAAGAACAAGAATGTACAAATAAAGCATTGAAAAGATTCAACACATCACCAAAACAAGAAACTGATCTTAACACGCTGACTGCCAGAGCAAAACTGGGTAAGGTGCATCGTGGGGCCATTTTAATTGGAGGAAAACACATGTGTCAAAATGATCAAATAATCTGGTGAAAAAAAACTGTCACAAGCCGGAAACGAAGGATGCCGAACATCTTTCTGAGGCTGGAGAATTTATTTCTTCATATAAATGTGGGCCCATTTCAGCAAAATATCTATACCAGAGTGTCTACTAAAATTCCAAAATGAAATTTCGTGACTTTCTTTATCAAACCATAAAAATTTCGGAACATTCTCAAGAGCGAAGTTGGCCGAATTTTCATGCATGCGATTTTGTAGCGTCTAAAGTCGACCATAAACATCTTTGCTTGAAAATTTTTATGTCTTGTAGAACAAAATTTTCCGGTTTGCACTTATATTTGTACAGATAAAATAATCGTGACCCAAAAGCTAAATTTCTTGACTTTCACGACCGTTTCCTCATTTCGTGATCAATAGACACCCTGTATACATAACTGAATACAAACACATAAGTGAAAAGGATAACACACAGGAAGAATAAAATTTGTAAAAATATTTGAAAGATATTTACACTTTGATCAAGTTAGAGGTTGCTGGAGTTACGCCGCCATAAAACTCGCGTTTTATTTAAGGATCAGCCTAGGGAGTATGAGGGATATTTATATAAAAATTACAAGGTTCTGCGCTTGACACATTAAGAAATCCAAAGAGGGGCATAAAAACTTAAGTTCCCTTTCAGGGACTGCATTTGATCCCGTTTTATCTGCAGCTTAGGGTACAAGGATACATCCAACACAACATTTCGAAATTCTGGAGATCTAGAAATAATTTATGCCGCGTTTTATTCCTCAGTCACATAGTTTTTATCAGTTACACTTAATTTAAATTTCATTCGCACGTCAACCTTACATAATCTGTTCCAGTTGGCATCCTTACTAGGATACTCGTAACTGCAGGCCCATTCATGAAATGGTTAATGCGCGTGCTTTTGGAGCACGTGGTCACGGGCTGAAGTCACGTGGAAGACCATTGAACGTATTAAGTGATTCGAATTAAACCTAAAAGCTCCTGGCCTATGTTACATATCGTCACGGTGCTTAAAAGGGACGCATCAAAGCAGCCGTATAGGAAAATAATAAATTTACTTGAAGTGCATACCCACCTTTGCTAGCGCGCCTGAACACTACGGATGCACTCCTAGTGACCTCTCGAACAGATTGGTGGCGGTTTTTCGAATAACTACACCAACTGTAATATTTTTCAGAAGTAGAAGCTTTGCTTTGTATATACTTAAACACAAACAATTTGCTGAGCAAAACAATATATTCACATTAAAAAATTACATACGTGTTACAGTTTCGCCAACTAACATTTTGACTTCATCAGACATTATCCCAGTTTCTGATGAAGCCAAAATGTTAGTCGGCGAAACTGTAACATGTATGTAATTTTTTAATGTGAATATATTGTTTTGCTCAGCAAATAGTTTGTGTTTAACAAGCATGTCCTATCGTCACAAGACTTCTAAACCTGTCCTACTTTTCGATTCGGTACGAACTAGGGCCTATGTTTAGCAGAAGGGGTTCAGCTCTTTTTTTCTTTAAAAAACCTACAATTTTGGTAATTTCTGTACACATTCGGTTAGTTTAGCTTATGTTAAATTAATGTAGGTGTCCGTATAATTTTCCAAAAAATGATAGAATTTAGCTTATTTCTTTACTAATATTAGGTTAGTTCAGGTTAGGTTATGTTACGTTGAAGTACTTGCACCATTCATTTCTGCTGTAAATTTTGTGTTTTTTGCGTGCTTCTGGACCCCTTGTACTAAACATACTCCCGAACTAGTGTATGTGTAAAGTTAAAATGCATTTGCCATCAGAATTAAATGTACGTGCTTATATTAAAAATCTAACCCAGGTACAACCACACTAACGCACGTTAGCATAACGTGAGTTGCAAGTTCACTAATACCACTAACAATAAATTCATCAGCAAAATTCCTTACGTAATGATTTAGCTTACATTTACATCTATAAAACAGTCATTTGAATTACAAACCACAATGAAATAGCGCAACAATGAAAATACAAAGATTCCAACTGACAGATGCTATTACATGGTATTATGCACAACATAAGCATTTTATCTAGCGCTAATGAAATGCAATACTTAGTTTCTCTTGCAAATATGCATACAAGAGATGGACGAGGAAAGCAAGGTAAGTTTAGGCACACCACACTTTGAAGAAAGAAAAAAAAACCGCAATACCTAGCATGTTCAAAAGGATTAAATTCTGCACGCGGCAAGATTAAATACTAATACTGCTGTATTACGTTTACAAGTGTGGGATTACTAGTATATTTGCAACTGCTATACGACGGCTAGTGAATCAAATAGGTGAAATTTCAATAAGCAAACACGACCTACACTAAATTTACTTAACCAATCCAAAAGTAACTGTCAGATTGAAAACCTGACGGGACTTACCGGAATATTTGATTTCGAGTTTGGCGTTCCTTTCACTAACAAGGCTGAGACAGACTTACAGCTGAGCATGCGCTCCCGCAGGGAATCGAATCGTGATGTTACATGCCAAAGGAACGTCCGCTAGTAGCTCACCCCGGCTTGTTTAAGGGAATAAATGTTCAAAACGGATGGCGGGTTAACTTTACAATGCTCTCTCCAACTAGTATAGACCGATACCATTTCAAATCGTCCAGGCAAGCCACAATTGGTCCCCATCATAGTCTCAGATTTCATTTATTTTTTGTATATGGGATCTACATGCAATATTATTAGACCCATATTTTTTCTTTTTGCTGAAAAAATTTTTTCCTTCGATATACAGCCTTCCAAAATGGCCGCCCTCCTCTCGGATTGCTCGAAAAACTGAAAAACATGTCACATTAAAAGTTCTGTTGTAGAGAAACGAATGTTCTTAGTAACATAATCGCAATAGCAGGAAGAGTATAAAGTTGTATGTTTCATTGGAGGGCCAAAATTCGTCTAATGGTGCAATAGAAATCGCGCAATTCACTCGCAATGTTGCCAACTTTGGTGAAATTTTTGCTAACTTCAAACATTTTTTTTTTTTCTGTTCTCACGAGCAATATCAACCATCTGCTTCTAGCATCGAAATCTACTCCATAAGGTCTCTTGAAGATGCAAAGGACTTACGTTTCTGATTATTACATCCCACGTTACAGCATGATCAAAAGCTGAAAATTTCATTAAGACGCCATGTTTGGACGCCATTTTTTCAAAAACCCCACCTTTTAAAAATCTGAATTTTTTTCATGTATTGGAGAAATACCTAAGTATTTAATATCCGTTAACCGTTCATGCGGCTGCAGCCCCTAACATTTGCAATTAATTATTGAAATTTCGATTTTTGTACTTGAAATGTAAATATTTCCTATGGGGACTTAGGTCCTATACACAAGGCGATTTGAAAGGGAGTATGAAAATTTTGAGAGATGAATCCTGACATCAAATCCAATAGAAAAGTTCCTATAAACATGAGTCGAATTCCGCTTCGTTTTCGAGTTACAGGGTTTCCAACTCGGGACCCAAAATCGGCTCGCGACAATGGAAAATAAAATATAAATTTCGTGTTAAATCAGAACTATGTGCTAAAGTTATGAAGTTCAGAAAGTTGATTTGTATCAATATGTAATTTTTACGTGGGTTGCAATTCGGTTGGCAGTGTTGCCAATTTGGTAGAAATGTTATTTGTTTCGAAATGGCACTACGTGGTTTTTGTTTGATATTTGGTATTCATTAATTATTGCAAACATCACATGAAGCACAATTTTCCCTGTCACCACAGTTTTCAAAAACTTACATGTATTTCATTAAAAGGTTTATCTCGTGCGTTATTGATAGTTTGCAACATTAAGTGTGAATTTCACTTGATTTTTGCCATCATTAGTAAAACCAAAATGTCGAATAACAACTACATCCGTGTAAGTTGTCATATTAATAATAATAATAAAAAGAAAAAGAAGAAAATTTGTTTTTTATTATTGCAAAACCTCTCGTAACTCCACGCATCAAGTTCGAACTTGTTCAAGAAGTTCTGCTGCAACCACGAAACAGTTTCTTACGAGATTCGGGGTCGTGAACATCGTCCTAGTGTTCTCTGATACCATGACATTGTAGTGCACTAGTTACAATGTTTGTGTGAATAACAATGGGGAAGTTCTATTACAGTAAGGGCCGTATTAAATGTGTTGTTGATTCTAAAAGGCATAAGACAACTGTGTACAGAAAGAATTCTTGACAAACATTTTACCTTACGGTAAAATATATGTATTGCGTACAGCGCGTCTGCCAAAACGTAGTATTAGGAGAGGATGATTATTTGTGTAAAGGGTACTTTGAATATTTACCGTGAACAACGTGAATGTTTGTGAGATATTGGTGGCCACGAAAGATGATGTAAATATGAAATTCTGCACCAGCAAGATAAAGAATTTGTTCCTTCGAACGTAGATTTGGAAACCATTAACCAGACAGTTAACATGCTAAACATGAATGTGTCCCCATTAAAACGGCCGTTATCGGTAAAACCTAGGCTACGGTGAAGGATTCACCTCTCAAAATTTTTCATACTGCCTTTCAAATCGCCTTGTGTACAGAACACAAATAATCATCCTCCCCTAATAGTACGTTTGGGCTGACACGCTGTACGCAATCCATATATTTTACCGCAAGATAAATTTTTTGGCTAGAATTTTTTCTGTGCACAATCCTGTTACGGCTTTTAGCATAATCAACACATTATCTTATGCCTTTTAGAATCATCAACACATTTAATACGGTCCTTACTGTAATAGAACTTCCCCATTGTTATTCGCACAAAAACTTAACTAGTGCACTACAATGTCATGCTACCAGCGTAAACAATTTTCATGGTTCCAGAGAACACTAGGACAATGTTCACGACACCGAATCACACAAACAATCAATAACGCACGAGATAAACCTTTTAATGAAATACATGTGTTTTCGAAAACTGCGGTGATGTAGGAAAAATTGTGCTTCATGTGATGTTTGCAATCATTAATGAATGCCAAATATCAAATAAAAACCACGTAGTGCCATTTGGAAACAAATAACATTTCTACCAAGTTGGCAACACTGCCAACCGAATTGCAACCCACGTAAAAATTACCATATTGATACAAATCAACTTTCTGAACTTCATAACTTTAGCACATAGTTCTGATTTAACACGAAATTTATATTTTATTTTCCATTGTCGCGAGCCGATTTTGGGTCCCGAGTTGGAAACCCTGTAACCCGAAAACGAAGCGGAATTCGACTCATGTTTATAGGAACTTTTCTATTGGATTTGATGTCAGGATTCATCTCTCAATATTTTCATACTCCCTTTCAAATCGCCTTGTGTATAGGACCTAAATCCCCATAGGAAATATTTACATTTCAAGTACAAAAATTGAAATTTCAATAATTAATTGGAAATGTTAGGGGCTGCAGCCGCATGAACGGTTAACGGATATTAAATACTTAGGTACTTCTCCAATACATGAAAAAAATTCAGATTTTTAAAAGGTGGGGTTTTTGAAAAAATGGCGTCCAAACATGGCGTCTTAATGAAATTTTCATAATCAACATAATCATAAATTTTCAGCTTTTGATCATGCTGTAACGTGGGATGTAATAATCAGAAACGTAAGTCCTTTGCATCTTCAAGAGACCTTATGGAGTAGATTTCAATGCTAGAAGCAGATGGTTGATATTGCTCGTGAGAACAGAAAAAAAAAAAAAAAAGTTTGAAGTTAGCAAAAATTTCACCAAAGTTGGCAACATTGCGAGTGAATTGCGCGATTTCTATTGCACCATTAGACGAATTTTGGCCCTCCAATGAAACATACAACTTTATACTCTTCCTGCTATTGCGATTATGTTACTAAGAACATTCGTTTCTCTACAACAGAACTTTTAATGTGACGTTTTTCAGTTTTTCGAGCAATCCGAGAGGAGGGCGGCCATTTTGGAAGGCTGTATATCGAAGGAAAAAATTTTTTCAGCAAAAAGAAAAAATATGGGTCTAATAATTTTGTATGTAGTTTATTATTTTAAAAAATAAGCTAAATCTGAGACAGTCGTGTGGACCACCCTGGACGATTTGAAATGGAATCACTCTATACTCAAACAAATTACACTTATTAATTTTATGAAAATGGACCATTACTTCCTTAATCTTACGCTAGCCCTTTCTACCCCTACCCCACTTATCGATACGCAGCTGGATCATGTACTTTACCCCGGATTGTATTAGATATTTTTCGACGCAGTTAACATTTCAACACAAGGCAATACTGCTGTATCGCCGGATCACACGAAAAGACCCTCCTACTAGGTTGTGACCCTTGCTCACTTAGTAGTGACTATTGTTCGAAATAAGTGTGGACGTACAGCATAAAACAGAACGAACTTGTGCTAAGCGGCAGTGGGTATACAGGGAAGGTTCTAGAACACGGGTCCCCCATATAAGCAGCTAGCTTGGTTTCTATGCCAAAGTTTAATATTTAACTCACATAGTATTGTCGAGCGTGCGTCAACGAGTGAAGGCGGGTTGGAGCCCTGCAAAGCACGTTTTCTGTATTTAGGTAATAGTATACAACAGTGCCTCATGATCTGTGCGCGTGGATACTTCCTACTGTTGCACTACGTATAAAAATGATTTTATTACATTTAGAAGTAGTAAGAAGCATCCACGTGCACGTGACATGCGATATGTGTTTCAAATCCCCCACATATACTCATATACTACGTACAAGGGCACATCATTATTCTTCGCATACCATAAAACACAACGAAACGCAACGCAAACCGACGTACATTTTATTTTATATTACTCAGTAATTAAATGAAAGTCGCATTTTTACCTCATTTTCAAGTTCCTATATCCTCAATGAATAATCCTTAAAAGACTGCACTTCGTGAGTCCTCGCTAAATGATGAGGCACTCTCGTATACTATATCCCATTTTTGCAAAACTCAAGCACGACATGTCACAACCTCGTCATTTACGCATTATTTCCACACTGCCTTTCCCATAAATCATAAAAAATGTACTTTACGGCCAAGTAGTCCCTTCCGCCTCCACATATAGTGCCGCTTACCTCATCAAAAACAAGGACTTTCTCTTAGTGTAGAAGTGCAGTGTTACTAGTGCGAAACCATTACAAATGCCATGGAAACTCTGCACTCGTTTATATGGCATGTGTTCGGACTCCACCCAATTATACACGGATCGTGAATCAATTATAGGACGTTTTCAAAAATTACTCCTGGTGGCCTTTTAACTTTTATGCTAAATGAGGTATTGTTATGTCCAGCGCAAATCTTCTGAAGTACACGACGCTAGCTAGTGAAAATTTTTGAATCAGGTACGGCTTTCGCATTTTAATTTTGGGTAGGCTCGCTCTTGCTTATGAATACATTTGTTTATGGCAGTAGGAAATTACTTTTAAAATAGTGGAAAATATATATAATTTTATCCTATCTTTTAGCGGTTATATATTGTCCTAAATTTCCAAAATTTTTGCCTACCCGCTAAAAGCACCAGTTTTGAACAATTACTTCTAGTGGTGCGTGTAAACTTGACCCGCACCCGTCTGTGAAATTTGATTAGGAATAAAACGTCGTACACATGATGTTGCTCACGATTACCTCACGCTCACTACAATCCAACTAGTACCGGTACCATATGTGACAAAACTGTTCACGTCCTTGATACAAAGAAACACACCAAAACTACACACTTTTGTCAGTTTGATGATATAATCGAATGATTTTCATGCTTAAAGTCATTTCAAAATGAAGGATATCAATGCTCCCAGTAAACTCTCTTATAATTTCCACCGCCTGTTCCCAACTACCCATTATATTCGCTTCGAAAGTTTTTTTTTTTAAATTAATATTTATATTAAAAAAGCTACACAACTATAACTAACTTTACTACAAATGTACAGTAGCAGCTATGTATTTTGCTTTGATCAGGATACGTACTACCATCACCGCCCAAATTCTTCAATTGCCACGTGAATTTTTCTCACATCAAATACTGCTAAGTTCATATCGTTGTATATCTAAACAATCCTATGCTTTATTCGTATTTTGTTATCTTTACCTACATGTGTCTTACAAGTATAGTATAATTAAAGCGAAATATATTACAAATTTCGAATTATACAAACAATTTCAAATAAATTTCTTACCTGAGCCTTCCTCCAAGCTACTGCACCTCCTAACCTTATTCTTCTTTCATGACCGGAAGAACAAGAACGAGATCGAGATCGATTTCAACCGGAAATGCGTACATACACTGATTGGTTATATCATGCTATTACTGATGTCTCCATTTTTAGTCCATTATGTATTTTAATTCTAATTTTGATTTCAGGATGTTCGAACATAAGTTTCACGTACAAATACCAAAGTTATCAAATACTTTCCACAAAACTATAACCACCTTATGCAGAGTCGTTTTGATGTAAGATTAGCGTCATACTAAAAATCTGACTACTGCAAGAAATTTATGTTAGTCGAAGTCTTTAGTATGGCACTAATCATGCTTCAAAACGACTCTGCATAAGGCCCTAAATAGAAATGTAACATAAATTACTAGTTTGCAATTTACTTTATACTCTTACGCATCATAGAATCTTTATATTCATAGCTCGGTATTACAATGAGGTTCAGAGTAGTATATTTGTGAAAAGGCTCTCGAAAGCTGCGAAATAAACAGTTATATAGACACTGGCGTAAATTCTGGGGGTTGAGGAGGACATGTGGGACTTGGAACTAGGGGTACTGTCCCCCCGAATAGTCGGATTTGAAATGTCTTTTTTTGGGGGGGAAATGTGATGATTTGTGTCCGATTGCCACAAAGGAAAGTGAGATGAAATTGATTTCCCCCCAGAATAAGCCTCAAATCTGCCCCCCTCCCAATGTTGAAGACAAGTCTGCTCCTCTGATCCCTCACAGAATTGTTTTTCAACTTCACATATATTTTGTGTATCCCTTAGCCAAAAAAAAAGATAAGAAAAGAAAAGAAAGAAAAAGAAAAGAAAAAGAAAGAAAAGGAACGGTCTTACTTGTCCCCGCCAATGTTGAAAACAGATTTGCGCCGCTCTATATCAAGCTTTATGCAGAGTCGTTTTAACTTCTGATTAGCGTCATACTAAAGGTCTAACTACTACAGGAAACATATGTTAGTCGAAGTCTTTACTTTTTTTTAAAAAAAAAGTTTTTATTAACTGCGTATAATCACGTGTCAGAACGACTCTGCATAAGGCCCCCGCTGTCTCGTTCACGATTTACCTAAAGAAGCAACGCAAGATTTTACCTGAGTTTTCCTTATAAAAGTA